>NC_080163.1:18261869-18561869 GCF_950295315.1 Erinaceus europaeus
AGTGTCAGGACTGAGAAGGTCTGACACCAAGGGTTTGTGATGGGAAGCAGACCACAGGTGGCAGTCGGAGCCATGGAGAAATCACTTCGAGGTTGAGTCCCCTGTCACCAGAAGTCAAGCAGGAGGAAAAGCTGGGCATGGAGCTACTGAGGAAGGGAACAGACTTGGGGAGACCAGAGACTAACTGGGAATCCTCTGAGGATCCACCAGAACCTCTGTCTGCCTCTCACTCCTGATGTGTCACAGGGCCACCTACAGGACTGACCCCAGCCCTGGAAGCTGCAGGAGGCTCAGGTCGGGAGTGGGGGTGAGTAGAGGAGGCTTGAGGGGGTGGGGGTGGGAGCTAGAGGAACTAGAATCCTGGGGGTTGCTTCCCAAACCAGTAACATGCAAGACTATCTCTTAAATTTTTTCTTTAAATAAAACAAAAACTTTCATTTGATAGGACAGAGGAAAATTGAGAAGGGAGGGGGAGATCAGAGAGGGAAAGAGACAGAGAGAAATCTGCAGCACTGCTTCAGTGCTTGTGAAGCTGGCCCACCCCTGCAGTGGGGACTGGGAGCTTGAACCTGGGTCCTTGTGCATGGTAACACATGCATTCAACCGGGTGGGTCATAGCCCAGCCCCACAAGACTATCTTATATCTTGTGATGACCAAGAAAGCCTTATCACTGCTCTGTCACTTGTAGCTTCTGAATTTTCTTCATGGCCTTCCTTGGCTCAGATGCAAGAACTGCAATTCTGGGGGTCCGGTGGTGGTGCAGCGTGTTAAGCGCACATGGTGAAGCGCAAAGACCGACTTAAGGATCCTGGTTTGAGCCCCCGGCTCCCCACCTGCAGAGGGGTCACTTCACAAGTGGTGAAGCAAATTTGCAAGTGTCTGTCTTTCTCTCCCCCTCTTTGTCTCCCCCTCCTCTCTCCATTTCTTTCTGCCCTATCCAGCAACAATGGCATCAGTAACAATAATAATAACCACAACAACGATAAAACAAGGGCAACAAAAAGGGAAAAAAATAGCCTCCAGGAGCAATGGATTTGTGGTGCAGGCATGGAGCCCCCAGCAATAACCCTGGAGGCAAAAACAAAACAAAACAAAACAAACAAACAAAAACTGCAGTTCTGGAAAACAGAGTTCCCAATTCTGGAAAACAGAGTTACCATTTCGTTACAGAGTTCAAAGTCGCCCTGCTGATGACAGACAGTGGGAGGAGGATGCCTTCCTTAATAAATAGGGTTAGAACAGCTTGATCCTGTTTAAAAGTTAAGAAGATTAAAGCTTTGCCTAGGGCACCTATAAAAATGAATTGACATGGCCCAGGAGGAGGCGCGGTAGGTAAGCGGTTGGATTCACAAGTATGAGGTTCTGAGTTCAGTCCAGGCAGGACATCATCTGTTCCAGAGTGATGCCCTGCTTCTCTCACTTCTCAAGCCTCTCCTCCTATCTGCCTCCTCCTCCATCTCCTCTTCTCACTCATAAATAAGTTTTTGTGGTTTTTTTTGCTTTGTTTTGTTTTGTTTTTCCAGAGCACTGCTCAGCTCTGGTGATTGATCCTGGATCTTTGGATCCTCAGGCATGAAGAGTCTTTTTGCATAATCAATATTTTATCTCTCCTACTAGTACGTAAATGCATATGTGTGTATGTATGTATGCATGTATTTTTTTTTAGAAAAACCATGAGAACAAGAGCATTTTCCTAAGGAGGTGAAGGGTTACTTATCTTTAGTATTAGGGCTGTGGAAGCTAAAATACTATATGTCTTTTTAACAATAGCAGCCAAGCTTAAAAGAATGGAAGGCGAGGGGACAGATGGTGGTGTACCTGGTTAGGCTTTCACATTACAGTGCACAAAGACCCAGGTTCCAGCCCCTCATCCCAACCTGCAGGGGGAAAGCTTCATGAGTGGTAAAGCAGGGCTGCAATTGTCTCTGTCTCTCTGTCTCCACCTCTTCTCTCAATTTCTCTCTGTCTCTATTCAAAAATAAATAATAAATAAATATTTTTTAAAAGAAAAGGATGGAGTTGGGCTTGGGAGATAGCATAGTGGTTATATAAAGACTTTTATGCCTAAGGTGCCAAAGTCCCAGATTTAATCCCCAGCACCACCATAAGCCAGAGCTGAACAGTGCCAGTACTCTGTTATCTCTCTCTCTCTCTTTTGTATCTCTCTCATTAAAAAAATAAAATAACCCCCACACCTCTGGAGATCTAATCTTTGATAAGAGGCCCGAAGTATTAAATGGAGAAAGGAAGCTCTCTTCAATAAATGGTGCTGGGAAAACTGAGTTGAAACATGCAGAAAAACGAAACGGAACCACTTTATCTCACCAGAAAAAAAATCAACTCCAAATGGATCAAGGACCTGGATATTAGACCAGAAGCTATCAAATACTTAGAGGAAAACATTGATGGAACACTTTCCCACCTAAACCTCAAGGACATCTTTGATGATACAAACACAATTGCAAGGAAGACTAAAGCAGACACAAATCAATGGGACTACATCAAGTTTAAAAGCTTCTGCACAGCCAAAGAAACTATCACACAAACAAAGAGACCCCTCACAGAATGGGAGAAGATCTTCATATGCCATACATCAGACAAGAGACTAATGACCAAAATATAAAAAGAGCTCAGCAAATGTAGCAACAAAAAAGCAAATGACCCCACCCAAAAATGAGCAGAGGATATGAACAGAAATTCACTACAGAAGAGATCCAAAAGGCTAACAAACACATGAAAAATTGCTCCAGGTCACAGATTGTCAGAGAAATGCAAATAAAGACAACATTGAGATACAACCTCACTCCCGTAAGAATGACATACATCAAAAAGGACAGCAGCAACAAATGCGGGAGAGGCTGTGGGGACAGAGAAGCCCTTCTGCACTGCTGGTGGGAATGTAAATTGGTCCAACCTCTGTGGAGAGCAGTCTGTAGAATTATCACAAGGCTAGACATGGATCTTCTATATGACCCAGTAATTCCCCTCCTAAGGATATACCCCAAGGACTCCATAATACCATAATGTTCATAGCAGCACAGTTCATAATAGCTAAAACCTGGAAGCAACCCAGGTGCCCAACAATAGATGAGTGGCTGAGAAAGCTGTGGTATACATACACAGTGGACTACTACACAGCTATTAAGAACAATGAACCCACCTTCTCTGACCCATCCTGGATGGAGCTAGAAGGAATTATGCTAAGTGAGCTAAGTCAGAAAGATAAAGATGAGTATGGGATGATCCCATTTATAAACAGAAGTTGAGAAAGAAGAAAAGAAAGGGAAACTCAAAGCAAGATTTGACTGAATTTGGAGTAGGTCACCAAAGTAAAAACCCTGGGTTGAGGGTGAGGGTGGATATTTGGCTTCACGAGGCGGGGGGCGTGGGGGTGGGGGGGTGGGGGGTGGAATGATGATGTGATGGGACAAAGTCCTTGGTGATGGGAATGGTGTTTATGTACAATCCTATTAATTTGTTGTCATATAAATAACTATTTAATTAATATGAGAGGGGAAAAATTGATTGAACATCTCAAACGTTTAAATGCACAGACCATAGGCTGAGTTTTCCATATGTTGACTCTCTTAAAAGCTTAGACCAGGGAGAATAGAAGCAAGTGGTGGCACAGGTATATCGAATAATGCCAAAGGACATAAATTCTGGTGATGTTGTGTATGATACAGCAAATCCTAAGAAAGGGATATTTCAAAGTGAACCCAATTGCCAAATAATGTGATTATAGCAATAACTATCTTTTGTCTTCTTAAACCCTAAGACAGCAGGAACCTCCCACTTCCTCTATAGATCCTTTATTTCCTCAACAGGGTGTCCACTCCACCAGGAAGAGGAAACACCCACCTTCTGTGCAATGGTCTCTGAGTCTCCAACCATCAGACAAGGATGCGATGGTATAGGGAAGAGGAAGGATTTACAAGTAGATCACTGGGGGTGACCCCATTTTTTGTCTGCAGTGTTCTTGCCTTTAAGTTCATGATAAGTCAACTATTTGTTCTGCTTTATTTTCTTTAAAGCAATATGTATATTTAATTATATATTAAATATTTTTTAATTTTCTTTCTTTCTTTTTCTATAAAAAGGAATCATTGACAAAATCATAGGATAAGAGGGGTACAACTCCACACAATTCCCACCATCCGAGCTCTGTATCCCATCCCCTTCCTTGATAGCTTTCCTATTCTTTATCCCTCTGGGAGTATGGACCCAAGGTCATTGTGGGGTGCAGGAGGTAGAAGGTCTGGTTTCTGTAATTGCTTCCCTGCTGAACATGGGCATTGACAGGTCGATCCATACTCCCAGCCTGCCTCTCTCTATTTCTCTAGTGGGGTGGGGCTCTGGGGAAGTGGGGCTTTAGGACACATTGGTGGGGTTGTCTGTCCAGGGAAATCTGGTTGACATCATGGTAGCATCTGGAACCTGGTGGCTGAAAGAGAGTTAACATAGAAAGCCAAACAAACTGTTGATTAATCATGAACCTAAAGACTGGAATAGTGCAGATGAAGAGTTGGGGGGTCTTCGTTTTATAGATAGCTAGTAGGCTTATTTTAGTTATATTCCAAAGGGCTAGTGACTATACTAGTTTTTTTTTTTTTCTCCCTGAGCCTGAAATCTGATATGCATGCAGGTGGATTCTATATTTCCCCCAGTCCTGGAACCTCTAGGGTGGGGCTCACTTTCCTGTATGCTTCTCTCAATTCATACCAAATGATATTGCATCTGCCAATCCCAACCTAATCAATTCAATGAGTACCACCTCAGCATGCTTCACTTCAGACTTCAGACTGTGTCCAGAGACATCAGGTGTGGAATGTCAACCCTTCAGCCTCATTACTCAGGTGAGACCTTTCCTTTCATAGGATTCTCTAATTCCATTCCAGGTGGTTCACTTCCTAACAAAGTCCCAAAACCTAGATATAGACCAGGTCCCATGAAATAGGGCATATGTTCACATGCATCCATAAATTGGGGCAAAATATATAACTGAAAGCAAAAGTACACAATAGTCTGTAGTGAGTCAGTATAAAGTTCATAATGAAATAGAATCTACTTAGACTTAGATACCCTCCTTACCTATTTCCTCTTACACTTCCCTCACTCACTCCAAAGCTAATCTTATCAAAGCAAGGACTGCAAAAACTGAATAAGGGTAAGAGACTGGAATACTTTAATGATGACTTTCTAGTCACTATCAGGCCACTCCATCAGCTGGGGCCCTATTTGGGGAGTCCTGAGATTCCCAAACAGACATGATGGGCCTAAACTTTGAATAGAACACTTTCTCCATTGTTACTGGCATCTCTATTAGGAACAACGCAATAGGTCCCTTTGTGGGCCTCCATAGGACCTTGCCCTCAATTTAGATCAACAAAGGTAGAGAATGTCCCATCCTCCAAAGGGAGGCTAGACAACATACTCTGTGCTACACCTGAGGAAGATGAGTACTGATATTGGGGCAGCTTGGAATGTTCCTACTCATGACCACAGAATATGAACTCAGATCTACAGGGATGCAGAGGTCACATGGGCTCCTAAGCTGAATATGGGCCCCAGGTCAGATCAAATTGATGGGGTTTACAGTCAACAATATTTATACACCTTTCCTGTATTTGGGAGCTACTCTCTTCCCTGATCCAGCTTTCTGGTCCTTTTTCCAGCCATGACATCATCTCCCCAGACAATAACTTGGATCTATGCAGATATGCAGATATCAGATGTCAGGCTCAGGGAAACAAAAATTGTATAGCCACAGGCCCTTTGGAATATAACTAAAATAAGCCTACTAGCTATCTACAAAATGGAGACACCCCCCCCACTCTTCATCTGCACTATTCCAGTCTTTAGGTTCATGATTAGTCAACAGTTTGTTTGGCTTTGCATGTTAACTCTTCAGGCACTAGGTTCCACATGCTACCATGATGCCAATCAGATTTCCCTGGACAGACAACCCCACCAATATGTTCTGGAGCTCTGATTCCCCAGAGCCCCACCCCACTAGAGAAATAGATAGAGGCAGGCTGGGAGTATGGATCGGCCTGTCAATGCACATGTTCAGCGGGCAAGCAATTACAGAAATCAGACCTTCCACCTCCTGCACCCCACAATGACCTTGGGTCCATACTCCCAGAGGGATAAAGAATAGGAAAGCTATTGAGGTAGGAGATGAGATATGGAGCTCTGGTTGTGGGAACTGTGTGGAGTTGTACCCCTCTTATCCTATGCTTTTGTCAGTGTTTCCTTTTTACAAATAAAATAAAAAAAATAAATGAATTTTGGGATTCAGGCAGTAGCACAGCAGTTTAAGCACATGTGGCACAAAGAGCAAGAACCGGAGTAAGGATCCCGGTTGGAGTCCCCGGCTCCCCAACTGCAGAGGAGTCACTTCACAGGTGCTGAAGCAGGTCTGCAGGTGTCTATCTTTCTCTCCCAATCTCTGTCTCTCCTTCCTCTCTCCATTTCACTCTGTCCTATCCACAAATGATATCATCTATAACAACAATACTAACTACAGCAGTAAAACAACAAGGGCAATGAAATGGGAATAAATAAATATTAAAAAAATCTTAATAAATAAATAAATATATGTTAAAATAAATATATAAAGATGGAGCCACTCCAGCAGGTGATCTGTGTAAGAAGAAGAGTAGGTGACCCCTTTTGTTACTGGTGCTGTGGACTGAATGTCTGTGTGCCCCCAGATTCTTAAGTCAAAAATTTCTTTCCTCTGTGTGCTGGCAGAAGGGCAGGGGCATCGGGAGGTGGTTAGGATTGGGTGTGGTTCTGAGGGTAGTGTGGAATTGATGCGTTTCTGAGAGTCAGGAACACCTTTGTCTTCTCTGCTTTCTGCCAAGTGAGAGGATGAGAAGTTGGGGGCATCTGTCACCTGTGAAGGGGCTCTCGCTAGAACTCCATCACCCTGGCTCCCAGACTTTCCAGACCCCAGAAATGTAAGAACTAATACATGTTTAGCCACCCTGTTGGTGGTGCTTGTTATAAGATAGTGGTGCTACTGTGCATTGTTGAATGATTTTTTATAACTACTTATTGGTAATGAGATACACATGGTTACATGTATTTTTTTTTTTTGGTCGTAATAATCCAACTTCTGGGAATCTAATAAATGAAGATAAGGTGAGTGTTTAAAAATATAAGTTCAAGTTGATGTGCCACAGCCTTGTCCAAACAGGGACAGCTAAATAGAGCATGCTGTAGACTCTGGGATTATCAAGTCCAACACTGCTCCTAATATAGATAGGTAACTGGATTGTGCAAATAGTGTGATTTACTGTGGGACTATGTGAAAGCTTGGTAGAGCTTAGAAGAGCTCTCCCATCCTTGGATGGAGGTCTGGAAAGACACCCAACTTGTTAACTTCTCTCCTTAGAGATGTGCCAAGAGGGGAAAGTCTCCCAGACTCAGTTTCTCTTTGTTAGTCTCCCAAGCTCACATAAAGCCTGCAGGTCTTTCACACTTAGTTTCTCCCTGCTAGCAGCAGGCCAAATGGCTGCCTGCTTTAGGGTTCACTCAAAGTTCACACATCCACTTCACCTTTTGATCATGAAGGAGAATACATGTAACCATGTGTATCTCATTACCAATATCATATCTATCATACACCCCTAACACCAGACAGTGAAAAGCCCTAAAATCTTATTTCCTTGTTAACTTTGATATCTATGATTTACATCAAGTTTTTTTTTTTCCTCTACCTCATCTTACTGGTGTAACCCCTATGCTTCTCTCAAATGCCTTTGGATAATTAAAATGCCTGCATCATGGAGACTAGTTGTCTTGACCTTTATCTATCACATCAATTCTTGTCATACCAGCCCCCTACCATAGGGGGAAGCTGACCTTTAAGAAACCTGTAATTTCTGACGTATTTGAAAAATGTTCTTTGTTTAACTCTCTATATAAACCTGTACCCATACCCAAATAAATGAGTGTTTGTACCAGAATTCTCCTTTCTGAATCACACGGTCCCTAAGAGCCAGTGAGGGAGGATCGGAGACTTGCCCCCTGGCTGGATCCCCTCCACAGGAGCACCAGCAATTCTCAATAAGTAGTTAATGGAGATATGAGAAGGCTGTATATTTGAGACTGAAAAAGAGAAGGTACTCCAGGACTCATGTGAAGTTGGCCGTAGTGTTTAGCATTGTGTGTAACACACAGAAAGAAGAAATTACCCAGGGAAAAAATTATTATATGGAGATACTGATTATCTAATGAGTGCTAACATAATTACACATTCAGAGACCCTAGCATCTGAAGAAATGTGTTTATCTCATCTGGGAGGGCTTTGAGTGCCTCTGAGGGACCTTAATTTTTTTTTTTATTATGTTTAATTTTTGGATAGAGAAAACCAGAAATCTAGAGGGAAGGGAATGATAGAGAGGGAGAAACAGAGAGAGACCTGTAGCACTGCTTCACCACTTATGAATTTTTCCTCCTGCATGTGGGAACTGGAGGCTTGAACACGGGTCCTTGTGCATTATAACATGTGTGCTCAACCAGGTGCACCATCACTCGGCCCCTGAAGAACCTTTATTTATATACTGTCTCTCTTCCTGCTGGAGCAACTCCATTTCACAACCCAACTTCTATAGCTACTTCCTATTCATCCTTTAAGACACAGCTTAGAGACTGCCTCCTCCAGGAAGCCTTCTCAGTGGCCCCCTGCATCCTTACAGTCTGCTTCTGGGGGAATCCCTCTTTGTTTCTCAGTAGGTCACACTCAACCATGTCTCACATTCATCTCTTGACTTTTTTGGCTTCTCTAGCTCTTATCCACATGCAATTCAATGTGCAATGAATGCTGACTAAATGAATCAGCTTTCAATAGATGTTTCTAGAAAATGCAATTGTTCTCCTGTGGCCAACTGAATTAGGCCACAGTTCTTGTCAGGATAACACTGGAAATAGCCACTGTGAGGCCCAACCCTGGGGAGAAGCCCTCTGGTATTAAAACTTCCTTCTTGCCTTCTGTATAGGGGAACCCCCCCATTTCTGAAATCTCCAAACACAATGCACACATTGAGATCCTTCCTTCTCACCTGACAGCTGGCGCTCTGATATTCTGGGGGAAATTTTTAATTTTAGCATCAAGGAATAAAAATGCAGCAGACACCCATTGAGTTACATTAGGCATGTAGAATGTTGTTTGTTTAAAGGCATTTGGGGGGTGGGGTGGGCGGAGGCTGTTCACTATGCTTTTAGCTAACTGCTCTTCGGGTGAAATCTGGCTGTCACCGCAGGCTCAGGAATCAGCATTTATAGTCAGAATGGACCTGTAGAAAAGCTAAGAGAAAAACCCAGTACTGCTGGCCTATGTGTGAAACCTTAGAACCATAGTCCGGGAGGTGGCGTAGTAGATAAAGCATTGGACTCTTAAGCATGAGGTCCTGAGTTCGATCCCTGATGGCAGCACATATACCAAAGTGACGTTTGGTTCTTTCTTTCTGCCTTTCTCACTAAAAAAAAAAAAAAAAAAAATCCTTAGAATCAAGCAAAAAGTGCAGAAAGCACCCCTACTGCACCCCAACATCTGACTCCCTCCCACTGCCTTGGCTGCCATTTATTGAGAACCAGTGTGGTGAGTCAGTACCTTTATTTATGGGGGTAGGGGAGGGATGGTGGGGTTCAAAGTCAAGGCCTCATACTTGGGAAATATGTGCTCCATTATTGAGTTACACCTCTTGCCCTTCTGGTACTTATCTAACTTAATTTCTCTCTCCAAGCCCCCCAATCCTGCTTTCTGGGGACTAAAGACGTTGGGGCTCAGCAAAGGTTAACTCCAAAACCATGCAGTTTGCAAGTGGTGATGGGAGACACCATCAGAGTTTGCTGGCTCTTCTTTCTTCTGTGACCCCTGTCCCATCAAGGGGTCGCTTCACAGGCAGTGAAGCAGGTCTGCAGGTGCCTAGCTTTCTCTCACCCTCTCTATCTTTCCCTCCTCTCTCAATTTCTCTATGTCCTTTTGTCCAACAAAAACAACAATAGCAATAACAACAATAAACAAGGGCAACAAAAGGGAAAAATAGCCTCTAGGAGCAGTGGACTAGTAGTGCAGGCACTGAGCCCCAGCAATAACCCTGGAGGCAAAAGAAAGGAAGAAAGAAAGAAAGAGATCAAATCTTGACTGCCTTAAATAAAAACAACAACAAAAAATCTCCACTACTCCCAGCAGGCTCCTTTACCTTTTGGTTGACTGACTGAATGTGAAAGTGAAAGGAAAGGGGGAGATAGAAACACACACACACACACACACACACACACACACACACACACGCATGCATACACACATGTAGTACTGTTTCACCTCTCATGAAGATTTGCCCCTGCATGTCACTTGTGAATTTCCAAGGGGGGGGGGTAATACCTGAATCTGTGAGAGGCACCATGGAGCACAGTTTCCCTCCTCATGAGCCAGTTGGCCAGCTTCCAGGCCTTTGCTGACAGTGGCCACCCCAGCAAGTAGACTCCACAGCCTGGACTGTAATCCACACAACCAAGCTGCCACTCTGGAGTCTGGATACTCTTTGCTGGTGTTTCACTGGAGAAGAAATATGTTGGGAAATTGTGCAGATGTGATTGAGCTTGGCAGGGCTCACAAAGCACCCTGCATTCCTGATACTATGGACTATCTACATAATCATTGTTTTGCCTGAAAGAGCTCCAACCATTCAATTCCTTTGATCTATCTTCTTTCTACCCTCAAGACCCTCCCTGCCTCCAGGGTATTATTAATCCCACCAGTCAAAACCCTTGCAACAGTTGCTAAGGAAATTTCTACCATCCCAGCCCCATTTTGCCTTTCTCCACCCCTTTCCTAGCCAACTTGCTATTTCTGGCTCTACCCTTTAAAAGCCTTGGCTCTCTAATCAATAACGATTTTGCATTGCCTCACCATGAGCTTGGTTCATGAGTCATCTCCCATGCATCGCTGAGAGAGTAGCAGCCCAGGCTGGCTCCGGTCAAGTTCTCTCCAACCCAGAGAGTACGCACCCAGGAAGAGGCACCCCCATGCTAGCCCGGCAGCAATGTGCTTTGGAAACTCAGCTGCCTTTCTGAAGTAACCTCTTTGAATTCACACACTGAACGTCATGTCAGTCTGTGGGACTACAGAGTAGAGGCTACCACAGGCCAAGAGACCCCAGAGAGATAGAGGATTCCCCCCAGCTTCTTGATTTTTCTATTTCTGGCTTCCTTGTGAGTCACAGTCAAGTCTTGTATTATGTTTGGTAACCCCTTCCCATTTTCACTCACTGATATGGCAACTCTTTGTTAGCAGGTGGCTCTTGACATATATGGTGTTAGTTTGGTCCTCATCTATGGTTAGTTGTATCCTTGGGTCTGGAGACTCTGTGTCCTAGTCCCAATGCTCAGTGCAGATGACAACAAGCATGTGCTATGTGTCTGGGCTCTAACACCATCCTCCCCCACCTCCTTACTGTACTGAGGTGAGTAGAAAGGCTGCCTTGCTCTCCCAGCCCACAGGAAACTTTTCAAATTGAATTCCCTCCCTTCAAAGAAGTTCTCTCACAGGCATTTGAAATCCAATCCACCGCCCATTAAAAATGCACAGTATGGGAGTCGGGCTAAGCGCACATGGCACAATGTGCAAGGGCCAGCGTAAGGATCCCGGTTCCAGTAGGGGAGTTGCTTCATAGGAGGTGAAGTAGGTCTGCAGGTGTCTTTCTCTCCCCCATTTGTCTTTCCCATCTCTCTCCATTTCTCTCTGTCCTGTCCAACAATGAACAACATCAACAATGGCAATAATAATAACCACAACGAGGCTACAACAAGAAGGGCAACAAAAAGGGGGGAAAATGGCCTCCAGAAGTGGTGGGTTCATGGTGCAGGCACCGAGCCCAGCAATAATTCTGGAGGAAAAAAAATTCAACCCCCACTAGGTCCTCCTCTGCCACCATGTTCCATGAACAATTTATATATTTGTGTGTATATTACCTATGATTCTTTGTGGTTTTATAGTACATGTTGAATTTCTCCTTTCAGTTCTGATTTCATTTATTTACTTATTTATATACTACTATTAACTCTGCTGAAGTTGGCTTCTGAAGCATTGTTCTTTGATTGTGATTTTGTATTTCTTTTTTCTTTTTAAAATTTCTTTATTGTGGGAATTAACGGTTTACAGTTGACAGTAAAATACAATAGTTTATTCATGTGTAACATTTCTTAGTTTTCCACATAACAATTCAACCCCCACTAGGTCCTCCTCTGCCATCATATTCCAGGAACCCCACCCCCACCCCAGAGTCTTTTACTTTGGTGTAATACACCAACTCCAGTTCAAGTTCTACTTTGTGTTTTCCCTTCTGTTCTTATTTTTCAACTTCTGTCTATGAGATCATCCAATATTCTTCCTTCTCTTCCTGGCTTATCTCACTTAACATAATTCTTTCAAGCTCCATCCAAGATGGGCTGAAAATGGTGAGATCACCATTTTTTACAGCTGACTAGTATTCCATTGTATATATATATATATATATCACAACTTGCTCAGCCATTCATCTGTTGTTGGACACCTGGGTTGCTTCCAGGTTTTGGCTATTACAGGGATTGAACTTTGGACCTCATGGTTGAGAATACAGTGCTTTATCCATTGTGCCACCTCCTGGACCACCCTTCTTCTTCTTCTTCTTCTTCTTCTTCTTCTTCTTCTTCTTCTTCTTCTTCTTCTTCTTCTTCTCCTTCTCCTCCTCCTCCTCCTCCTCCTCCTCCTCCTCCTCCTCCTCCTCCTCCTTCTCCTTCTTCTCCTCTTCCTCCTCCTTCTTTTCTTCTTCTCCCTGGGCCACTGCTAGGGCTTTATGCCTACACAACTTCACCACTCCCAGCAGGCTCCTTTTCCTTTTGACTGATTAATTGATTCTTCTTCTTCTAGCGTTTGCCCTTCTTCCGTAGCCAGTCAACAGCGTCAGGTTGAGCCTGATGTAAAGTTTCGAGACCTCCTTTGAATCTGGAGAGGTGGCAGTCGTTGACTATGTGGGTCATAGTCTGTCTGGAGCCGCAGGGGCAGTTCGGGTCGTCTCTGGCTCCCCAGCGATGGAACATAGCGGTGCACCGGCCATGGCCTGTTTGATAGCGATTGAGGAGGGCCCAATCATAACGTGCGAGGTCAAAGCCGGGTTGACGCTTGCAGGGTTCTGTGATGAGGTGTTTGTTCTTTACCTCAGCTGTCTGCCAACTCTGTTTCCAAGAGTCTGGAACAGAGAAGTTCAGTGTAGGCGTAGGGGACCAGATTGGGTGACGAGACGTCAAGCGTTGGACAGGGTGGGTGAAGATATCCACGTATATTGGCAGGTCCGGTCGAGCATAGACGTGGGAAATGAACTTAGATGATGCCGCATCCCAATGAATATCTGGCGGGGCGATGTTGCTAAGAACTGGCAGCCATGGAACCGGGGTAGAACGGATGGTTCCAGAAATTATCCTCATGGAGGAATATAAATTGGAATCGACCAAGTGGACATGGGGGCTACGGAACCATACTGGGGCACAGTATTCTGCAGTGGAATTGCATAATGCCAGAGATGATGATCGCAGTGTGGTAGTGTTCGTGCCCCATGAGGAGCTGGCCAGTCTTGCAATGATGTTATTCCTCGCTCTCACCTTTGCTGCAGTTTTTATGAGATGTTCGTGAAATGACAGAGTGCGATCGAGAGTAACGCCAAGATAGACTGGCTGGGCTTCATGCCGGATTCTCGTATCGCCAAGCTGCACATTAAGCTCACATGAGGCCGAGGCATGGTGTAGATGGAAAATAGATGATACCGTTTTTGCAGTGCTAGGGATTAGTCGCCATTTTTTACAGTAATCAGATATCAGAGACATGTCTTTCGTGAGTGTTTCCTCGAGGATGTCGAACTTGGATGCCTGAGTTGCACAGCAGATGTCATCGGCGTAGATGAACTTCCTTGAAGAAGTTTCTGGGAGGTCATTGATGTAAATATTAAATAGTGTAGGAGCCAGAACAGAGCCCTGGGGGAGGCCACTTGAGACAAGTCTCCATCTGCTAGACTTGTCACCCAGATGATGATTGAATGAGACAGAGAGAAATTGGGGAGGGGTCATGCTATAGTGCAGAAGGTTAAGCACACATGGTGCAGAGCATAAGGACAGGCATAAGGATCCCAGTTCCAGCCACTGGTTCTCTACCTGCTGGTTTTCAAGCAGTGAAGGAGGTCAGCAAGTGTCCATCTTTCTCTCCCCCTTCTGTCTTCCTCTCCTCTCTCCATTTCTCTGTCCTATCCAACAAGAATAACAATAGCATTGACAATAATAACAATAAATACAACAACAAGGGCAATGAAAATGGGAAAAAAATGGCTTCCAGGAGCAGTGGATTCAGTGTAGGCACCAAGCCCCAGTGGTAACACTGGAGGCAAAAAAAAAAAAAAAAAAGAGGAAAGACACATTTGAAGTCCTGCATCCTTGTGCTGTGTGATGTGTGCACTCCACTGGCTGTACCACTGCCCAGCCCTTTTTTTTTAAATTGTTGTAGCTATTATTGTTGTTATTATTGATACCATCGTTGGATAGGACAGAAAGAAATGGAGAGAGGAGGGGAAGACAGAGAGGGGGAGAGAAAGATAGATACCTGCGGACCTGCTTCACCTCTTGTGAAGCAACTCCCTCTTCAGGTGGGGAGCTGGGGGTTCGAACCGGGATCCTTAAGCAGGTCCTTGCGCTTGGCACCATGTGCGCTTAACCCACTTTGTTACCACTCGATTCCCTTCTTTCTCTCTTGCTTTCTTTCTCTCTCTCTCTCTTTTTTTTATTAAATGCTTAACAAACCATTAGTATGCAAACTCTACAGATTACATATATTATTTATTTATTTATTGGTAGGAGTGTATATTAACAACATTCCCACCATGAAAGGCCTGAGTCCCTACTCATACCCCTTATAGTGGAGGTAGAAATCTACCCTCCCCCTCCACCCAGAGTTTTTTTTTTTACTTTGGTGCAATACTCCAAACTCAGTCAAATTCTACTTTGTGTTTCTCTTTCTGTTCTTCTTTTTATATTTTTAAGAATTTTATAAAACTTTATTTCTTTATTTTGTTTGATAGAACAGAGAGAAATTGAGAGGGGGAGATAGAGAGGGAGGGAGAGAGAGACAGAGACATCTGCAGCCCTGTTTCACCCCTCATAAAGCTTTCCCCCTGCAGGTGGGTACTGGGGGCTTGAACCTAGGTCATAGTGCATGGAAATATGTGTCCTTAACCAAGAGTGCCACCACCCAGCCCCACCCTTTCTTTTCCTTTGAGATAGAGGGTGAGAGACAGAGGAGAGAGGCACACAGAAAGAAGCCAACACAGCACAGCTCCACCACATGTGAAGTGCATGCCCCCCTTTTCCCACCAGCCATAAGTGCTTCCTTGTTGTGTTTGGAGGCTGGAAACCGGGTCCTCCCACGTAGAAAAGTGTGTGCTGTGCCCCGGTGAACCACCCCCAGCACACCCACTTTCTTTATTTTATTTTATTTTTACATTTATTTTGCCTCCAGGGTTATCGCTGGGACTCAGTACCAGCACTACAAAGCCACTGCTCCTGACGGCCATTCTTATTTGATTCAATAGGACAGAGAGAAACTGAGGGATGGAGGGGAGAAAAAGAGAAAGAAAGAGAGACCCTGCAGACATCCTTCACTATTTGTGAAAAGTCCCCCCTGTGGCTGTGGGTGGGGAGCAGATACTCGAACGCAGGTCCGGTGCCTGGTAATATACGTGATGAATCAGGTCTGCTACTGCCTGATTTACCCCCAATTTCTTTCTTTTTTTTTGCCTCCAGGGTTATCACTGGGGCTCGGTGCCTGCACTACAAATCCACTGCTGCTGGAGGCTTTTTTTCCCGTTTGTTGCCCTTGTTGTTTATTGTTGTTGTTATTATTTAATTTTTTTAAAAAATATTTATTTCCTTTTGTTGCTCTTGTTTTATTGTTGTTATTGTTGTTACTGATGTCGTTGTTGTTGGATAGGACAGACAGAAATGGAGAGAGGAAGGGAAGACAGAGGGGGAGAGAAGCGACTCCCCTGCAGGTGGAGAGCTGGGGGCTTGAACTGGGATCCTTATACCGGTCCTTGCGCCACCTGCACTTAACCCACTGTGCTACTACCGGACTCCCTATTATTATTGTTGTTGTTGTTGCTGTCCTTGTTTTTGGATAGAACAGGGAGAAATGGAGAGAAGAGGGGAAGGCAGAGGGGGGAGAAAAAGATAGACACCTGCAGAACTGCTTCATCGTTTGTGGGGAGCCTGGGGCTCAAATCGGGATCCTTACACCGGTCCCTGTGCTTTGTGCAACCTGGCTTAACCTGCTGCACTACCACCAGCTTCCTATCCCCAATATTTTGAAGCTAACATTTTGACTCTCATCTCCAGTTTTTGAAGAAGTAAAACTCGAGACTGACGCCTCATTTATTTAAAAAAAGGAATGTAACTCCTTCCCACACAGTCCAGATGTTCCTTTCTTTTCCCTATCTTGATGTCCCCTTGACATGTGTGGCAAATGATGGAAAAGAGGACCAGCGGAGGTGTCACCACAAACAACCTCACACCCCCGGGAAGGAGCCTGACCTGTGGAACCCCACCCCCATCCCCTCTTTTTACCCAGAGCCTCTGGTGACCTCAAAACCTCAGTGGATTTACACCCCAATTTGGGCAATGTATAAGCTTGCTAACTCAGGCTGCCTCTGCCTCTGCCAGCTTGCATATGCCACATCACAGCATCAGTCACAGGGACTGCTGAGAAACCCAAGTCCAAATAAACCTAAAAGAAACGGCATTTGAAGACCTTGATGAGATTAATTTAGACGCGATTTAAAAAATGGGTTGACATTTTCTTTCCTTTGTAAAAAATATTAGCTATTAAAAATATATTTATGGGAGTCGGGCGGTGGCACAGCGGGTTAAGCACATGTGGCGCAAAGCGCAAGGACCGGCATAAGGATCCTGGTTCCAGCCCCCGGCTCCCCACCTGCATGGGAGTCGATTCACAAGCAGTGAAGCAGGTCTGCAGGAGTCTCTCTCTTTCTCTCCCCCTCTCTGTCTTCCCCTCCTCTCTCCATTTCTCTCTGTCCTATCCAACAACAACGACATCAATAACCAAAACAATGTTAAACAACAAGGGCAACAAAAAGGAAAATAAATAAATATAAAAAAATGTATTTACTTATGTTAGAGACGAGGAGATATTGAGTCTGAGGGGGAAATAGAGGAGAGAGACAGAGAGATACCCACAGCACTGTTTCACCACTTGTGAACCTTCTCCCCTGCAGGTGAGGGCCAGTAATGTGTACCTTTAACCAGGTGCACCACCACCTGGCTCCGACATTCCCCCCCATTTCTTAGTTGAGATTTTGGTAGTTGGTGGTATTTATTTATTTATTTTATAACTAGAGGCTCAAATTCTAAATTTATTCTTATTTATTTATTATTAGATAGAGATAGAGAGAAATTGTGGGTGGAGAGGGAGACAGAGAGGGAAAGAGACATAGAGACACCTGCAGCCCTGCTTCACCACTCCTGACGCTTCCTCCCTGCATGTGGGGACCAGGGGCTTGAACCTGGGCCTTTGCACTCTGTAATGTATGTGCTTAACCAGGTGTGCCACTGCCTGTCCCAGAGGCTCAAATTCAGTTTTTTCAGTTTCTTACTTCCCATCACTGCAGAGAACCATGAAGGGTCAATGTGACTCCACACTTTGACCTTTGTGTAGAGCAAATACTCCATTCAGGAAGGGACAGTAAGCTCCTGGGTACAGGAGAGGTTGTCCAACCTCCTGCCTCCAGGTAGGGAGAGGCCAATATTAAATACCGTTTAAAGAAAAATTAAATAAATACAGAAGAGCTGTGATCCCTCAACTGCTACTAAGAGATATCATATTACTCCCCCCACCCCCAGGGTTTCCTAGGAAACCAGTTCTGGTAAAAAAAAAAAAAAAGCAAAAAAGAAAAAAAAACCTTATTCTTTGTCTTCTGTACTTTGCAAAATTGTTTAAACCATCATATCTCATAAAAGGTTGCTTCACTGGAAATTTGAGCAGCATAAAAAAATAGCTTAATCCGCAGTTTGCTGCACCAAGGAAGGTGAGACATCTTCATCAGAGGCTCAGATTTTCAGATTGTATTTGCTGAAAATGAGATAAGATTATGCCATCATTTCTGAAGCATCTTGGAAATCAAATCTCATCTTGTTGCCTCTGCAAATCATGAGTGTTTTCTTTGTCTCCCCAACACACCCAAGTTGCATTAAGAAATCTCCTAAAGGGAGTCAGGCAGTGGCGCAGCGAGTTAAGCACATGTGGTACAAAGTGCAAGGACCGGTAGAAGGATCCTGGTTCAAGCCCCTGGCTGCCCATCTGCAGGGGAGTCGCTTTACAGGCAGTGAAGCAGGTCTGCAGGTGTCTATCCCCCTCTCCCCCCCTTTCCCTCCTCTCTCCATTTCTCTCTGTCCTATCCAACAACAATAAGAAGAACTACAACAATAAAACAAAAAGGGCAACAGAAGGGAATAAAGAAAGAAAGAAAGAAAGAAAGAAATCTCCTGAAATAGTTTAAGAAGTTTCTCACTGGCCCTTACACAGCAGTATCTCAATGAAGAGAGATATCAATCTCTCTCTTTTGTTTTTTAAATATTTATTTATTTATTGTTGGATAGAGACAGAGAAATTGAGAAGGGAAAGGGAGATAGGGAGGCAAAGAGACAGAGGACATAGTCCAGGAAGTGTCACAGTGTATAAAGTACTGGACTTTCAAGCAGGAGTTCCTGAGTTCAATCCCCAGCAGTGATGCCTGGTTCTTTCTCTCCTATCTTTCTCATAAATAAATAAATAAATAAAATCTTAGGAAAAAAAAAGACAGAGACATACTTGTGAAGCTTTCCCCCTGCAGGTAGGGACCAAGAGCTCGAACCTGGGTTCTTGCACATTGTAATGTGTGGGCTTAAACAGGTGTGCCACCACCTGGCCCCACAATCCTTCTCTCTTTCCTCCCCTCCCCTCCCCTCTCCTCCCTTCCCCTCCCCTCCCCTCCCCTCCCGTTCCCTCCCCTTCTCTCTCTCTCTCTCTCTCTCTCTCTCTCTCTCTCTCTCTCTCCTCTCTCTCTCCCATGCTTGGTTCCTAATTAAAGTGCCATGTGTTGCTAGTCCTGTCACCAGGTAAGAGTAACTGGATGCCCACCCTGTTGGACCATCTCTACTTTATTCTTCTTTCACGGCATATTCCATCCTTCACTGAGGTTTTGCAACTAATTGAAGCATTTGAGTGGGGAGTGAGGAAGGTCCAGACACCACAGAGGATTGGAAGGTTGGCCCATTGCTGACTCTTGCACTTCCAGCTCCTGACTTTGCTCCTGTGTGAAAGCAGTAGGAGCCTGTCTGCATCCTGACATGGGGGTGGGGGTGCCAGATGGTATACCTGTGGGGCGGAGACAGGCTGTGAGGCATCTTCTGTACTGCTGGAACCATGCCTCCCAGGGAAGTCCCCTCAACTCCCAACTCCTTTGTCATTAATCACTTAACTGCCTACAGTGCTGGCTGTCTCTGGGCTTCTTAGTTTTCATTATTATTATTTATAAAATGGAAATATTAACAAGACCATAGGATAAGAGGGGTACAATTCCACACAGTTCCCACCATCAGAACTCCATATTCTATCCCCTCCCTTGATAGCTTTCCTATTCTTTAACCCTCTGTGAGTATGGACCCAGGAGCATTATGGGGTGCAGAAGGTGGAAGGTCTGGCTTCTGTAATTGCTTCCCCACTAAACATGGGCATTGGTAGATCGATCCATACTCCCAGCCTGTCTCTCTCTTTCCCTAATGGGGCAGGGGCCTGGGGAAGTGGGGTTCCAGGACACTGGTGGGGTGTCTGCCCTGGGAAGTCCAGTTGGCATCTGGAACCTGGTGGCTGAAAAAGAGTTAATATACAAAGCAGAACAAATTGTTGACTAATCATGAACCTAAAGGCTGGAATAATGCAGATGAAGATTTAGGGTCTCCATTTTGAAAAAAGCTGGTAGTTCTATTTTAGGTATATTCTAAGGGGCCTATGACTTTACTAGTTTTTTTGCCTGAGCCTGACGTCTAGTATGTGGACCCAAGTTATTTATTTTCTGGGGAGACGGTGTCTGATAGGCACTCTTTATAAGACTGAAGATATATTTTCTTACCCTGCCTCACTCACAAAGACAAAAGGAGAGGAAAACACAGGCTTTCATGGAACCTGGATTCACCAGCCAATAGCTCACTGAGTCTGAGAATGGTCTTTCACTTCTCTCTGCTTCCTTTGCCTTATCTGTCAAGGGAAAGTAAGAAAGGATCAGATTCTCCTGAGGATGAAATAAGCTAATGCTGGGGAGACCCAGAGCCCAGGGCCTGGCACCACCGAGCACGCAACTGAGGCTGCAGCTGTAAAGACAGCTGTGGTGGCAGCTAGCTGTAACTGTGTCTTTTTGTGGAGACTCAGCCCTTCCTCTTATGTGTGATACCTTAGTGCACAAGTGAATTCTTGTACATCTACAATTTTACCTGGTTTGGTGTAGACCAAGGACTTAGGAAAGCGAAAAAGATGACAATACCTGGCCTTTTCTTTGGTATCCTGCCAGGCTAGCTTCATGGGCGGGAGACAGATGACCAGGGACTTATGGCTGAGCTGGGAATGCAGTTCAGTATTTATTGATGAGCGGGGATGCAGTGCAATCAATCTAATCTCTCTTCATTAGAAAATCCTGTCCTTTCTATCTCCTGAGGCGGAAGTGTCAGGAAGAGGAAGTACGTAGGACAGGGGGTGGGGAGAAGGAAAATGCACGCTAACCAGTGGGGATTAAATGGTGGAAAACAGGATGTGACTAGGAGAGGGGGCGGAGTGGAAAGAGTGGGAACCAGTGGGATTAAACCAGTACCCAGCAGGCAGGGCAGGTCTCAGGTCAAACAGTGATTATGTAAATAGACCACAGCATTAAGCAATGGAGCAGGGGGAGCTGGCATACTGCCCAACAATATCCTTCCAGTCTGAGGGGGGAAGCCAACATTTCCAACGCAATGTAGCATGTACTAGAACAGGCTATGCACAGGTCCTCTGAGGGATAAGAGGACTCCCGCAGTACTTAGGAATTCAGAGGAGGCTTGATGGAGGCAGAGCGCCAACATGTATTGATGTAGAGTGCATCGTAGTTAATTTCATTTTGTTTTTGTGAAGCATGAAATGTAAAATGCATTTCGTACCATAAATAGGATGCGAGGAGATTCATGTTGTGTGCGTATAGAATATGGCTGACTGCCGGTTTCCTGACGTATCCATTTTCCCTCCTCCTCCTCCTCCTCCTCCTCCTCCTCCTCTCTCTCTTTGTTATTATTTTTTTTAATACTGGAAGGATTTTAAGTTTTAGCAGGGCACAGGGTGGGGAGTCTATACTCCCCAGCAAAACCTTTTGCCCCAGGATGCTAGCAAAAGTGTGTTGTGTACCGTCTGGGATTTGCCCTTAAATATGACTGGGTTTGCCCCATTTGTTCTCTCCTTTATCCTTCCTGTTGACCCTGAAGCTGGCATAATTAGAAAAGCTTCTAGGGGTGGGGGAAGGCACGGTAGAGCACCCAGATAAATGCACATAGTACTGTGTCCAAGGATCCACAGAAGGAGCTCCTGTAGCCGGGATGCTTCATGAGCGGCAAAGCAGGTCTGCAGGTTCTCTCTTTCTCTTTTTTAAAAAATATTTATTTATTCCCTTTTGTTGCCCTAGTTGTTTTATTGTTGTAGTTATTATTGTTGTCTTCGTTGTTGGATAGGACAGAGAGAAATGGAGAGAGGAGGGGAAGACAGAGAAGGGGAGAGAAAGATAGACATCTACAGACCTGCTTCACCGCCTGTGAAGCTATGCTCCTGTAGGTGGGGAGCCGGGTGTTCGAACCGGGATCCTTAGCCGGTCCTTGGGCTTTGCACCATGTGCGCTTAACCTGCTGTGCTACCACTCGACTCCCTAGGTTCTCTCTTTCTCTCTCTCTCCCTGTCTCCCCTTCCCCTCTGAATTTCTCTCTAGCCTATATAGTAAATTGGAAAAAAATAGCCACCAGGAGCTATAGCTTTATAGTGCCAGCACCAAGCCCCTAGTGATAACCCTCAAGGCAAAAATAATATAAAATAAAATTCAGTAAATAAAAGAAAGAAGGAAAAAGAGAAAGAAAAGCTTCTTGGATCAGAAGAAGCTCCTTCGAAGACTGTAGAAGTGTCTCACTGCACTCTGAGGCTATTAAATGAGAGTGAAATAAATGTCTAAGTGTTTTTTTCCCCAGCTACTGTGTTCTAATGTTATTATTATTATTTTTTTCAGAAGACTGTACTTCATAAAGTCTGGTATCCTGCAGTAAGCTAAGGATTAGGACACACACATGGGCATCAGTATGTAACAGAGGAGCCAGAATAATACAATGGGGAAAGAGATCCCCTCCAACAAATGGTGTTGAGAAAACTGGACAGCCACATGTAGACAATGAAAACAGATCATCACGTAACACCATACGGGAAAAATTAACTCTAAATGGATTGACAAAGATGAAAACATGGGTGAAATACCTCAGGGTCTTCACTTTCCAGACACATTTGGAGAGTCAGAACTCTTATCACCTGGGATTCAATTATTTCATTGATTAGAGAAACTAAAGTAAGAAGCTTAGGCAGTGGCACGCCCAGTTGAGCACTTATACTGTAGTGTGCAAGCACCCGGGTTCAAACCCCTGGTCCCCACCTGTAGGGGGGAAGCTTCATGAGTGGTGAAGCAATGCTGCAGATGTTTCTCTTTCTCTCCCTCCCCATCTCTTCCTCCCCTTTAAACTTCTGTCTGTATCCATAATAAATAAGGTATTAAGGAGAGAGAGAGAGAGAGAGAGAGAGAGAGAGAGAAATTGATGTAAGTATAAGCAAACGGGACTACATCAAGTCAAACACTCTTACATATCTAAAGAAGCTTCAGCAAGGCTTTAGAAGGCAGTGTAGCAATTGGGAGTTAACATTTGCACATCATACACATGAGAAGAAACAATAAATCAAGAAATCCAATAAAATAGCAGGCAGAAGCTCTATAACAGACACTCCATCAAACAAGTCATAATGATGATGCATAGGTGTCTGAAAACTGACCTTTACCCCCCTCTTCTAGAGAAATGCAAATTAGAGCTACAATGTTATGTCACTTTACCGAGACCAGTAAAGTTAGATATGACACATGTTGGTGAGGGTGCGGAGGCAAAGGAACTCTGGTATACTTTTGTGCAGGCATGAAAACTGGTGCAGCCTTTTGGTCAAGCAGTAGGGAGAGTCCCTTAAAAATGTAAACGCATTATGACCCAGTAAGACCACTCTTAGGCATATATGCAAAGGATGGGAAAATAGTATTTGGAGAGGAGCTGCTATCCACAATTGCCCAAACATAAGCCAACCTAAATACCTATGGACAGAGAAGCTCTGGAATGCATATTTAATGGAATACTCCTCAACCATAAAAAAGATGGTGTATCATTTGGGACATAAATGATGTAATTGGAAGTGATTATATGAACTGACATAAGGGGTGGAAGATACAGATTACCAAAACCAATAAATGTGCAAAATTAGGAGCCAAACTGTCTCCTAGACTCTGTGAAAATTACAGTGGTTATTAAGAGAAAGGGGGTGGGAGAGTGGAAGGTGTTAAGTACAAGAACACAGGAACTTTGGTGGTGGGTGTGGTACCTTGTTACACATACTCATTGTATGTGTGTGTGTTGTATTGTGAAACTATAGGCCTGAAGTTTTATAATTTTGTAAACTAATATTTTGTTAATAATTTCATGGCTGGGGAGATAGCATAATGATTATGCAGGTAACTTTTCATACCTGAGGCTCTGAGGCTCCAGATTCAATCCCCCATACTAGCATAAACCAGAGCTGAGCAGTACTATGGTAATTAATAATAATAATATATATGTATTTTATATATATATATATTTTTTTTTTTTCCTCCTCCAGGGTTATTGCTGGGCTCGGTGCCTGCACCATGAATCCACCGCTCCTGGAGGCCATTTTTCCCCCCTTTTGTTGCCCTTGTTGTAGCTTCGTTGTGGTTATTATTATTGCCCTTGTTGACGCAATTCGTTGTTGGATAGGACAGAGAGAAATGGAGAGAGGAGGGGAAGACAGAGAAAGGGAGAGAAAGATAGACACCTGCAGACCTGCTTCACCGCCTGTGAAGCGACTCCCCTGCAGGTGGGGAGCCGGGGGCTTGAACCGGGATCCTTACGCCGGTTCCTGCGCTTTGCGCCACATGCGCTTAACCCACTGCGCCACCGCCCGACCCCCTATATATATTTATTTTTACCTTGAGGGTTGCATTGGAGCTTGGTGTCTGCATTATGAATCCACTGCTCCTGGAGGCCATTTTTCCCATTTTGTTACACGTGTTGTGCTTGTTGTAATTGTTATTGTTGTCATAGCTGTTGTTGTTGGATAGGACAGAGAGAAATTGAGAGAGGAGGTAAAGACAGGGGAGAGAAAGACAGACACCCACAGACCTGCTTCACCACTTGCGAAGTGACCCGCTGCAGGTGGGGAGCTGGGGGCTTGAACCAGGATCCTTATGCTGGCCCTTGCACTTTGCACCATGTGCGCTTAGCCCGTGACGTTACCGACCAACCCCAAATAATATATTTTTTAAACAGGACAAATTCTTTCTGTCCTCAGCTCTGCCATGAATGAGCAAATGCTCATGTCTTGATTTACTCTTCTATAAAATAGTGACTGAGGAGTTGTGAATTAAATCTTTCAGTACTATGGGACATAGAAAAGTGATTAGCACATACACTTTTTGCTTTACAGTTAGAACAAAAGTAGTTTTCTGCTTGAAAGAAGTGACACAAACTCTCCAGACAGGCGACAGGTGGAAGTCAACTCTCAGATGATTTTAGTCCTGTGTAACGTATAGATTGCCAAAGCCAATGAACTTGCCTGGAAGTGATAACTTTGCTCCAGGGCTTGCTTTTGTATCTGAAATCGGAACTCCTTTGGGCTCTGAATTAAGGTGTGCTGTGGGCTAAGGCTGTGGTGTAGCAACTCAAAGATCAAATCACCAAAAATGGCAGGCAAGCCAAGGTTACCAAGTATCAAGTGCTGGTGCCCATGAGTTTAAGTCAGCCTCATACTGTCTCTTGCAGTGCACTCTGGGTACATTCTGGAAGCCCCCTAAAATGTGTCAGAGACAACAGGTCAGGCCCAGCAGACAGGAAGAGGCCCAGATGGCAGAGGAGGCAGAAATCAGTGAGGGTAGACCAGTTGTCCCAGGCCAGCCAGGTAGGAATGGAGGCAGAGAACAGGAAGAAAATGTTTGGTGCCCCAGGCCTCTATGTAACATCCCCCTGGTACTTCAGAGGGAAAGAACCAGGACTTTAAGGGAGTTAGGCAGGACTTTTGTTTAACCTGGTCTGGCTGACGGCTTTTGTTGGTAGATGAGGAAAGAGCAAAAAGAGATATTTCCATTATCAGCAGTATGGGAACTAAATGCCATTTCTCGAATGGGAAGATTTAGAGGACCAAGACTTTGGCTTTTCTTCTTTTTTTCATCTCTCCTTCCTTCTGTCCTTCCTCCCTCCCTCCCCCCCTCTTCCTCTTTCTCTCTCTGTCTCTCTCACCCTTCCTTCCTTCCTTCTTTCTTTCCTTCCTTCCTTCCTTCCTTCCTTCCTTCCTTCCTTCCTTCCTTCTCTCCTTCCTATCTTTGATAGAGATGAGAAATGAGAGAGAGAGATCACAGCACTAGAGCTTCCTTTAGTGTGTTGGAGCCAAGCTTGAACTTGCATTGCACACATGGCAAAGCAGCACACTATCCAGGTAAACTATTTTGTTGACTCAGAGATGTTATTTTGAATGCCAGATCTGAGAGAGACTTGTAGGGGTTTGAGTTTGGCCAGTACCAGTAAAAACTCACCTTGTCTGACTTTTCCATGTTCCTGGGAGGCAGACATGGAAGATACTAACACATCTGTTTTGCAAAGAAGAAGAGAAAGAGCCAAGAGTTTTATGGCTCCCCACTAATGACAAGGCCAGCTCAGACTAGAACCCAGGCCCACAGACTCACAACTCACAACTCCACTTGTTGAATGACATGGTTTACGAGAAGGCAGAGTTCCAAACTGCAACATCAGGGTGACTGTCCACAAGAACACGTGGAGGCTGGCCTTTGTGGGGGTGGCCTTAGAGCACCTGGCCAGCACCCCCCACTGAGGCCTGCTCCATCCCAGAGGAGCCCAGGCCTGTCTGCTGTACTACCTAGGTAATTAGAGAGGGTCTTTTTGGGTCACTCTTTCCATGGACAAAACAAACCCTTTGGATTTCTCCATTAGAAAGCCCAACAGACTGAGTGACAAGGAAAAGTTCTTTGATCTTGCTGTTACAGTCACCTAATTAAAATGAGATGCAGAGGCTCCGACACCTAGTAATTTTCACCTCACTTACTTGAACTCCAATTACAGCCCTTTCCTACTGACTTACACTGTTTAAATTACAAAGTCAGAAGGAAATATGACTATTTACCTGCTTCTTTTCATACATATAAGTCTAACACATTATCTCCTCCCCAAGCAAGAAATTTGATCCCAGACCTCCTCTTCACCCTGGCTTAAAAAAAACTAAACAGCAATAAAAATTGAAATGAAAAACACCCATGTCAACTTTTATCAGTTTTATTTTTTACTTTTAAAATTTATTTTATTTATTATTGGACAGAGACAGAGAGAAATCGAAAGAG
The DNA here is from genome assembly GCF_950295315.1 of Erinaceus europaeus. Classification (NCBI taxonomy): domain Eukaryota; kingdom Metazoa; phylum Chordata; class Mammalia; order Eulipotyphla; family Erinaceidae; genus Erinaceus; species Erinaceus europaeus. Next base: position 18,288,681 of record NC_080163.1, read on the forward strand.
GGGAAACAGAGAGGGAGAGAGACAGAGAGACACACCTATAGCCTTGCTTCACCACATGTGAAGGTTTTTTTTTTTTTTACACAGGGACCAGGCACTTGAACCTGAGTCCCCACGTATGGTAGCCTGAGCTCTAACAGGTATGTATGCCACCAGCCACCACCACTCCCACCCCCCAAATACTTTTTTATTATCTTTGTTTATTTATTGTATAGAGATAGCCAGAAAAATGAGAGAGGTAAGGGGTGATAGAGAGGGAGCGAGACAGAGATACCTGCAACACTGCTTCACCACTTGTGAAGTTTTCCCCTCGCAGGTGGGGACCAGGGACTGAACCTAGGTCCTTGCACATTGTAACATGTGCATTCAACCAGGTGAGCCATCACCCAGCCCCCCCAAAAAATACTTTTAAGTAAAGCAAATGGCTGTCACCGACTTTGGTAGCTGGTATAAAATAAATAGGTCATTCCAACAGCTTCTTACTTATTAAGTATATACCATTCACTAAAGATAAGATCCTTTGACACAATTAACTTTCTCTGACATATAGGGCCAGAAATGATAACTGATTAACCTTTTCAGAACCATACAAAAAGGAACTGTTCTGAAGACCTGCCACCACTGAAGTATGCTTGCTATGTGTGTGAAAGAAAACTGATGGGGCCAGGTGCTGGTGCACCTAGTTAAGCACTCACATCGCAGTGCATAAGGACCCAGGTTCAAGCTCCTGGCTCTCACCTGCAGGGGTAAGCTTCATGGTCAGGGAAGCAGTAGTACTGCAGGTGTCTCTTTTTGCTTCTCTACCTCCCCCCCCCCCGCCTTGATTTCTCTCTGCCTCTGTTCAATAAAGAGATAAAAGTATATTTGTGTAGTAGAAGATTTTTGTCAGATGGGAATAAGACTTCCACTGGCAAACAAACAAAAGTGACAGGACTCAGCCAATGAAACAGAAAGGGCTCTTAGGAGAACAGCCATTTCCCTCTTCCTCTGCATGGAATTTGAGATTGTCCATGGAAGAAGCTGGCTCCTCCTTAGTGCTGAAGAATAAAGAGCCCAGCGTGCGACTGGTCAGGCATGCTCTCCCCAGGGCGGGGGAGGCCAGCTACCCATTCCAGAAAAGGTGCTTCTGCCTGCACTTACCTCTAGCCACGCATTTGTCTCAGGATGGAAGGTCTGTGACATTTAACAGCCTGGAGCCTGACTGATGTAGAGGCGAGAGATATGTATTAAGGTGAGGGGTGGGTGGTCTCTTGTCTTCTGTCTCCTCCAGATAGAGGTGATTTTTTAAATTTAATTTTTACTCCAAAGTTTATTAATTGGTTAGAGACAGCCAGAAACTGAGAGGGAAGGGACTGATAGAGAAGGAGAGAGATAGAGACGCTTCCATCCCTGCTTCACCACTTGTAAAGCTTTCTCCCTGCAGGTGGGGTCTGGGGATTGGAACCCAGATCCTGTACATTGTGCCAAAGTGGCCAGCAAGGTTAACCTGGAAAGACTAGAGTGGAAGGGACTGGTGGTGGTACACTTGACTGTGCACACACCTTGCCATGCCACAAGGACCCAGGTTCAAGGTCCCACTTCCCACCTGCTGTGGGGAAGCTTCATGAGCCATGCAGCAGTGCTATAGGTGTTTGTTTCTCTGCTTTTTTCCCTTTTGATCTCCCCTTCAGCCCTCAATGTCTTTCTTTTTTAAAAAAAAATGTTTTAGTTATCTTTTTTTACTTATTTATTGTCTAGAGACAGCCAGAAATCAAAAGGGAAGGGGGCGATGGAGAGGGAGAGAGATACGGCAGCTCTGCTTCACCACTTGCAAAGCTTTCCCCCTGCAGGTGGGGAACGGGAGCTCGAACCCAGACCCTTGTGCAGTCAACCAGGTGTGCCACCACCCAGACCCTCCCACCTTAGTTTATCTCTGTTCTACCAAATACATTTTTTTTAAAAATAATAAAATTAAATAAAGAAACAACTGGAGTGGATACTTCTCTTCCTTTCACACTTATTATATTTCCACCTCCAGTGTAGTGGAGAGGAGGTGCAAACTCTCTACCTTTTTTTGGTAAAAGGCTCATTTCTTCCTCTTTGTTCCCAGTTCATCCCAGGTTCTCCTAAGCTTCTTAGATTTCTCCTGTGATCAGTGTGGCTTGAGGAGGATGAAGAAGCTAGGAAAGCTGTGTCTTTCACTCTTCTTTTCCCCAGAGACCAGCTTGGGCAGGGTGCGTCTTTCCTCTGCTTTGTTGACAACTCCTCATAGTACTGCTGGCATCAGACCTCTGCCGACAACTCAGGAAGGAAGAGATGCCTTCTTCAATGATGGAAAAATAGGAGAGCACAATGCCCTTAAAATAGACCGTATGCGCCTGAGTCTTTATTTTGGGGCCTTGATTGTTGCAGTCTTCTCTCCTGGGAAATGCTGTGGGAGGCTTTTCCCCTTTGGTGGAGCAGGAGTAATTGTGTAACCTGAGATGTCCCCCAGAGAACTGGGAAGGGGCTGGGGCTAAGGAGGGGGGGTTAGGGAGGGATGATGTCAGCACACACGTTTCTGAAACATGACTACATTTCAATATGGATCCCTGCTCCATTGGACCAAGACCCTCCTCTCCAGACTCCAGTTTCTGTATGATGAGGATAACTGCCCATTTGCTGCACACCCCACAAGGCTGTGAGCTGGACCCAGCAATCCAATGGCTGAGATGACATCTGCAAACTGTGAAACGCTGCCATTGTAACATGCAGTTATTACTGATGGTGAGAAGTTCTGCTTGGCCTGGGTGGGACCATGGCACCATTCTCATTTAGTTTACTTTATTTTAATTCATTCATTCATTTTAAACTGACAAACTGACACTAGGGTTATCACTGGGGCTCGGTACCAGCACGATGAATCCACTGTTCCTGTCAGCCATTTTTTTTTTTTTTTTTACTTTTTGGGGGGATTAATGTTTTACACTTGCCAGTAAATACAACAGTTTGTATATGCATAACATTTCTCAGTTTTCCACATAGCAATACAACCCTTGTTAGGTCCTCTTGTCCTTTTCCAGGACCTGTACTCTCCCCGCCATCCACCCGAGTCTTTTACTTTGGTGCAATCCACCAACTCCAGTCCAAGTTCTGCTTCGTGTTTTCTCTTCTGACCTTGTTTTTCAACTTCTGCCTGTGAGTGAGATCATCCCATATTCATCCTTCTCTTTCTGACTTATCTCACTTACCATGATTTCTTCCAGCTCCATCCAAGATGACCTGAAAATGGTGAAATCACCATTTTTAATAGCTGAGTAGTATTCCATATATATATATCATAACTTGCTCAGCCACTCATCTATTGTTGGACACCTAGGTTGCTTCCAGGAGTCATTAATTTTTTAATTTTAATTTTTAAAATTTATTATTATTATGCCTCCAGGGTTATCGCTGGGGCTTAGTGCCAGCACTATGAATCCACTCCTGAAAGCCATCTTAATTTTTTTTTCATTTTTTTGGCTAGAACAGAGAAATTGAGAGGGGTGGGGGAGATAGGGAGGGGGAGGGAGAGAAAGAGAGACACCCGCAGACCTGCTTCACCACTTGCGAAGTGTCCCTCCTGTGGGGTGGGGAGGGAAGCAGCTGGGGGCTTGAGCCTGGGTCCTTGTGCTAAGTCCTATGTGCACTTAAACCCGTGTGCCACTGCCTGTCTCCTCGCCCTGCTTTTTTCTATTTTGTTTGATAGGACAGAGAGAAATTGAGAAGGAAGGGGAAAACAGAGAGAAAAATAGATACCTACAGACCTGTTTCACTTCTCATAAAGCTTTCCCTTTGCAAGTGGGGAGTGGGGGCTCAAACCTGGGATCTTGCATATGGTAAACCCGAGAGTGTATCACTCCCTGGTGCCCTCTATTCTCTCTCTCTCTCTCTCTCTTTTTTAAGTAAAATAAGCCTTTGCCTGATTGCTGCAACTCAAGCTTTTGCACTGGCGGAGGACTCAATGTACCAACTGCTCAGGAAGCACATCAGAAAACAGACGGCACATGTGCCCAAAGCTGCTCCACTTATTCACCTGCCTCCAGGCCTGGGGAGGAGCAGGCATAGTGACTGTGACTGTGACAGAGAGCATTTGGCTCATGGGCCTGATTTTTTTTTCATTCTCTTTCTCCTCCTAGGAACTTGGCCTGAGACTCCTGCCCGAGGTTCTTTCCTGTTAGTTTCCTGGGATTTGGTATTATGCCCAATATCACCTGCACCTATTTTGTTATTATTTTTTTAAAAAGATTTAAAAAAATATTTATTTATTCCCTTTTGTTGCCCTTGTTGTTTTATTGTTGTTGTTACTGATGTCGTTGGCTAGGACAGGGAGAAATGGAGGCTGGGGGGAAACAGAGAGGGGGAGAGAGAGAGAGCACAGCTGCAGACCCGCTTCACTGCTTGTGAAGTGACTCCCCCGCAGGTGGAGAGCAAAGGACTCAAACTGGGGGAGATTCTTAAGCCCGTCCTTGTGCTTTGCGCCACCTGCACTTAACCCACTGTGCTACCTCCAGACTCCCACCTATTTTATTATTTTTTCCTTTTCATGAAATCATCCATGAAAAATGCTCTTGATTGCACAGTGGCTACCTCCTTCCTCCTGTGTTGGAACCCCTTTATTGGGAATTTCACTGTAGTCGTTAGCAGATGACTGATGACCTGCTCTGGGGATGATGGCAAGGGCCTCTTCTATCTGAAGGTAATTAGAAAGATTCGAAAAGTAAGTGAGAGAGACCGAGTAGTGACGCACCTGGTTGAGCACGCATGTTACAGTGTTCAAGGACCCAGGTTAAAACCTGTGGTCCCCAACTTGCAGGGGAAAAGCTCTGTGAGTGGTGAAGCAAGGTTGCAGGTGTCTCCCTGCCTCTCTCCCTCTCTATCTCCCCCTAATCTCTCAATTTCAGGCCATTTCTGTCTAATAAATAAAGATAATAAAAAGTTTCTTAAAAAGTAAGTGAAATAAGTTAAAAAGAGAGGGATGAATATGAGATGATCTCACTTGCAGGCTGAATTTAAAAGACAGGGGCAGAAAGGACAGTCATAGGGAAAACTTGGACTGGGTTTGTTGTATTGCGCCCAAGCAAAGGACTCTGGGAAAGAGGGGACCGGAAGGCATAGAGAGGTCACTGGGGACCTGGTGCATGATGGTGAAAAAGGACCCAAGTTGGGGGTGAGAGTGTTTTTCAGACAGTTATCAGGGTGAGAGGAGAAATTTTACCCTTCTGTCAACAACTGTACTGCAAGCCATTAAACTCTCCCAATAAAATGATTACCAAATAAATAAATAAATAAATAAATAAAAAGTTGCTTGTTACCTCATTCTGCACCACTCAGCTATCTGTGAAGGACCTGGCTCTAGTGTTTGGCAGAAGATCTTGGGTCCCATTTCTGAAATGGTCATCGATGACAGTTCATTTTTCCACCAGAAAGTGTTGAGGCGAAGCCCATTTGTACCATGAAGAGAGGTGAGAGGCCTCCCAAAGGGTCTGTCTTCAGTAAACAGGGCTCTGACCTGTGACATTATGGGTATCAGACACAAGAGGACACACCTGGCAACAGCATTGGCGTCGGTTGGATCACATGTGCGTGCGTCTGTAGTGGAGGATCTTGAGGCGGGGGGGGGGGGGGGGGGGGGCGAGGGAGTGGAGTCTTTAGCACTCAGTTGCCTCTCTTGATTTGCTCAAATTTCATTTTCCATTTGCTAGAGGGACATTTGCACTCCCCCACCTCCCTCCCCCAGCCCAGTCACATTTAATGTACACATAGGTTCAGCCCTAAGCCCCTGTGGAGGTCAACCTCTAGCTCCACCCCCAACCCACCTCCAGGCACCCCATGGGGTTAAGAGCTCAGGATACACATTATACTCTAAATGGAATATTGAAGATCCCCATCTGTCTGGCAGTGCTGATCAATAAATATGAACCCTGCCACATTCCCAATTCTGTCCAAGAGCCACGTCACCACCCGGTCCTAAGATGAATATGAGATGTGTGTTTCTAAGGGTTACCGGGTCCAAGCACCCAGCTGTCACAGTGCTCAGCCAGGAAGAGGATTATGCTCTTAATCGAGTTATTTTGTTACTAATGGGTTCTTCTAAATTCCCCTAGCCCCCTTCCCTTAAGCAAAACATCCCAGCGCCTGACATTACAAGGGGCTTTTCCAACCCCATTAGATCCCTTGCTGGGTGATTCCACCCCCCCTTTTTTTTCTTTTTGGGCTGGTGGTTTTGTTCACGTGGCCAAACCCAAGCACCATATTTGTAGAGTCTCTGGTTTGGCTTTTGCCACTTTCCAAGGCAGACCTGCTTGCTGTTTTCTTCCTTCCTTTCTTCCTTCCTTCCTTCCTTCCTTCCTTCCTTTCTTTCTTTCAGAAAAACTGAGAGGGGCAGGGGAGCTAGAGAGGGAAGGAGAGAGAGAGAGAGAGAGAGAGAGAGAGAGGGGGACACCTGCAGCACTGCTTCACTGTTCATGAACTTTCCCTCTTATTACTGGGTATCAGGGGTTTGAACCTGAGTCCTTGAGTGTGGTAACTTTCTCAACCAGTTGCATCACTACCCTGTTCCCAAATCTGCTTGTGATTACCCATCACAACCCATTTTAGGGAGACGGGCAGGTCCTAGGCACCAGCCCTGACCCTGGAGACTCAGCCTGTTGGGACCAGCCATGCCTTAGGGCCACCAATCTGAGATCACTCTTCAGACACCTCCAAGGCTGTGATCAGCCAACACACAAACACAATGACAAAAGCTGGGTTGCCTGAGCAGCTCAAATTCATTCTGCGCCTCTTGCACCTGTCACCTCTAGAACAGAAATGACTACAGTAAGAAGCACCACACAGCACAGTATCGGATGGTACTGTGGGGACTGTCTTCCGCAAATTGGTGTGCTCTGAGCTGTGCTCTGCCCCTGCCATGTCTCAAACCCACTGGAGAAATTGGGATGCCCATCTAAGCGGAGGGAGAAGCATATCCGAGGGAGGTTTCTGTGCAGAAAATGGAGTGGCTGGGCAAGGCTGGCAGTGCTATAAGGACCTGAAAGGCTGGGCAAGGAGTCTGCTGCCTCTTGTCATGAGAATTTGCCCGACACAAATTGGAGATCACGGGCAAATGAATCCGTTCACTTATAGGACCTCAGCTTCCCCATTTTATTTCAGTTTATTTTTAAATGGGAGGGCTGATTAGCCCCTGGCCATTCTCAGCGTAACATCTGATTTTTAAGTGGGAAAAGGCAAAAATCCAGACTGTCAAATCCCAAGGAAGCTTTTGTTGCAGAACTGACTTTGTTCTGTCTCCTAAACAGTCTGAACTTGGAGTGCTGACTGAGGTTGCTCTGACCAAACGTGGCATGCTGCTTGGTATATAGCCTCGTGGTTCACTGCTTCTCCCCAGATCAATCCATCTTCACCATCTCTGTCAGGTAGCTTTTTTTTCTTTCTTTTTTTTTCTTTTTCTTGTTTTGCCTTTAGGGTTACTGCGGGGGTTCGGCGCCTGTACTACAAATCCTTTGCTCCTGGTGGCCATTTCCCTTATTTTATTGGATAGGACAGAAAGAAATTGAAAGAGGAGGTGAAGATAGAGACAGAGAAAGGTAGATATCTGCAGACCTGCTTCACCACTTGTGAAGCTTCTTTCCTGCAGATGAGGAGCCGTGGGTTGGGGGGCTCAAACCTGGGTCCTTGTACACTTAATTGGGTGTGTCACTGCCTGGCTACCAGGTAGCTTTCTAGAACATACACACACTTGCTGTCTTCTGTGCTTCAAAGTCTATCACATAGAATCCTAGCACTGGAAATCAGGCTGCTCCTGCCCCAGCCGGCAGCCCCCTCCTTAGCCTTTGTCTGCCAGGTTCTCTCAGCCCCAGGAAATCTTTTGTTTCCCAAACACACGTCACGTCATGCCTGGGCTGGTTGTCCAGAGACTTCATCCTCTAAGAACCAGCTGAAATGTAGTCTCACACCTCCAACCTCTGGGCCACTTTCTACTTTGTTCCAGCAGTCATATCAATTAATCTCTCTCTTTTTTTTTTTCTTTCCATAAATGAAACAGGGCTGTATTCCAGGGACTGTGCCCAACAGCTGGAAATCACTGATTGAAAAGTGACGGACCAACCTGCAGCTCCCCATAGCCAAGCTGATTAAGCTTGTGCAAAAAAAAAAAAAAAAAAAAAAAGCAAGCAAGCATATGTCACAAGGTCAAACGTAAAACACTGTAGTTGAAGACTTGTTTAAATAATGGTTTTAAAAATATCCCAGAGGGGGAAGCCTAATCTAGGCATGCCCTACTGCTCATCAGCAAAAAAAAAAAAAAAAAAAAAAAATCAAGTGCTATATCCCAATACACTTCCTACCAGCATCAAGAGAGAAATGCTAACAAGGAACAAACCCAAACCCAGCACCCTCCACCTTATTAATATGTAAAAAGGCTGAAGTCACATCTGTGCAAGGGAGCTATTTTTAGTGGACCCTCCATACTAAAATCCTAGCCTCGATCTCTTCAGTGTTCAAGCCTACCATAAATGTTTGATGATGAACAAGCCCATAAAAAAGAAAATAAGTAAGATGATTAGTGGTAGGCAGAGCGTGCTCTGCCTTTTAATTACTGGTGGTTTCTGCATCCAGCCTGGTCCAGGCTGGGTGGGTACAGGCAGGAAAAAAAAAATATATATATATATTGATAGTGGTGGTGGTGGGGGAGTTGAGGTTCTGGGAAGATGTGGCTACTGTCACTTAGTCATAGAACAAAGGGGAGAATCTTACTCAAATTGGGATTGGTGCTTAAAAAACAAAACAAAACAGGAAAAAAGTGAGTTAAATAAAAACATTCAGGACACAAAACATAATGTAGAACAGTCTGGTTTTTATTACCTAGAAGTAATAAAGAGCCTTTTCCTTGCTTTTTTTTTTTTTCCTTCTTTTTTCTTTCTTACAACATACATTAAATCATGAATCAGATGTTAAGGGATGTGGAGATGGAAGGGAAATTGCTGACATCACAATTTTTTTTTTTTTTACAACTTTACAACAAATAGAAATCTGAATTGGTTGCATCTACTAGTGACTAGCAAGGGTAGAAAGCAAAGGCACACTCAGGTTTAGGAACCCTCTCCTACACAGAGCGGGGAGCCAAAAAAAAAGCGGGGGTGGGGGAGAAGGAGGGAATACTTAAATGCAGAGGACCAGTTCAATACATGTGGGCTTTTTTAGGGTTAACACCGTAAGTGATGGGTTGTGGGACAAAGGGGTAGTGAGATGGACGTTCAGGAATGGTCTCCTTAGCACAGCTGAGGTAGTGGCATCCACCTAGCAGACAAAAGGGAAGGCCACACCTGTCATCAGCATTTGAGAGTGAAGCATGGAAGAGGCGATGGGGTGAGAGCTACCCTTAGGTCTCTCCAGGAGGCCTGGGAGAGGGGAAAGTTTAGCTTCCAGAAAAGACTTCATGGTCTCAGGGTACTACATTCACAGGAAATGAACATGGATTCCACTGTCAAAACAAAAGAGAACAACACAAGCAAATGCCAATTCCCAACCAACAGCAAGACTGCAAGGGAGGTTTGGAAGCAAAGGTTGGGCCAAGGGGTGGCCACACATCCCAGCCTCTCTGTGATTGTGGAAAGTGGCAGTTTTTTGTGTACCTACTCAAAATCTTTCCACACTGTCAGAAAAAAAATTCCTTAGGAGACAAAACTAAACTAGAAATAAACAGAGAGACACCAAATATTATTCTTTCACTGTTTTTTAAAAACAAAAACCAACCAACCAACTAAAAAACCAAGCCAAACCAAACCAAACCAAACCAAACCAAAAGCACTACTACCAGCCAACAATGTTCATGGTTTACAGCATGTTGACATTTCTTTTGTAGGAGACAGAAGAAACACAAGTCCCTCCTGTGTGCTTGAGAGAGTGAAACCAAGGGAGGGGGAAGGAAAAAAAAAAAACCCACACACCCTACCCACCCCTATAAACAATAACAAAAGGATAGAGAAAAATATTATTATTTTGAAATTATAAACCTTCAGCCCCTGTCAATTTTTTTTTTGTAAGCATCCGTCGTGATTGGCCTTGTACTTGAAGTTACTGATTAATCACAGCAGGGACCAGCCTGTCTACCTCTAATTCCATGCCCTTTCTTTGTGTGCACTCAAGTGTGTGTGGCTTGGACACTCCTCTAGGGTGTCTGCCCAGCCCTGCACATCACGTGTTCTCTAGCAAGTGGACATAGCATAAACAGAGACTGGGATGGGAGTTCCCTTGCCTACTGGTGAAAGCAGAGCTCTCAGTCTGTAGAAGTGATCTGTGGAAACCAGGGAAGCAGGGAATTTTGGAGGAGGGAAGGGGAGTCACTACCCACAACACTGAGGCCAACTTTGCAGGCTGGGCAAGCACGGCCAAAGGGTGGTTCAAGTTGGCACAACGAGAAGAAAGTGTGTGGTGGTGGTGGTGGTTAGAACCATCACCACCGTATGCTTCTGGATGCTTATTTTCCAGAGAACTGGAGTGGGGGAATGGACTAAATAAATATCTGTATTTATATAAAAAAAAGGGGAGAGGGGGAGGAAGAGGGATGGATCATAATGACAGTTTTACAAGTGTACACACAACTCAGGGTGTAAGGCACAAATTTACATGTGGAAAACAGGCTATTCACAGACGGAAACCCACAACCCCCACCCCTGTGATCAAACCATTAATTTATGCAAGGGAGCAGCCACTGGAGTAATTGGTTCACACCGTTTGCGGATTCTGTTTGCTGTCTCACATGCAAGGTGACAGGAGATGGCGGATCACATGCTGGTGGCTTCACAGAAAGCAGGGCCCAGTGACAAAGCCTCCAGGGTGGCAGTGACACTCGGATGTGCCACTCTGGAAGTTCTTCTCCTGATTGCTTTAGAAGTTAGGAAAGGCTTAGAAATGAATTGATCTTACTTTTAATTTTCCTTTTAAAGAAATCTTTTTTTTTTGTATGTTATAGGCCAGAGACCTGACTTGGTGAATTAACTGGGTAGCTTTCAATAAACATCCCCCCACTTTAACTTTTCCCTTTCACTAGCAATCAGACAGTCCAAACACAAAGCTCAGAATTCCAGCTCCAAATGTATTGACTCAGTGACTTTATTGTAAAAATAAAGAGACTCAAATTATTCCAGTTAATGGATTCTCATGTTAAATAGTTTTAACTCTCCGTGGTGGTGGTGGTGGTGGCGGTGGTGGGGTTTTCTGAAGCTCTGTTGGTATGGGTGGCTTGTGGAAGAGTCCTTTCCTTAAGAAAAACCAAGGGTGAACAATAAATAAAGAGTTACTTTGCGTTAACGGTCGCGTTATGTCATTAAAAGGGGGGAGGCGCAGGGGGGACAGAAATCTATGACATCACTGCCCAGCCTGGCATTATCCTCTGCTAGAACAGAACAGAAAGCTGTAACACTGGTGGGCCTTTCACAGTATCTGTGTGCAGTAAACATCTGCCATGGTTAAAGTCTGAGTTAGAGTTATCACTGAATTCTTTTTTTTTTTTAATTTTCATGATTTAAAAAAAGAAATGTATCTGTGTTTTACCAGGTGGTGCCGAGTTTGGCACCTGCCCCGTGCAGTCATGGACAAAAATGCAAAATGCTGCAGCCATTGTTCGTGTGTGTGTGTGTGTGTGTGTGTGTGTGTGTGTGTGTGAGGACTGGGTGAGGATGTGCTTTTGGCTCATGTTGTTGGTGATAATTTAAGTCCAACCTGTTGGAAGGAGGTAAGGGAGAGTGAAGGAAAAGGATGGAGGTGAGTCCGTTGCAAACCTTCACCAAGCCAGCCACACGGCCTGATTTTCAGGCAGTACCCCTGTGTCCCCAAGAGAGGTCTGGGAGGGCCGGGGGGCAGAGGGGGTTCCCCCTGCTCCAGTGGGCAGCCTGAGCTCTGTCTCAGGCTGTCCTGGTCAGGTGGGTACTCAGGCCATGGAGAACCGTGCCAGGCTGAGTTGAGAGGGCGCCTCACTTTCTACTGTGGGTTCAACACCTGACCCCTCTCCCCTGGGATTATGTACACGCGTCGTTGGGCTTCATGGTTGTAGAGAGGGGGGCAAAGGAAGGTTTGGGGGGCACGTCAGGCTTGAGCGAGGGTGTGCGTTTGAGCCCGGCCCTGCTCAGTGAGTTGTAGGCGCTGAGGCTGGACTGTCTCGACAGAGTCACGGCCTGGCTGGCCGGCTGCCCACCATGCACCTGGATGGAGTCCACCCTCTGCGGGGCGGGCGGTGGGTTGTCTCCCCGGCCGAAGCTGGGGTTCCTGGAGAGGTGGGAGGAATTGGAGGAGTTAGTATTGTTTCTTTTGAGGGTGGTGGCCTGGTGGCTTCTAGTGAGCGAGTTCGTGGGGTAGCTTCTCTTATAGTCCAGGCCATAGGAGGACGAGTGATGCATCTCCAGTCGCTTGCTCAGGCCGTTCTGAGACAGCGAGGTGCCTGGGGGGCCCAGGGATGCCTCCCGCTGGGGGACTTTGGGGGGCAGACTGTCCAGGTTCTCCACTAGGTTCACCCCATGGTTGGGACTCTTGCTGCTGAGATGGTCCTTGATGGTCTTATACTCCAGGGTGGCAGCCTGGTCCTCCAGGGCCAGGGGACCCCCCTCGCCCATCTTGGGGTGGTCCACATACTCATGCCCATAGCTCTGCTGTGTGATGGGTAGCACCACCACGCTGGGGATGTGGCTGGGTGAGGCTCGAAGGGGCAGGTCGGTAGGGATGACGGCAGAGCCCAAGGGGGCCATGTCCTTGGTGCAGGCGTTGATGAGGTTCTGGTTTCTCTCCCACTCTCGGCTGCCCCGGCCCGGCTTACGCTTCTGCTGCAGTGTCGGTGTGGACTCCGGGGTGGGCAGCGCCGCCAGGTCTAGGTGGTGCTGGTCCGCCTTGATGAGCATCTTGGCCGTGCTGCCTGGCGTGGCCAGCTTGCCGTTGTGCATGAGTGGCGTGAGGATGGCCTCGGGCTTGGGCTCCTTGGACTGCGCATCCCCGAACAGGCCGCTGAGCTTGGTGACGCTGCCCATGGAGCCCCGGCGCGAGTGGGCCAGCTCCTTGTCCTTGCGCTGCACCGCCGCCCCATCCTTGCGCCGGTGGTCACAGACACAGTAGACCACAATGCCAGAGAAGATGGCGCCCATGACAAATGCCAGGATTACCGCAATTGCCAGGAGGGTCACGGGAACCAGCTGGTCCTGGCCTTTGAGGTAACTCTCTCGAATCACTCCTGCCAAAGAGAGCCCAGAGGGTGTTATTAAACATTTTGTCCTGCTTTATATCTTAACGACTTTCAGCCACCAAGTTACCAATGCCACTAGGATTCCATCCTGACTTCCCTGGGCAGACAATCTCACCAATGTGTCCTGGAAACTCACCTCACCAGAGCCCTACCCTACTTGGGAAAGATAGAAACAGGCTGTGGGTATGGATCCATTGACCTGCCAATGCTCATATCCAGTGAAGAAGCAGTTACAGTAGCCAGAGCTTCCACCTTCTGCACCCCATAAAGAATTTTGGTTCATACTCCCAGAGGAGGAGAAATGTTAGGGGAAAGATGACCAGAGGGCTCTGAACTCCAATTCCATCAGGACCCAGGCAGAGAAGAAGAAGAAAAAAAAAGGACATTAGGAAATAGTAATAGGTGTAGGTGAAACTTAAGGAAGAGAAGTCAGGACCATAGAAAACATGGGCAAATATATTAAAACATAGTTATAGAAATAATAGTCAACCTGTATCTGTGACCTTGGGAAAACTACTGCAGTTTTCAATGGAGGGGATGGGGACACAGAACTCTGGTGGTGGGAAAGGTGTGGGATTGTACCCCTGTTGTCTCATAATTCTGTAAATCAATACTTAATCACTAACAAAATAAAATTAAAAAAAAGAAAGAAACCAGAATACTGGGGGCTGAGTGGTGGTGTAGAGGACATATAGGACAGTGAACAAGGACCCAGGTTCAAGTCCCCCTCCTCCACGTCCAGTGGGGGGCTTCATGAGCTGTGGAGCCATGTTGCAAGTCTCTCTTCACTTTCCCCTCTCTCTATCTCTGTCCCATAAATAAATAAATAAATAGTGAAGCAGTTTTGAAGGTCTCTCTCTCTGCCTTCCTTCTCAATATATCTGTCTCTATCCAATAAATAAATAAATAAACAAATAAATAAATAAATACCAAAGGAGGGAAGGAAGAAAAAAAAGGAGTCAGAACACACAGCCAGGCTTATTTTCTCTTTGGCATCCACCCTGTTAATTAATAATAGTAATAAGTGACAATGCACCTCTGTCTAACTTGTCTTCAAGATGCTGCTTGCCAAACATGAACTAATTAATCCTCCCAACGCAGCTCCCTCCCCCACCCCAACAGACTTCACTTGTCGCCTTTTATGTTTTGTGTGTATGTGTGTGTTTGGGAAAACTATGTAAAGTATAACACTGTTGGTGTCATTTTTTTTTTCTTCTCCTTCATACTTCCCCTCATAAAATTGGAATATCTAGGAGATACTTTGCATCTAGGGGGAAAAGGCACGAATTTTATGCACATTTAAATGAGCAAAATGCTTTATTCCACTCTCCCGGGGGATCTTTTTCTGATGATTTTCTTGTGGACACCAGGGTCTCTAGCTGGAGAGAAGCCATGTTTCCATTTCAGGTGACAGAAGGAAAGACAGTGTGTCACTTACAGGGGAAAAAAAAAAAAAGAAGCAAAGTTCACAGATTACACAGGCTTATGCTAATCTTGCATCATTTCTCAGTCAAAACTGGACATTCTTAATTCAGGTAAATTTGCAGAAGATTTGATGCCCTATCTTTCCTTGTATAGAAAGATTTTTTTTAAAAAAAGCAGGGAGTCGGGTGGTGGCGCAGCGGGTTAAGCGCACATGGCACAAATCGCCAGGACCTGCGTAAGGATCCCAGTTCGAGCCCCCGGCTCCCCACCTGCAGCGGAGTCGCTTCACAAGTGGTGAAGCAGGTCTGCAGGTGTCTGTCTTTCTCTCCTCCTCTCTGTCTTCCCCTCATCTCTCCATTTCTCTCTGTCCTATCCAACAACAAGGACATTAATAACCACAACAATGTTAAACAACAAGGGCAACAAAAAGGAAAATAAATAAATAAATAAATACTTAAAAAAAAAGCATTTGGGACCCTGTAGCGGGTTTGAGAAGTGTCAGGTCTCATTATGCCAGACAGAGTTTGCTGTCACGGTGGGACTCTTCAGCAGAGCTAATCTCTTCAATTTAATAAAAATTATGTGACTACACCCGTCAATAACCTTACACTACATTAACCAAGATGCTGCATTCCTGGCAAAAGTTGCTTTCCCAGTTCCTACTTAGTCAGCCACCAAACTGAGAGACTCTAATCAAATGCAAACACTGAGCATTTATTTATTTATTTATTTATTTATTTAACACCAGGCAAGAATACATATCACAGTTGTCAGATCTTAAGTGCTTGATGTGGTAGTTAAAAACTAAATCTCAAAGACCTCAATTCCTGCCTCTGGAGAATGAAAGAACAGGCATATATTAGAGACACTGCTTGGGCTGAAGAAATGTAAACATTGTTTCTATTATGGAAATGATAGTGAGACAGAAAATGTACCTGTTCTGGTCTCCAGAGACATATTTTTCATCTACTAAATCAACTCTTTCTGGAACATGTTTAATGTATTTTACTGGCAGACATCAGTGGCAGAGAATTAAAATGCAGTGGAATAAAACTCCCTACCCCCTTCCAAAACCCACAACGTGCAACCCTTCAACCTTTGCTGAGTTGCTTTTAATGTCACAGTTGAGGCCCTGAAGAAACAAACCATTGTTATGGTTTGTTGTTGTTGTTTTTTTTCCTACTGAAATATTTTGATTGGTGAAGCCATGGTTTAAAACCCAGGAGCCTTAGGCTGGACAATATATTCTTTTCTTTTTCTTATCTCTCCTCCTCCCTTCAACAGTTAATTGCTGTAGAAAGGGTCTGTCCTGTGACAATGGGATTGTGACTTCAGATGAGAAACAGAGAAACAAGAGAAAATCTCTCTGGGAAGATTCTGTGACTAAGCAAATGCCCTTGGTAATGAAGGGCAGGCTGGATACTTCAACCCAGGGTGAGGGCATTGAAAATGGCTAAGACACTGAATAATTTCTAACTGTGGCACTTTTCAAAGCTAGAAAGTGAGAAGCAAAAAAAAATAAATAAATAAAAGAAAGAAAAAGTCCAGCCATAACTCACACCTTCTCTGTTGTGGAATTCCCCTCAAACAGTTTGGTGTCTTGCTTTCAAATATCTTTTAATATCTAGTCTCCAAGGAACTGTACTAATGAAAATTTCTTCCTTAAATTTACATTCCTCAAGTGGCAACAAAATTGTCTTTGCCTTGTTGTGGTCATTATTACTGTTGCCATTGATGTTGTTCATTGTTGGAAAGGACAGAGAGAAATGGAGAGAGGAGGGGAAGACAGAGAGGGGGAGAGAAAATAGACATCTGCAGACCTGCATCACCACCTGTGAAGTGACTCCCCTGCAGGTGGGAGCGGGGGGCTCAAACTGGGATCTTTCTGCGGGTCCTTGCGCTTTGCCCCACGTGTGCTCAACCCACTGCACCACTGCCCGACCCCCTGGAAGGTCCTTTTTAACCATCTGCACATTTAATGGTACAGAAATGTACCATTTACCTCATTGACTTGGTGATTCCAGTGGAGTCTAAAACAAGCTAATCCCACTGATGGTGGCAACTTGGTGATTTTTTTTCCAGAGAGTTGAGTATTTCCTGGGTCACTTCCAAGCAGCCATATTTATGGGGCTGTGCCTCCTCCTCCATAAATCCATACTAGGCAGCTATCTTCAGTTGACTTTTCAGTGTCTGCTCCCCCCCCCCCCCCGCCAGTTTAAGAACACATGGGACAGTAAAATAGAACTATGGCTTTGCTCATTGCTTGGGAAAAATGCATTGATTTTAAATTTGTCCATTGTTCTTTAGCTTTTACTTTTAGCTCCCAAATGTTCTTATGTGTCTAAAAGTCCTTGGCAATTGTAGATTTCTGGAAACCACTTGCTGTCCCTCAGGGAACAGCTCAGTGGAGGAAATTAAGAGTTTGGGTTTTTGGTTGTTAACCAATCAAGTAGGATTTGACCTTTAAGGCATACTATGTCTCAGGCATTTTTTCCATTTTGTTTTGCAAATAGTGACCTTAAAACCCTTTTGCATCTCTTCAGCTCTGAGTTATCAATTTTTATATGATTTTTTCCAGAGCACTATTTAGCTCTGGCTTATGGTGGTGTGAGGGATTGAACTTGGGACTTTAGAGCCTCAGGCATGAAAATCTCATTGTATAAGCACTCTGCTATCTCCCTTGCCCTGAGATATCAACTTTAAAGCAGGAGATTTCTCATATCTGCTCTAAAATATCCATAAATCCCATGTTCAAAATTAGAAGTAGATTAGAAAATAAGTTGAAAGTGCAGTCAAGATGATCAACACTTAAAAGATATATGTATATTTTGAAAATGCCTTCCAGCCTTAAAATCTTCTGCTTATATCATGAAAAAGTCATCAGTCTAGATCTGTCAGGTCTAGTTTGGTATGAGCAACAGGTAAGCCTTCCAAAGACCTGGGCTCTTAAGCATTCACTGACTGGCTGGATGACCTTCTGAAAAGTGACCTGTTACCCATCTGTGGGTCTCGGTGTTTGCATCTGTATCATGGTGTTAATACACATAATCTTACAGCTTTAATTGAGCTGCTGCACAAATCAATTAAAATGCTAAGCAACAGAGAGATGAAAGAATGTAGTCTGTTGAACAAACCTTTAAAAAAATGCCACAAAAGTTGTACACTAGTGGGTGAGTGAGGACATAGGAGTTACAGTCACAGTTGCTCTATATAATTCTGTTCATTACTGATATCCTGAGGATAACAGTGTTGCTCCTCCCAACTTCTAACTGGCCTGGGTTTTCCAGCTTCTAATCTGAACTGACCAGTGGAGGCCACGGGGTTGATAAGCTGAGACAGCACTAGGAAAGGCATGCCCCTGCTTCATGACTGCCTCTGGGTTGGTTCTGAATGTTGAAACCCATATAACAACACAAGCAAAAATGGTTGAATGGAACACTGCAAAGTTAATCTCCTAGTGGAGCAATAATCCCACGATCAGCTCCAGAAAGTAGGGACCATATTTTATCTCCACTTATACCCCTGCTTCTCCTCAGACTCCAGACTCTTAGCTGGGAACTTCACAAATGATAGTTACATATGAGTTTACAGTACACGGCTGATCCATTTTATTTTAAATGAACTTCTAAATTTGGTTGATCATTTTGGGAGTATCTATAGCCTTGTTTCTGAAATCACAGAAATTAATTGTCTTGCCAGTCAACTAATAGAATTTTAGTCCTAATACTCAACAGTAAGACAACTGAATATGACAGGCTTATATATTCCTTTTCCTAGAATCAACAGCAAAGCCATAACAATAGATGGAAATACACACAAAAATACCTAGAAATAGGTATTTCTCACCTTCTGCACCCACAATGATCCTGGGTCCATGCTCCCAGAAGGATAAAGAATAGGAAAACTTTCAAGAGAGGGGGTTGGGATACCGAGCTCTAGTGGTGGGAACTGTTGTGTGGAGTTGTACCATTCTTATCCTATGGTCTTGTCAATATTTCTGTTTTATAAGTAAATAACAAAATGTGTATTTGACAGTAAGAAACAAAGTCAGCATCCAGGCAGAGGGATATCAGCAAGAGACCCTCTATCAAAAAGATAAAAACCCTACTTTTGTCAACACATTCTAATCTAAAGAGATTTGTAAAATGCAGAATTCTAATCTGGTGAGCAGGGGGAGGGTTGAGGTGAGACTACATGAAATCTTGACAGTTCTTATTCCTTCAAATTTACAACATGAGATGGGACATTAAAGGCTAGAAATATGTAAAAGAGTAAAGAGGAAGTTGTGGCTGAGGTAACACAGCACACCAGATTGGAAACCTTGCCCAAAGCTATGCACAAGTATTGAGTACTTGCACCCCTGAACTTCTTGTTTATACTCTGGTTCAGAATTGACCCCTTGACCCAGGTCCTCATGGAGCATCAGGCACAATGAGAAGATGGAATAAATGACCTGTATAGTTAGAGAAGGAAAGAAACTGGAAGAAAACCCCAAATTCAACAGAGCTTGTAAATCTCTTAAAGGTTACTTTAAAGAGAACCCAAAACCATGGTCCTAAGGTTGCTTATGAATATAGGAAGTTTAATGGAAGAAAATATCAATGAAACCATGGAAAGTATGAGGAAAGTCATAAGAGATCAGAGAGATAACAGTAACTGAGATGATGATGATAATGTAGAGGTAGATCACATAATGGTTATGCAAAGAGACTCTTGTTTCTGAGGTTCCACAAAGTTCCAGGTTCATTCCTCTGCACCCTCCTAACTCAGAGTTGAGTAGAGCTCTGGTTAAAAAATAAATAAAATAAAAAAGGAGTTCAATAGCATAAAAACAAAAAAGAATCCAAGGATCAAAAGATGAACTGGAAAAGAAGGTAGATGTCAAGAAAACTGAGCAAGAAAAAGGAGGGGAAAAAAAGAATTAAAATAAATATTAGCTAAAAATTTCCCCTATTTGAAGAAGATTGACCTTTAATTCCAGGAACCTCTTAAAGAGTTCCAAACAAAATAAATCTAAACCTAAGCTTACTAAGGCACATGATAATTAAAATGGAGAGCTGGCAAAATAGCACAGCCCAAGTTTGAGTCTGCCTCTTCAGTGCACTGAAGGAAATTTTAATTCTGCTTCTGTCTTGTTCTCTCTCTCTGACTAAGCCAACCTGCAGCAGTGAAGCCAAAGATAATGAGAGAATTTTAAAGGCAGCAAAAGTAAAGCAAAGAGTCACCTATAAAAATTCTCCTTAATTTCTCAATAGAGACTCCAATAAGCAGGAAGGACTGGAAAGATATATTCAAAGTTTTGAATGGAAACAACCTCCACCCAACAAAGGTCTATTCAACTAGATCCTGAGCTTTCCAAACAAACAATAGTTAGATGAATTAGTTACCAGTAAACCATCCTTAAGCAATCAAAAGAGGAGTTGGGCAGTGGCACACTGGGTTAAGTGTACATAGTACAAACCACATAGTACAAAGCACAAGGATCCTGGTTTGAACCTCTGGTTCCCCGCCTCCAGGGGGTTTGCTTCACAAGCAGTAAAGCAGGTCTTCGGGGGTCTATCTCTCTCTTCCCCTCTCTGTCTTCCCCTCCTTTCTCAATTTCTTTGTCCTATCCAACAGCAGCAGTAACAACAATAACAGCAACAACAACAACAATGGAACAAAAGATGGCCACCAGGAACAGTGGATTCATAGTGTAGGCAGTGAGCCCCAATGATAACACTGGAGGCAAACAAAAAAACAAAGGGAATTACATAAAAGGAAAAAGTCATATTGATTTTACCCATATGGAGTAAATAAATAAAAAGTGAGGAAACAAACAAAGTCAAATGAGGACAAACCTTTGGACTTGGACTGTAGAACAAGTGTTGCCCAAGTGGGGAAAGTTAACTTGTCGAGGGGTCTAGTTGATTTTGGTAGAGTGATATTGGTGCTTTGATAATGAGTGTGGTGTACTAACATATTTTAAGAGGTGTGAAATTGCACCTCTAATGTATCTGCAGTCTTGTAAACCAAGATTCCTCAAAAAGAGCAAATACATACATTTTTTTTTTTAAGAAAACACTCCTTTGGGATAATTCTATAAGAGAGGATAGGTTAAGTAGGTTATTTGTAATACCTAAGTGCTCAAGTGGAATCAATTAGTTCTAGATAAATGTATTAAAAAAAAGGAAAATAAAGGTGCCTAAACCATATAATCAGTAGAATTTATAATATATAACTATAATTACAGGAATTATTCTGAAATCTGTTTTACACCAAAGAATCCGTTTTACACTTCAAACCTGAAAAACTGATAGTATGTATGAAATTAAAAGGTGTCATATAATTAATGATAAAATAGCATTATTGGTTAATGGAAAATAAATAAATAGATGCATCTCTGCAAAGGGCAGTGCGTTGAATTAACATCTACTGCTCCTCATGCTTGATGAACAAACTGGGGAGAATGGAAGAGTCTTTGCAGGGCAGGATAGTGCCCTCCCCAGATATCTCTCCCACAACAGAGGGAGAAGATAAAATTGCTTCTCTACCCTGGGACATTGTAATGCTTTCCTTTACCAATCCCTGGGTCTTCTCTCTCCAGCTGAAAAAATAGGGCATTTATAATGAAAACAGTATCTGAAAAATCCTGTGCATTGATTTATTAACCACCAGCTATTTCTCACCAGTCAGGAAGTGCTAAATGATTATTCTTTCCACCTTTCTACTGCAGGAAGCAAGGCACAATGGCTTAGGGATTTCTCTGAAATCATGCCTTAAACTGGCAGAACTGAGAAAGAATAGAATCTCCACTTTCTTCTTCTTCTTTTTTCCTTCTTCCAAAAGGAAGAGTTTTTAGATACTGGAGAAATTCTAGAGGAAGGTCCTGGGTCTCAGTTTGGTGCTTTGTATAAGGTGAAGTAGTGAATAGATTATAAAACAACCCTGCACTCCAGGCCCTGTAACATGTATTTCAAACATAAGGGAAATTATAAATTGCAAAATAAGAAAAAAGCTCAACATGGTTTGAATTTCTTTCCATAATAATCATGCCAATGCACTTTTGAAATACCAGACATGTATTCCTTTTTTAAAATAAGTGGTTTCTGGTCTCCCTGCCTCTCAGTTTCTCTACATTGTCTTTTCTACAACAAACTCTGGGATATGTCTAGAAGACATGCCAGTTTTAGAGGGAGGGATCTTGGGTAACTAACTCATAATTTTAAGAGCCAGCTTAGAAACCAGAGAAAGCTGACTTTGAGCTTGTTCTCTCCCTTATTAGATTTATTGCTGAAACTACTGGCTTCAGAGAGTCAGTACTTTTGCTTCAGTAAAGATATTCAGGGTTTTGAAATGATTTTCTTGGTTTCTTTATTTTCATTCTCCTGGCACTACAAGGTTTCAGTTCCTAACATCTTTGTGACTTCCTTCAATATTTACAGGGTGGCTACAAACAGTATGGTGGGTGTTGAGGAAGGCAGGAATCCTGCCCGAGATTCACTTACACAAGAACTGCATCCAAAATGTGGATGGAGCATGAAGTACACTGTGGTTGCTTCGAGAACATTCAAAGATTTCTGTAGAAGGTTACACAAGCTAAGACTAAAAGGATCCCAGGATCTCAGGTGACACAGAAAGAGCATCATGAACCAAGGCAACGAGCAAAGAAAAGTAAAGGCTGTATTTAGAAGTGGGCAGTGGTTTAACTCTCTTCTAGTATCTTCCATTCTAGATACCTGCTTTTGCTGGCATCTGGGCTTTCACAAAGGCTTTTCCCACTAGAGTATCCTTGTTTGCTTTTCATTCCTCTTACTCTACCCTTGAGGTCTCAGATAAAATGGGAGAATCACTAACAAAATAGCTCACTTGGATGATGCAGGACTTCAGCATGTGTGTGACCCACCACACTGAAGGAAGATTCAGTGCTATGGTTTGCTTCTTCTCTCCCTCTCCCTCTCCCTCTCCCTCTCCCTCTCCCTCTCCCTCTCCCTCTCCCTCTCCCTCTCCCTCTCCCTCTCCCTCTCCCTCTCCCTCTCCCTCTCCAGTTGTTGGGCTTGGTGCTGGCACATCCACCACTCCTGGTGGCTAAATAAATAAATAAAAATAAAATAAAATGGGAGAGTCTTCTGCAACCCCCATCAGAATAAATTAGCTCTTCCTTCTTCATGTGTTCCAGAGGTCTATACTTCTCTTCCTTAAAATCACCCCATTTGTAACAACTCACTCCTATGTTCATTTCCCCCCTTCTCACCTAGACAGCTCAAGACTGCTCTAGAAGGAAGGGGTACATCAAGGATCCACCAAGTTTAGAAGTGCTCAGTCGACGCCTGTTCAAATGATTGTGAATTAGGGAATGAGTATTTGGAGGGGAAAAATAAGTGTGGGAGCTGAAACACCATTTGGAAGCTGGCTGTCAGAAGACTAGGGTGACTGGAAAAGATACTTCAAAGGAAATGTCGATTTTAGAAGGAAAACTCTTAGGAAAATGCACTTGGAACTCTAAGGGCCTTCTTGCCTAAGAAAGCTGACTTTCCATTTGCTCTTTTTTAAAAAATTATTTTTAGTTATTTGCTATTGTATAAAGATGGAAAGAAATTGAGAGGGGGGAGTCAGGTGGTAGTGCAGTGGGTTAAGCACAGGTGACGCAAAGCCCAAGGACTGGCGTAAGGATCCTGGTTCGAGCCCCTGGCTCCCCACCTGCCGGGGGGGGGGGGGTGTCGCTTCACAAGTGGTGAGGTGGGTCTGCAGGTGTCTATCTTTCTCTCCCCCTCTCTGTCTTCCTCTCCTCTCTCCATTTCTCTCTGTCCTCTCCAACAAGAAAGACATCAATAACAAAACTACAACAATAAAACAATAAGGGCAACAAAAAGAGAATAAATAAATAAATAAATATTAAATAAAAGAAAGAAATTGAGAGAGGAGGGGGAGACAGAGAGTTACCTGCAGCCCTGCTTCATCACTTGTGAAGCTTTCCTCCTGCAAATGGAGACCAAGGGCTTGACCTGGGTCCTTGTGCACTATAATGCATGTGCTTAATCAGGTGCACCACCACCTAGCCCCACCCCCCACACTTAACTTCTCCATGCTGAATCCATTATTGAGAAACTATTGGCAGCAGAGTCAATATTTCTGCATCAAAGGTACAGCAAGTTTGCCTGAATTTGTCTTTACTATTTTTTTTTATTAAGACTCAGTTTTTGATTATACTTATCTCCTACACCTTGCATAAATAGCTGGGAGATGTTATCAGTCCTATAAAAAAATGGCAGGTGAAAGACATGAGGCTGGCTGTACGTATTTAGCTACATGTAAGGAGATGCTTGCATTTAGCTTGCAGCCTCAGCTACCGTGCTAAGTGTGAGAGAGACCTAAGCAGTCAGTCCCTTGAAACGGTTAAGTGCATCTTTTCTCCTCTCACCCCCGCTCACTGGACTGCCAGTTTTGGAGCTGCTGTGATATGATGGATGTGTCTGTCTCCATAGCAAAGTGATTAATAGGCATCTGTGTAAAGAGAACCCAGTGACCACAAAGACAACAAAACCTCTGTGTCCTTTAGAGAAAGATGCAAAGGCAAAAAGGAGGATGGACATTTCCTCCACTGCAGAGCCAGAGCGGGTTTGTTCTTGTTGGACTTGATTGCCAAGAAAGATGGCAAAACACCAAAAAAAAAAAAAAAAAAAGCTCAGAGTGGGATCTCTCCTAAAAATAGACTCTTGATTCTGCTTTAGAGTAAGACAAGCCTGTCATTTCCTTGAAATCCTCATACCAAGTTGGGTGAATGGAATCTAACAAGCCCCCCCCCCCCACTTTTTTTTTGGTTTGGAAAATCTTATTGCAACAAAATGCCAGGCTAACAGTTCTGCAAGGCGGTAAGGGATGAACGAACTTCTCCCTCTCACAGGCCAAGATCAGGGGGGCTCACCACAGAGAACACGCTATAATCCCTCCTGCTAAAGAGGGCAGAAAAGAAATGGGGGAGAAACCCTAGCTGGCGAAGAGTTAGCCTCAGAGCCACACCCCGGCCAATGGAGATGGCCACACATTCCAAATGCTATGGGAGCTCTCTGTGGTTATCTACGTAGGAAACAGCTTTCTCCTTGTCTTACGATATAATGTGAACCAGCTGGTTAAGGTTTATAATACACCCAACCACTCGCAGTCATGGACATGGGTTCAGAATTTATAACTAAAACTTTTCCTTTCTCTTTGTTTCCAAATTATTGTTATTATTATTACTAATATTATTATTTTCCTGGCAGGCTGAAGACTAGGTGTAGGGAGGGGTCATTGGTATTCAAGATGCAGAAAGATAATGACTGACCATGCCAAATTAGAGGGAGCCAAACTTTTGGCTGTTGAAGAACTTCCGTTCAGAAGTTATTTTAAAACTCACACATCAATACAACGCTGACTGTGGCTGTCTATAGACGAATCCACTTCCAGTTCATTCACTTTTGAAATTGATACTTGGCAGTATGTGTGTGTATGTGTGCTGGTGTGTGTAGGGGGGTTGTTGAGATATCCTTACAGAAAGAAAAGAGAATTAGCATGAAGCTTATTCAGTTTCAAGGGGAGACGCAACTTTATTCACTCGGCAGGAGTGCTCTAGTCTCTTCTCATACCTGTCACTGTCAGCAGAAGCACAACACCCCTCACCCCCAACACGGATTGATGTCCACATCAAACTCATAATGAGATCATTTTAAAGTCATGTCCTGGAGTGTTAGTCTGTGGCTCCACAAGTTAGAACACTCACTGTTCTCTTAGAGGCAGTGATTATTTCAGATGGGTAGAGTTTTAGCAGGATTTACTTGATTTATTTTTCTGCCTTTTATTTTTTCCTACTAAGATTAGAAACCCAACACGTGTGACTTTGAAACCAGACAAAACATTCCAATTTCCAACTTCCTGGTCTCATCTTCTTCCTTTGCTGTCTTGTGAGGCATCAAAGGCACAAAATGGCGGAAGTGTACCTCGTTAGATTGTGACACTCAGGTGATTTTTTCAGTGTGTTGGTTTTCTTTTATCAAGAAAGAAAAGTTATGAGGAAATAATAGTTCTCTTTGAGTACCTCTAAAACTATCAACTTAAACTTCAGAAATATAGTTCTTGGGAATCTGGAGTATAGCTAAGACTGGGTGTTCTTGGTTGAGAAGGTGACCTTTCAGATGCTGAGACCTGGGCTCATGTTTTGGTTCCACCACTCACTAGCTGTGTGACTCACAGCCCTAAAAGTGCTGAGAATGAGATGACTGTTGCTGAAAGGATTAACTAGATTAAATAAATGAATATATGTCAGGTACTTGGCATTGAACAGGGCACTTGTCAATGTTCAGTTAATAATGTGGGGGGAAAAATGTTTTCGGGATTTCTGACAAGTTACCTGCCTTGTGCAGGGTCTAATCTGGACGATTTTAATGCACCACTCTGGTATGGTTCAACTGTGTCAGCCAAGAACAGAGAAAAATACGGACACAACAAAACCTTGGAGAGTGACCTTAAATAAGCCAGCCCATAGCAACTTGGAAAGTATTCTAAATTAGTGAATCTACACCATTTGGCCTGGAACTTATTAGAAATAGAAACCTTTGGGTACTACCCAGATATTCTGGATCCAAGTGTTTGGGACAGGGGCCTAGGAATTTGTGTTTTAACAAGGCTTTCAGACAGTTCTTCTATCTGTGAAAGTTCAAGAAGCACTGTGCAAATGACATGAATAATATTCTAGAAAATAATCTATATGTTTAGCTTTTTTTGTTTGTTTGTTTTTTTTAAAAATATTTATTTTATTTATTTATTCCCTTTTGTTGCCCTTGTTGTACAAGGACCCAGGTTCAAGTCCCCAGTCCCCACCTGCAGGGGTGGGGGGAACTTCACAAGTGGTGAAGCAATGCTGCAAGACTCTCTCTTTCTTTCTATCTCTCCTTCCATTTTAGTTTCTTTCTATCTCTGTCCATTAAATAAACAAAATATATGGGGCAGGGCGGTGACACACCTGGTTAAATGCACATAAATACTAAGTGTAAGGATCTACTTCAGAACCTGGGTTTGAGCCCCCTGGCTCTTCATCTGAAGCTGGGACGCTTCACAGGCAGTGAAACAGGTCTGCGGATACATCACTCTCTCTCTACTTCTCTCAATTTCTCTCTGTTCTATCCAATAAAATGGGAAAAAATGGCCAACAGGAGCAGTGAATTTGAAGTGTTGGCACTAAGCCCCATAGATAACCCTGGAGGCAAATAAATAAATATAACAAAACAACTTGAAAATTAAAAAAATATATGTATTTTTAAAAAACATGAATTTCAAGATTCTGTTCAGACTTTCAAAATGATCTTTAAAATAAGTGAGAAATAACTATAGTCTCTCTTGTGATTTAAGGTCTGAGACTATAGTGGATCATGCATGGAATAATTTCTTGACTCCACTGACCCTATTTTGACAGAGGACAGAACCAAACCAAAACAAAACAAAGAAAAACCTAATGTTATTTTATTGGAAAGACAAATTCGTAACACCCTTGCTGGGTATCAGATGAAAGCCAACATACAGCCTTAAATACTATATTTAGAACCACTCATGGGACACAACCAACCCAGTTTACTAGGGCCAGAAGCTTCTGGAAAAATGCACTGGCTCGCAAAGACAGAAGAATCTCAGTGAGTGCTCACTATCAAAGAGAACCAGCAGCCTCTTGTAGTGGACCATTCCTCCTGTCACCTGGAACCCACTCCACTTAAAAAAGCCAAACCAGGGGCCAGGCAGGTGGTAGTGCAGTGTGTTATAAGTGCAAGGACCAGCATTAAGGATGCTGGTTCAAGAACCTGTGTGTGGGGGGCGCTTCGTAGGCAGTGAAGCAGGTCTGCAGGTGTCTGTCTTTCTCTTCCCCTCCTCTCCTGATTTCTGTCCTATCCAGCAACAATGACAGCAATGACAACAATAAAAATAACAACAACAAGGGCAACAGAAATGAGAGAAATGGCCTCTAGGAGCAGTGGATTCATAGTGCAGTTACAGAGCCCCAGTGATAACCCTAGAGGAAAAAAAAAAAGCCAACCCACAGTCTTCAGGTAACAGTTGACAGTGGTCCAGAGGCTCTGTTTCTCCTGCCTCTCTTGCCTCTCCATGATCAGATAAGAGAAGGAGAAACCCTGAGAGCTACTCTTCCTGTGTGTTTCTTGATTAAAGAAGGGACATGAGCTCAAGTTTCATTTCTTAAATCAAGGTCCCGGCTTTATCATAATAAAAATGTCTAGCACAACAATGCACTCAGCTCAGTGCTTACAGATCTGCTGAGTGGAACTGAATCTGCAAACCCGTGGAATTATGTAAGACATTTTAAGTTACATTAAATTTCTGCTGTGTGCTTTTAAATCATGGAGTGCACGGCCCATCAGCACTTACGGGATATTTATTACCTTAACAAATGTCAGGTGATTGTGTCCAATGTTATCTATTATTTATGAATAACAGGAGGCAATAAGCCTGCAAAGGACAAGCTTTAATATGTCCAAAAGGCTTGGCACAAGGTAGTTCGCTGCCATATAAATTTCGCAACCATTTTCCCTCCTAATAAAGCACTGTCAGTGTTGACTCTACAAAACTTCCCTGACTTCTCTCCAGTTCACAAGGATGGCTCCTACTGTCAGTGAAGAAATGGAACTGCAGTACATGCAGTTTAAATAAGAGTGCACCTTAAAAAAAAAAAAACGGGATTTAAAGATAATTAGAGTGAGAAACTCCTATTATCCCATTTAAAAAAAAGAAACTCTTTACACAGATAGCTCTCAGGCTGGAGAGTCATAAGAGCCTAAGGAAAATATTAATTAAAGATGACAAACCTTCACACTGCCTGTAATTAGCTTTCTGACACCATTTAAGATCGTGTCTACAGAGCACTAATCTACTGGAATATATTCAAGTACATCACACTAGTTTACTGCAGTGTATTTCTACCAGTGAAAGTGCTGGGGGGGCAGTTTGCATGTGACTCAGTTCACTTGCAAGCCTGTGGCACAGCCCGCTATGCATTGTGGGGCTTTTCCTGGTTACTAACATAGGCTGTGTCTCCCTGGCACCAGTGAGTGAATGTAGCTTTTCTGTCCTCTCTCCCGTAATGGCATGCATTATGTATTTTAAGTAGCTCTTAGTGCTTCTGAGGTCATTCTCATGTACAATGTCAAGAAAAGAGAAGCTGTCCTCAGGAAATTTCCAAATCCCCACTGTTTTGCCTCTGTTGGACTACTTTTGTCTGTGGAGCCGTGAGGTTAGCAAAGGGAAGTGAGTAACAAGTCCTTTTTTTTTCTTTCCTCTCTTGTAAATGCCACAAAATGAGGTTATCAGAAAGTTTTGAGACAAAACCCATTATTTTTCCATTATCACACATAATCCCAAAGACACATCGACTCCTCTCAATTACAAAACAAATTTTAACGGAACGTAGTGGAGTTGAACCAATTAAAGAGCAAATTCTTAACTGCTCCAGATGTTCAGCTAATAAGATCAGGCCTAGCCTACTCCCAGCCGTCCCTGAAAGTTCCATTAAGCTGTCAGAAAACTTTGCCATTATGTGTGCTTTTTCTGTTAAAGATGGGAAAGAATGGGGGAATTAAATCAACTGCAGGGAAAAAGGTGGGGGATAAAGTGAATTTGTCTTAGGGGTGGGGTACAGGGTCTAGGTAAGAAACACCTCTAAAAGGTAGATAGACATTTTTAAAAAGCCAAAGTTCCTAATTTGAAAAGATTCAATTTTACATAATCATTATTTAATTTTTGAAGTCAGCTTTTTTTTTTTGAAGGTGGATATTAGTAGTTAGGAGAAAAAAGAGAGAGAGAGAGAGAGAGATTTAGTTGGTATCTGTAGAAAAGAAAATATTGGTGTGCACATTCAGGCTAGCAGGGAGGGAGATGAAATAGCTTTCCACGTGGCTGACATTTAACTCCCCCCATCCCACCTTTTCCACAATAATCTTATCAAGTTCTTAGATAAATTCAGCAAGTTGGCAAGAGGATCTGAAATTAATGATATCAAATCTACATCTTGGGGCCACACTGCTGAAAGAAAGAACAATTAACAGCCTCACACATGGGAGCTTTCCAGCTCCTCCTTTCCAGCACATGCCCACATGAAAACTTCCACGTCATCTACCAGAGTCCGGCATCTGACCTGCTCATCGCATCCTATTCCTGGCTTCTTAGAGAAGACGAGAAGAATGATTCCCTTTCTGGTAGATATCAAAGAAACATTGATAATATTAATGCAGTGAGAAAAAAAAAAGAGATAGCTCCTTGGAATATATGCTTGTTTCTTTCTCAGTTTCCCCAGATTCTAAAATCTCATGTTATGGGTGAAAAGTCGGCCCAGGATTTTAACTTAAGTAACAGACAAGCCCAAGTTCAGCTTGCAGGAAGCTTTGGCTCAGAGGGGGCTCTTAGCCAAGCATCTACTGGGCGAAAACTTGTGGTGTGTAGTAATGGGCATTTTAGGTCCAAACTGGATGCAAAATTCTACTTCTGAACAGATTATGTATATGTAACTAATAACTTAAGTGATGATGACTAAGTAGTCACTGAATCTTTGTTTTTCCATTTCTTCCTCTCTCTCTCTCTCTCTCCCCTTCCTTCCTTCTTTCCTTCCTTCCTCCCTCCCTCCCTCCCTCCCTCCCTCCCTCCCTCCCTCCCTTCCTTCCTTCCTTCCTTCCCATCTGCTGTCCTATCCTTTCCTGCTTTCAGCTAAAGACCCACGCCTAGCATGATATTTAGTGCTCTGGGTGACCATTTCAGTTCTTTTTCTATCCTTTCTTATGCTTGGTCATTATAGTAACATCAAACTTCTTACCTCTGTTGTCACACTTATACTTTAATGGCTTTGTATCTTGGTCATGCCACTTATTTAGCTTGGAATGTCTTATTCTTACACCTCCCTTTGCTCTGTGCCTCTCTGAACTTACTAACCTGTTAAGTCCCTTGAGTGCAGGGCTTATATTGAATTCAGACCAATATCTGCTGTGACACTCATCATAAGGAATATATGTATGCATGCATACACACACATGCCAAGGACTCCTGAAGTGAACGGAGGTGGCCACTTGCCTTTCTTTGAGGCAGGATCATTTGTCAGCATTGATCAGACTTTTTTTTCCCTAGTGCTTTCTTTTAAAAACTTGTGTTGATTGAATGACTGAGGATGAGAGACAGAGGGAAGTCACCTGCAGCTCTGCTCCACCAGTCCTGAAACCTCCCACCAACAAGTGGAGAACAGGAGCTTGAACCTGGGTCCTTGTGCATGCTAATGTGTGTGCTATACCACGTATGCCACCCCTGTGTCCCTCAGTGCTTTTTATTTATTTATTTAAAACATTTATTTATTCATTCCATTTTGTTGCCCTTGTTATGTTATTGTTGTAGTTATTATTGATGTCGCTATTGTTGGATAGGACAGAGAGAAATGGAGGGAGGAGGGGAAGACAGAGAGGGGGAGAGAAAGACAGACACCTGCAGACCTGCTTCACTACTTGTGAAGTGAATCCCCTGCAGGTGGGGATCTGTTTCTTTTTTAGATTTGAGGTCATCCTCTCTTAATTTATGAAAATAAGAAGTGGTGGGAAAAATGAGGCTGCCTTATAACTAAAGGGAAGAATATCTATGGCCAGTATAATAGCTGATAAAGGTTTAAAAGAATAAATCATGTGAATCATGCTCCTATTTATGGAACACTTCGATTATTGATATTGAGCCCTCTCTGAAAAGTGGCACCAAAAAGCCCGATTACCTTTTATAAAGTGTTTATTTATTTGTGTTTGAGAGAGACAGAAGCTAGGCCACAGCTTAGCAATGGCTTATGGTGGTGTCAGGAATTGAACTTGAGACCCTCTGAGGCTTCAAGAATACAAATTTTGTGCTTTAACACCTGATGCAACCTTATTTCTTTGATATTTTTTTAATTCATTCTATCACATTTCAATACTGATGTCATTTGGGGTGACCGTTCTCAGAAATTAAATATTTACTTTTTTTTACAGACTGAAAATGTTAGATTAATTACATGGGTTATTCTAGATTACAAGATTTTTATTGAAGTAACATCAATGTACAATATTGTATAGCTTTAGCTGTACATCATTATAAATGAACATCTGCCTATACTATATTATTATTATAGATTTTTCTAACAATCAAAGGGCATATATAATTCAGAAAAAGTACATCTTTATATACACTCAATAGGCTACTGGTATCCTCTTTAATGGGGTTACCAGGCAGCAAATAACTATATAAAAAGCTTGGGACCAGCAAGAAGGTCACTTGAATAGACTACTTGCTTTGTCATGAACATGACACAGGTTTGAGCCCAGCCCAAAGCACTAAAGGAAGCTTCTGTGCTGTTCTGTTTTTCTACCTGGAAAAGCCAACCTGAAGCTTACCAGGTGGTGCACTCGGTTAAGTGCTCAAAATACTAAGCACTAAGACGTGCACTGGGTTCGAGCCCCTGGCTTCCCACCTGCAGAGGGGATGCTTCACAGGTGGCAAAGCAGAGCTGCAGATGTCTATCCTCTCTCCTTCTCTCTTAAATTCTCTCTGTACTATCTAATAAAAGTGAAAAAAAAAAAAAGAAAAAAATGGCCACCAGGAGCAGTAGATTCGTAGTGCAAGGACCAACCCCCAGGGATAACTGTGAAAAAGAAAAATTCAAGTGAAAATGTAAAAGCAAAAATCCTGTTACCAAAACCCCTCATTTCCCTGCTCCTTCTGTCAAGTGCTCTGCATGCTATAATACTAATACTAAAGGGAGGGCTAAAGAGAAGAGTGCTACAGTCTTAGGTGTTCGCCTAAGTCCTCCCCACTTGCCAAATATCTTTTCCTAAAGTCCTGTGTGTGGCTCTCAAAGACCATGGTAGATTGTCATCGCTACATGCATGCCATCTATTTGGTGTTTAATATTTCTTGCACAGGAACTATGTCTATCTCTAGCATCACCTCTAACTTCTTATTGGAATCCAATACTGTGCTACAGAGCCAGTAGTACATTTTGCTTGAGATGCCTCATGAAACCATCCTGCATATTAACGGAAGAAATGGCAGAGCGAATTCAGTCTAAGTTTCAGAGTCAGGGAAAGAAGGGAAGCTTATTTTCCTGCCTTTATTATTTTTTAAGGTTTTTTAAAAAATTTGTTTATTTATTCCCTTTTGTTGCCTTTGTTGTTTTATTGTTGTTGTTATTGATGTTATTGTTGACTAGGACAGAGAGAAATGGAGAGAGGAGGGGAAGACAGAGAGGGGGAGAGAAAGACACCTGCAGACCTGCTTCACCACCTGTGAAGCGACTCCCCTGCAGGGGGGGAGCCAGGGCTCTAACTGGGATCCTTATGCTGGTCCTTGTGCTTTGTGTCACATGCGCTTAACCCACTGCGCTACCGCCTGACTCCCTTTCCTGCCTTTACTACCATGCATCTGCACATAGAAACTCACCTACATACAGCTTGATAGGTGCCCACTGGGAGAAAAGGGGTGTTTTAACATCTCCAAACAACAACTGGGGAGGTGACACAACAAGGAGAACTCTGGACTCCATGAGATCTCAAGTGTGATCCCCATCATTGCATATGCCAGAGGAATGCTCTGGTTCAATCTCATTTCCTTGTTAATAAGCATTTAAAGAAAAAAAAAAAACAAACTCCTATCTCACTAAAGCAAAAGACTCTGGGGAAGGAAGGAGAGGAAGACAAACTTTGGGGGCCTGTTACCTAATGAAATTGTATGCCTATATCAATGATTGTACTGTAAAGCATTAGCCCCCTCAATAATAATAGTAATAATAAAAAACAAACACAAACAAACCTCCAACCCATCAGCTGCTAAACATTGCAGAGTGATTGCTAAATCAGGGTGAGACTTTCTTATCAACTATATTCATCTAAGATGAATTTCTCAGCTTGTTAGTGAAGGAAATCTGACACTGAGGAGGCTGAGACTTGGTGAAGGTAGAGTCTGAATTTGAGAACAGGGAAATAAGGGTCAAATGTAGGTTTGTTGTTGTGTACCACGGAGAAGAGAGAGAGGAGGTCTGGAGCGAAGAGAGAACACAAATCTTTATTTGCGCTGGCACCTCAGAGTTGGGTGCTAGAGAAGCAGGTTGGGCCACGTGGAGGTAGCGAAAATGGCCGCCTCACGCAATAACCTTTCCTGCGTCTGAACCCTGGAGTGAAGCGCTGGCAAGAGAGAGAGGTGTGGAAGAAGAAGGGCTTTTATAGGAGCAGCTTTCGGGAGAATGGGAAGGGGGAGTAACCATAGCACTCTAGGATAGGATAGGCAGGTCTGCAGGTGTCTGTCTTTCTCTCCCCCTCTCTCTTTCCCTCCTCTCTCCATTTCTCTCTGTCCTGTCTAACAATGATGACATCAACAACAACAAGAACTACAATAATAAACAATAATATTAAATAAATAAATATTAAAAAAATAAAAATTATGAAAAAAAACTGGGTGCATCATTGCCTGGCCCCTTGAAAAAAAGTATTGCTTGTCATAGATGGTAACCCCTAAAAATAAAATGAACTGGAATAAACTTTATTAATCCCAGATCTCTCCAGCTGCAAGGCAAAGCAGCTAATCTAACACTCTGTCCTTTGTTGTTAAAAAGGAATAGTAGTATATTTCAGGAGTTGTTAATGATAAAGCACCAGACTGAGTCTTTCCCCCTTGATTGTGCCCAAGAAGGCAAACAGAAATAGACAGGATGTTGTTTGCCTCCACGAGTCAAATTCTTAAAGGCCAAGATGCTCTCTGGGCCAGATACATCGTCTCCTAAGAATGGCTGCATGTCCCACTTGGGGAAAAAAAAAAAATTCCTTCAGGTTACAATGCATTTGAGGAATCAGTAACTCATAGCCAAGAGGATTGCTAAGTGACTTAAAAATTCTATTGGGGGGGGGTGGGGGTGGTGTTGACAGCATAATGGTTATGCAAAGAGACACATGCCTGAGGCTCCAAAGTCCCAGGTTCAATCCACCCCCCCACAAGCCAGACAGAGCTAAACAGTGTTCCAATGATAATAATAATAACAATAACAATAATAATAATAAATCCATTCAGGGATCCGTGTTGTGGTGCACCTGGTTAAGTACACACAGTACTAACTGAAAAGACCCACACACAAGGACCTGAGTTTGAGTGCCCCCCCAACTCCCCACATGCTGGGGGTGGGGGGAGCACGTCACAAGCAGGGAAGCAGGTCTGCAGGTGTCTGTCTTTCTCCCACTGTATCTCCTCCTCCTCTCTCAATTTCTCTCCGTTCTATCTAATAAAATGGGGAAAAATGGCACCAGGAGCAGTAGATTTGTAGTGCTGGCACCAAGCCCCAGCGATAACTGTGGAGTAAAAAAAAAAATCCATTCAGGGTTATGAAGTGTGGACAGTTTATACTCATCATCCTTGATAGGCTTAATGAAGATTATTTCCTGTACTAGAAATTGCTTACATTCAGAGCTTGAACATTGATTAAATAATATTCAACATTTACTCCATATTTTGCTATAAATTATTCTCTTGATCTGTAATTTAAATTTTGTTTCTCCATCCTTTACTTGTCTGTAATGAGTGTACATTTTCTCAACTAAATGTAGTAATATATAGGTTGTTGGAAAAGTCACGATGTATTTTTCTATGCCAACGTGTGTCATGACTTTTCCAATAGCTTAATATCTCTCTTTAAAAATTCCCCACAGCTGAGTGGTAGCACAGTGGGTTAAGTGCATATGATGCAAAGTGCAAGGGCCTGTCTAAGGATCCCAGTTCGAGCCCCCAGCTCCCCTACCTGCAGGGGGTTTCTTCACAAGCAGTGAAGAGGTCTGCAGATGTCTATCTTTCTCTCCTCATCTTGCTCTTCCCTCTCTCGGTTTCTCTCTGTCCTATCCAATAACAACAACTGCTATGACAACAATAACAACTACAACAAGGGCAACAAGATGGGAAAAATGGCCTCCAGGAATAGTGTATTCATGGTGCAGGCACTAAGCTCCAGCGATAACCCTGGAGGCAAAAAAAAAAAAAAAATTCCCCACAATAGGAGCTCGGGGGTAGGGCAGCTAATCCAGTGAAACAAGCATGTTACCATGTGCAAGTACCTGGGTTCGAGCCCTAGGTCCCCAACCTGCAGGGGGGAAACTTCACAAGTGGTGAAGCAGTGCTGTAGATGTCTTTCTGTCTCTCTCCCTATCACCCCCTTCCATCTCAATTTCTGTCTGTTTCTATCCAATAAATAGATAAAGATGACAAAAAAAGAACCCACCAAATTTCTCCAAATATATAAGCATACTACAATTAAGGCACTTTTAATCAAAGTTTTTTTTTTTGTCTTTTGTCTTTTGTCATCAGGGCTTCACTGCTCTGGGCCAGCTTTTTCAGACAGAGAGAGGTGACAAGGGACAGAGGGAGAGAGGGGAAGATGCCACAGCACCAAAGCTTCCCTTAGCGCAGTGGGGGCTGGGCTGGAACTTGGCTGGTACCCACGGCAAAGCAGGTGAGCTCTCTTCCAGCAGGAAGACTTGTCCTTATGCTGACTATTTCACCTGTTTTTCCGAGTGCTGACAAGAACTCTTTGAATCTCAGTGGTCAGTGGCAGTGGACATTTATATTTTCTATTTATGCTACACAGCTCTCTTCACAGATCTGCACAAGGTTAATTTCCTCGCATGTCTGTGGCAGTTTTCTTGGAAATCAGGTTTTCTAGTAGTGTTATTTTGGGTTAGAAACAAGAGCTACAAGAGTGGCTATTAATTCTCAGTATTGCTTAAGCCAGAAAAGAAAGCTCTTATTTCTTTTCCTGTGGGAAGTGGGGGTGAGGTGGGGTGGGGGCTGGGGACGAGAAGGAGAAGCCAGATCTAAAAATAACCGGATTTTCTTTCTCATTCATATGTAATTAGACCCTCTTTTGTAACTACTCATTACCACCTCAATGGTTATAGGATGAATAAATAATATATATTTTTAAATGTGGCCAAACCAAGAAAGAAGTAGCCAGGGCTGCATCTAATTTATCAACTTGGTGATTAAAGGGCTGGCTCTCAAGGCTCCAGACATCGAGGGACCCAGAGATAAAACGAAGCGGTTGGCTGTGTTTTCACTAATGAATCTGGAGCTTGAAAGATATCAGGCAATTGTAGAGAAAAGCAGCAAGGAGAAGAGACATTAGCCAAGGCCAGCAGGGTAATGAAGGGCAAGGCCAGTTAGTGAGAGAGAAAATTACTTCATTTTCTGTAATAATGCTTCTGTGTGCCTCACAGGTCTCTTCTCACGCTTGTTAGTAAGAATCTCTACACCTCCGGCATCAGAATGCTACTCACATTATAGAAGGAAGGGAAGGCCTTGGAATGTTCCGTAGGAGGGCAGAGGACTGGGGTCTATTCTTTAGAGGGGGGGAGGTGGAGAACAATGGTAGCAGAAGTGGGGGCGTTAGATTGCAAGGTGAAGAACGCTGCTTGGACAATGTGAGGGACACACAGGATTAATTCAAGACGTGAGACATGGCAAGGAAAAGAAAGTAAAAGGCAAGCAAATATACTCTGGAAATGTAGAATTATACAGAGGATGGGGGTAGGACACTGAAAGAGACCAGCTTAGCTCAGGGTGGTTAGTGGTTCTGCAGAGCAGAGCTCTGGGTCCCTTTGCTCACTTTGTTGTTGTTGTTGTTGTTCATTTGTTTTGTCTTTTATCAGCCAAATGAAAAGGGAACTTGGAAGCACTTGACTCCTCCTTGACTAGCTGGTCCATACACATTTTCTTCTTGGTGGAAGAAGTGTGTCATATTGGAGAAACAGTTCCAGAGTATATTTAGCTCCTAAAGATGGGCACACAAATGTCACATTCCCATGACGCAATAGGCTTTGTGATCAGGGCAGCCACCAGGCCTCAAACAAAAAAAATCCTCAAGAAGCTCTCACATCCAGGGGAGATGCTATGCACATGGATGTGACATCAGAAAGGCAACCACATCAGAGAACGAAGGGGAAACAAACAAACAAACAAACAAACAAACAAAAAAAGAGGATCACAGATTGGGCCAAAGGGAAAAGGTGTCATAATGGGTCAGAAAAGGAATTAAGACTTTTCCAACAGGATCACACCACCATCAAATCATACCACATATAGTTCTGGGCAAAACAAAGCAAAGGGTTTAAAAGAAAAGATCATGAACAGTGAACAGAAGGAAAAAAAATCAATCCAGAGCAAAATGGAAATGAAAATCAACACAGCAAATCAAAATCATGTGTCAAAGGAACATTAAGCTACATTCTCTTGTTTTTCTGATTTCTGCACGACGACTCGTTGGCGTTGCCCCTATCAAAGCCAGAATCAATCATCAAGAGCCAAACTCACATTTGAGGGGGCAAGGCAAGGAGTTAATAGCACGAGAACAGTGACCATGTTCAGCACCCATGCAATCACCTCTGCCACCATTGTTTGACAATCTGCAGACTGCTTCCAGCTTCATCAATATCCATAATAAGACCCCAGAGAACCAAGAGCACCGAATATTAAAATGATTCGTCAGTATGCTAATTGGAACTCTTCGATAAACTCCATCTCTGGAGGAGATTTAACGATTGGAGGAAATCCACACCACCAATCTTGGGGAAGCCGAGAGTAAATGATGGCCACCAAACAGCTGGGTGTTTGTTTGACATATTTCACTCACGACTGGGAAGAGTTTCTTCACAAAGTCGCAGTGGGCAAACACAGAGTGATTGTATAAAGCTGTCTCTACTGCAGACCTCAGCCTAAACCAACATAAATGCTGTTCAAAGCCACACAAAACAAATCAGGACACACACGGGGTTGGTGACCCGTCATAATAGTTCTGTCTCATAGAGGATTGGTTTGGTGCTTCCAGGCAGTGGGGACTCCCTTCAAAACTTGAGTTGGGGTGGATTATTAAGAGGAAGATAGAGAAGGAGGAGAAGGAGAAGAAGAAGGAGGAGGAGGAGGAAGAGGAGGAGAAGGAGAAGGAGAAGGAACAGATCAAATCAAGTAATGGGACATGTTTAAGGACAGGTAAAAAAAAAGTCACATCTCTTTGGCTAGTAGGCAGCAGTGTGTCCGTGTCAGACAAGAAAAGAGGAACACTTAGCGTGAGTCTGCCTTGGAACCATCCTCTGTCAGCACAGAGGGAAATCTGTATCCAGACAACTCTGGGAGAGGACACAACAGAGATTGTGTCCCCAGGGTCACTGAGGCTGGGCTGCCCTGGGGATTTAGACGCCCCCCCCCTTCCTGGAAGAAACTCTTGAAAACATATAGAAGGAAACAATCCTGAATAGGGAGAAAAAATCTCGAGACATAACTGGGCTTTCTCAGCCTCTGATTAACGAGACTGTTTGGGGGACAAGCAAAGGTCTCTTTGGATGCAGCTGCAACCAAAGTGGGATGTGTTACCAGCAGCAGCAAGTGGCTAGAAAAGAGATGACATTTCCTGCCTCCAGTAAAGAAAGCAAGAGAGAGAATTTAGGACAGTTCACAGTGGAGCCCTTTTCATGGGGGGTAGCTTCCTTTCCATTTGAAATGCACAGCAATTCCTGCTGGATTAAGTGACATATATATTTTTGTTTGTTTGTTTGTCTGTTTTAGCTGTTGTCCTTGAAGGGACCCTGGCTCTTTCAAATTGTCCTGGAACCCTGGAGCTTTCAAATTCAGCATCAGACCACAGGGAGGGCTCACCAGCCAGATGAAGACTTTGCCCTGCTATTTCTCCCCACTCACTGATTGAACAGGGGCCTTTAACTTCCACTCTGCTCACTTGCCAAAACCCGCTCTGAATTCCATTCCACCACTATGGTGGGAAAAGATGATCCAACAGAAAGGAAAAAAAAAAATCATAGAATCAGCTCAGAGGAGAGGAATGGGATCTCAGGAGCCAGCCCTCTGCTTTGGGCCAAGCCACACCTCTCTGGGGGTGGAGGAAGCTCAGAAGATGTTATTTGTTTTGTGTGGTTTCTCCTTGGTCTGGGAAGGGGGGGAGGCACGTTTGGGTTAATTGCAGTCTTTTTCTGAGAAGCTTTCAATCACAGTGTGTTGATGGAGGAGGTTCCTTGAAAGGCTTCTGGGACTCAGCTGGAAGCAGTTCCACAGTCCTCCCCCACTCCGCCCTCTCCCTTCATCCCAGAGGAAGAGACATTTCCAAGGCCTTACCCTTTTTGTCCTGGTGATTATGGGAAGACACTGCCCCCAAAGAGTCTGTGTTGTCCGGTGCGTGGATCAGATCGTCCCAATCCAGCATGCCTCCCCTAGACTCAAACCCCTCTCGAGCCGCGGAATCGGACGTGGTGGTGCTGGGCAAGAGGGAGCTGGAGTGGCCTGTTTTCATCACAAATACAGTTAGGGGAGACATTGCCAGAGACAGCCACATTCCTTCTGCTCTGAGGTCAGGAAGTGGGGCATCAGGCTGGCTGCAAGTTGGGAGGAAATGGTCCTAGGAACCACAAGGCTGGGGATTGGGGTGCAACAGAAAGCCCCTTGAACTTGGACTTAGTGGTTGAAGGGCTAGATCCTATCTCAGCTACCTAGTAGGTGTAAAAAGACACATATCTCAGACACACAAAACAAATCAAAATCTGTTAAAAAGAAAATACTAGTGTCTTCCTCTGGTGCTTCCATTGTAGCGTTAGTGGCAGGATATATTCACTCTGGGGACACCATTGGTTACTGAGATGGGACCTCACAATGAGTCTGTCCACTGAGGCAGCCCCTCTCATGGAAGATGTGCCTAGTATTCAGCTCGACCTCAAGTTCATAGACACTCCTTTTTCTTGCATTCTTTTTTTAAAAAATCTTTTTAAAAATTTATTCATTGGTTGAGAGAGAAACTGAGAGGGGGGAGAGAGAGAGAGAGAGAGGGAAAGAGACAGAGAGACACCTGTAGCCCTGTTTCACTACTTGTGAAGCATCCCTCCCTGCAAGTGGGCTCCAGGGGCTTGAACCTGAGCCCTTGCAAACTATAATATGTGAGCTTAAACCGGGTGTGCCACTGCCTGGCCCCGGACACTCCTTTTTCTGTATTTATTTATTTATTTATTTATTCCCTTTCATTGCCCTTGTTGTTTTATTGTTGTAGTTATTATTGATGTCGTTGTTGGATAGGACAGAGAGAAACGGAGAGGGGAGGGGTAGATGGAGAGGGGGAGAGAAAGATAGACACCTGCAGATCTGCTTCACTGCCTGTGAAGTGACTCCCCTGCAGGTGGGGAGCTGGGGGCTTGAACCGGGATCCGTAAGCTGATGCTTGAACTTTGCACCAGGAGCTCTTAACCCGTGGCACTACTACCCAACTCCCCTGACACTCATTTTTCTAGAAGAAGTAAGAAGCTCTCCCATCTGCTCTTATTCATTGGAATGGAGGCGTCACCTGCTCCATGCTATGGCTGAGCCATTTGTGTCTTATTTTGACAAAATGGGTTCCATGACTCACACTTGGAGGGAGGCCTTTGTTTTCCCAGGCATACTAGCTTTTTGACCTCCAGAGTCCCCTTGCCATGTGTTAACATCCGAATGGCCATGTGGGAAGTGATGGTTGAAACTCTGGCTGTTTCCTGAGGACACTTTCCTAAGCCTTCCCTCCATCATTCCACGAAGTCAAATGCAGATTGCACCAGAGCCTTGGAGCTCAACTATCACAGTGATTAAGGGAAATCCCTGTTATGATTTTGTAAGTTGTCTTTGGTTGACTAAACCTAAACTATAGCAATCTCTTGAACACTTTTGAAAAACAGACAACAAGGTATCTTCTGTAAATATGTTAGAGGAGCCAGGCAGTCAGGCAGCCATGTGGCTCATCTAAGCTATAAAGATTTCATTGGAACCACAACACTTAAATGACACCACCGAGCTCTGGTAGTATTTCAGAGGCCACTTTCTGTGTAGAACTTATTTGGCTCACAAACAGTTTCAAAGAGCCTGGTTCTTATCCAACCGTTAAAAAAACATGTTCATTAAAAACCCAGGAGTGCTTGCATGGAGACATTTTGTTTTGGCATTTCTGGGCACCACATCTCATCTCCTAACACTGATAAGAGCACAGGGGGAGGAAAATTAGCTTGGGGAGTCTGAAACAGAATTTCCTTGATTTCCTCTTTGCTTGTACTGAGTTCTGAAATATAGCCTCTATTTTCCCTCTCATGAATTCAGTACTACTCTAATGAAATAGATGGTCAACCGAAGAGGGGAATTTACATCTAGCATAAGCAAACAATAAACTTCAGGTGGAGTTAAAAGGGCAGAAAGGGGAAGGGGGCGCACCCTTTCCTTCAAGTAGTAAGGATTTCTTTTACCTGAATTGATATGCATTTTGAGCACTTTCAATTTAACTCTGTTCAAGGGGGCAATTTTATGGTAATGCCGTAAGTGTGGTTTAGGGAGAACATTTCTTAATATGGAGATCTAGGGGAAAGAGATGCCTAAGGGACACATTTTCTGTAGAGAGATTTCCTGGACCATATGCTAGAGATACATTGGGGATGGAAAGCTATGGCTACTAGAGGAAATTAATGTGGACCAGATGGTAGTTAGGTAGGGAAATGTTTTACACAAATGTGAGAAATCAGCTGCTTCCTACTGCTGAGGTATTAGTCTAATTCCCACCACATCTCTGCATGTTCTAAGTGTAAATCTAGAGAAACCATGCATCCAATGTATTCAGAAGGGAGGGTATCAGAAATGAGTAAGGTTGACAATTGTTTACATTTATGCTTGATGTCCTTATAATCTGATTGGAAGGATATATATATATATATATATATATATATATATATACCAAAATAATGCTGCCTGGATAGGCAAGTCATTTGGAAGTGATAAATTTTGGCTTTTTAATCTAATAAGAGAACTCATATCTCTTTCATCACTGGAGTGTTATGCTGTATTGCTCTGATGAAATTCAAAGAAATGAGCTTTTGAAGTTGACCTCAATATGTATCACATTGTTTCTCTATATCTACAAGTCATGGTAACTCCACAGGTTAGAGACCCTTCCAGCTAACCTTTCCAGCTACCTAAGTGTAGTCAATTAGACATAAAAGCAGACACCAGATCAATAGAAAAGAGGAGGAGAGAAGTAAAAACAATCAGGGTCCAATTCACTAAAACAGGGGCTCTTGTGTATATGCAAAAGTGTTGCAGGGAGCTTTTGACAAGAGAGTGTTTGCATTGCTTACTGAAATGATTTCAGCTCAGTTGTCCAGATTTGGCTTGATTTCCCTCTTATGCACCATGAAAAGAAGCCCACATACAGGTCATGAGCCTTCTGTGGGGACATGCAGAGGCCACAGCTAGAAACAGTTTGGGTGTACTGTAGAATACTAGGTTAACAGTCTACATGCCCATGCTCATAAAGGTAGCAAATTTGGTCCTTCCTTTGATGGCACAAAGATAGCACTGGTTCAGTGCCTGGCAAATAGTAGTAAATAAGCCATCTCTTGTAATATTTCATAATAAGAATTTCTCCTATATATATTTTTTAAGTACAGTCAGGGCCAGCCACCATCTGATGGTCCATTAATCATCTGGTTTCTTTGCACTTGACAGACTTAGCCTGGAATGGACAAGAATTATTAGTTGAAAGGAGAATTCCAGCTCTTCTGTACTTCACTTTCATCATAAGCCTCAGATCAAGAGGCGAGGGTTAATGGCCATTTCCCTTTAAAGTGTTAACATGGGAGAATTAATAGGTTCTTTTGCTTTTGTAAAAGGAAATAGAGTCTCCATAGATTTTTTTTTGTCTTGCTCAAAGTGACTTTTTATTTTGACTTTTGATTAAAGTGTTTCTTTCTTTCTTTTTTTTTGTTTTTTTGTTGTTGTTCATAAGGAACATACCCCACAGTTTAATTATTCTACCTACAAGAGAAGTTACCTGAATTAGTCTTAGTGTGACTTATAAATGCTGAGGAAGCTTGCAGTTCAATAGATTCAAGTCTTGAATTTCTCAGTATCTGATAAAGATTATTCAGTCATAAGAAACAAATGCCAAGCATAGTATTGGGAAAGAACAGACGCTAAGTGGGTTTCTTTCTGAAGGGCAAACTAAGCTAAATGACATTTGCCTCCTGAGAAATTTCCCTTCCAGTTGTTGGTGTTTAATATTCTGGCTTGAATCATAGATCAGAGAATGCTAAAGGTGGAATGTTAATGCTGTGGGCTCCCCTACTCCATGCTGCCTTGCCCCACAATGGTGGCAATCAGGAGAAACCAGCCACCGCTTCCTACATTTGCCTGACTCCAGTTCATAATGTAGTTTTAGGGCTTTCAAATAAGCACTTTGATTTATGCTAATTAGACACATGGAGGGTTTCCATAGACCTATCGTATCTGCAGCCATTTTGAACTACTTCTTCCAATCCTATGTCCACTTTGTTTTCTTCCTTCTGATTTTCACTATTCCCTCCTTCCTTTATTGCCTACCTCTTGCAATGTCTGAGTTATCAAGGAGACCCTAGTCCCCTGTAGAAAGCAGCAGCTTCAATTTGCTATCACACAGGTTTTTCACAAGCTAATATTTTTTAAAAGCATCTGTGTAGTTTATCCAAATAAATCTTGGGGGTGAAGCTTTGAGAAATGCCAGTGGAGCATCCTCACCACATTTCAACTTGTGTTACAAGTGCTCAGAATATTCTGCTGATAGACTCCAGAGCTTTTAATAATGAAGTGTCTACATACTTCACAATAGAACAGCAGTTTGACTTCTGTTGGGATGGTATTTCCATTGGGTCAATCTTCCTTGTAGAC
Organism: Erinaceus europaeus; assembly: GCF_950295315.1. Lineage (NCBI taxonomy): Eukaryota > Metazoa > Chordata > Mammalia > Eulipotyphla > Erinaceidae > Erinaceus > Erinaceus europaeus. The sequence goes on from NC_080163.1 coordinate 18,333,073, forward strand.
ATCCAGAGGAAATATTACTGAAAATGTGCCCAAGTATGCACACCCTTTCACTGTGGCTAATTTCATGCAATTGTGGAGTATTTTGCCTCTGATAGATTGACATATGCCCCTGCATAGATTTTTCACCTGCAGAGTATTGCTCTGCAAGGCAGTGTTTTGGGGTCTGGAACACCCCCCCCCCAATTAAGGAGCTTTGGCCTATTAGGCACAAGAACTATTCTTTTATCTTGGCTAGACTTCTGTGCTAAAGCAATTTCTTCTCCCTCAAGAACTCATTAAATATATTCAGCAATTTCCCTAAGGCTGGCAGATTTTATGTTATATGGGTTAAAAAGTAGGACTCAGTCTTACATCCCAATTGTCCTTGGCAGACCGAGTGGTTTTTAGAATATCATGAAATCTATAAATACTTTTAGTGAATTGGGACCCTGAAGGAACAAAGAAAATGGTCCATGGTGTTTAGGAATGGAAACTATAAACTACCACAGGGTGAGTGGTTTTTAAGAACTAAGAAACAATAAAACAAAACAAACAACAACAAAAAAAGGTATTCATAAACTGACCATAGACTGTGCTGTAAGACATTTCATGATCTGGTAGAGGAGTTGAAATGTCTATAAAAAATGAGGATAAATTAATTTAAAAAGAAACTGAAGGCTTGAAAACACTCAAGAAAATTGATGAAATAGGATTTCTTAAATAGATTGCAACCAATATTAAGTTATGAGTAATCTCTTCCTTACCATTCAGTGCCACGAAGGAATCTGAAAAACAAAAGGAAAGAGAAGGTGACTTAATGTTTCACACTTTGCTTAGTGTGACTTACATAATAAGTGTGAATGAGCTAGTACAGAACCACATTAACGTATGACTCCAGGCCTAAGTAAGTGCCCTTTAATTCTTTCTTGCAATAGAAGGCCTTCCAGACTTTCGTCCTACTCCCTCCCTCATGTGAGTGTTCTCCAAGTCACCACCTTGGTTACCAACAAGCAAGAGTTAATAGGAGAAGTTAACTACAATTGTTGGGAGTTCTGCAAATTGAAGATCTACTCTGTAGAGAAGGACAAGAATGTGGATAAAATCAGCAACATCCGGAGCATAGTACAAAACACTTCTCTTCATGTTTCTATTTCTATTCTTCTTTTTAAAAATATTTATTGGAGAGAGAGAGACCTGCAGTCCTGCCTTACTACTCCACTCATGAAGCCTCCCCTCTGCAAGAGAGGACAAGGGGCTTGAACCCAGATCTTTATGCATTGCAATGTGTGCACTTAATAGAGTGTACCCCTGCCTGGTTCCTATATTTCTGTTCTTTACATTCACTCTTTTTTCATCCTAGCCAACGTGTTGTAAGGAGCTGTCCAGTTCCACAGTGTTTCTAATTAGTATATTAGAAGCACAAATGAAAACAATCACATATACACAGCAACACACATATGGATGTGGGCTGTGTATCTGGGTCGAATCACTGGTTCACTCAACCTGCTACTTATCCTCTGACACTGGCTTTTGGTGATTTCTTTCTTTCCCTTGGAGATCATCTCAGAGCCATTGCACACCAATGAGCATGTATTTGAGGGTTTAGTACTAGGACCATAGGACCACAAGGCACAGGGAAGCTGAGTGGAAGCCCCCCTCAAAGGTTAGCTGTATGAACTGTCCTTTCGCAGAATCACAAGATCCTCAGCTGAACGTATGCAAAAGTAGAAGAGGCTTGAATACTAAGATTGAAGAGTAAAGCTCTGACTTGGGACCTGATACTGACTAAAGGTGTCTGCTGTTCTGGATTCAGAGACCTCCTTGGGTTCCTCTGATCAAAGGGCATGGGTGGGGATATGTGTGGTGCATGCTTTACAGAGCTAGGGACAGCCATCTTCACATATTTTAAAAGTTCTTTACCTAGCCCATCCAAATCTTCACACTTGTTTTTCCACAGATATTCCCAGATTTTCACTCATGCCAACTAATTAAGTTAATTTACATAGACACATACCAAGCCTTATTATTATTGTTTTGTTGTTGTTAGAAATGGAATTACAACCACACAATAAACTATTGTTTGAAGGCAATCTTTGGCCAGTATATAGTATCTATCAACAAAAAATAAATGGCAAAGAACTTGGAAAGGTGGTTATCAGTAGCCCTCTGATTACATCTGCTACCTAAAATGGGGTATGGGAAGACAGTTGAATCACACTTCAGTATATAGTGTTTCAGTACTCAAGGCTTAGAGATTCAAATATGGAGTCAAATATCACAAGTAACAAAGTTTCATTCCAGCAGTGAATGGCCAGTAGCTATGTGGATCCCCCAGGAGATAATACCTGATGGTGCATTTTACTGGATTTTAATACATCTCAGTGCCACATACATTTTTTGGGTTATCCCCCCACACACACACACACACACTTCTCTACAGAATTCTTATTAAATTCCAGGTCCATGAGTCCACCTTTGGACTGAAGGAACTATTTTGCGGGTGCCATTTTAAATGCAAGCTTCTCGAAATCCATCATATATTCCATTTGTAACACCACAAAATAAACATTACCAAGGTATGGTATCACTGTCTTAGTCTGACATCAATTTTTTTGTTTGTTTGTTTTAAGAGACTACAGATACTCAGGACAACTGGGTAGAATGTTGATCAGTGTCCTTTATATAATCAAAAATGTTACTACTTGGTAACTTTTGAAATAAACTCTGAGATTAGCATAGTAGTCTGATTCCTATAAAAAGGCTATTTTGAGTCAATTTTTGCTTAGTGCTTTTTTTTTTTTTTTTTAAATAAATGGCATTTGGTAGGAGATATTCAACATCTAGTTAAGCTACTTTCGCTAGGTGCTCTGTTCAAGAAGAAAACAGTCCCATTTAATTAAAAAGCTAGAAAATAGCAATCAATCCTTTTATCATCCGGCTAAAAATTACATTGCAATAAATTATTTTTAAAAAAGCAACAAAACTGTGGTCTCAGTAGGAATGCTGATATTAACTTACTGTCATTAATATCCTCTAGAGTAAATTTCTTCCATAGCATTATAATAATGAAATAGGCACAGCATTTATGGCAACAACACAGATAACACAGGCTCTCCAAACCCAATTTTTTCCTTCACTGCTATCTAGAAGATGATGCCTATCATTTCTGCATTTTTTAGTTATGCATGTTATTAAGTGTATTTAGCCAGCTGCACTCAATTCCAGTTGTATGGTGATGTTTCTAGGCCAGATGATAAAAGCATCTCTGCCCAAAGCTAAACATGGATTAACAACTCTACTTACTGTGACAGTCTCCCAGGCCATCTGTATTGCCTCGTTCGATGTCCTGTTCAAAAGTCAATCTTGGGTGGGAGGAGGGAGGGCAAAGGAAAGAAAGAAACAAATAAAAAAAATGAGTCATAATTCTGGAATGAGTCTTAAGTTTCACTGATGAAAGTCACACAGTGTGATACACCCAGTGGCAGGTGCAAAAGAACAAGGGCAACAAAAAAGTAAATAACATCTTGAAAATCTATCTCTGATGTTTAAAAGAAATGTGTCTGAAGTATACAGTTGGCAGGAGCCATGATTTAAGTGGTTAATTCAGTCATTACTCAGAGTACATGAGTGTGTGGATTACTTCTCTCCTTCTTTTACTCTGATTCTCTGAGCATTTCCTAAATATTTCAAAAGTCTAAATCTTTAAATAGACTCCTTTCAGAAGTCTACATGTAGGAAAAAAAAAGTCAAGTGGTGGTTTTCTCTCTGCTGTTGTTTCTGCATAACTCTGGACTTCTCAAGACTCTTTTTTATCTCTTTGCTCAGCATTACCTTGTAGAACAAAACACTCAAAGGTACTGATGACTAGTAACTATGTGGGTTCCTCCAGGAGACAACACCTGATTGTGCATTTTACTGTAGTCACTTGGATATTTTGATACATTTCAGTCTTATATACACTGTGTTGGGTTTTTCCCCCTCATTCTTCTCTACAAATTCCTTTTTAAAAAAAAAAAATTTCAGGTCACTGAGATCACCTTTGGTCTGCACAAACTATATAACACAAACAGGATCAACCTTTATAATATCTATTTTAGTTTTTAAAGTAAACACACTAAAATCATTCAAAGGAGCACTGTTATTTTGACTTTATATCCACTGGGGCCGGGCAATGGGACACCCAGTTGAGTACACATATTACCATGCGCAAGGACATAGGTTCAAGTCCATGGCCTCCACCTACAGTGGGAAAAGCTTCATGAGTGTTGAAGCAGTGCTGCAGGCTTCTTTCTCCCTCTTTCTAGCCCCTCTCTCCTCTAAATCTCTCAATGTCCTAGTTAATTATAAATGGAGGGAGGGCAGAAGATTTTTACATCTGTTGCAATAAAGAAACTTTCTCACTAGTGCCATTCAAATATTTAAAGACAGGCTGACAATTTCAAGGTCCCCAACCACAGGCCTGGTAGACTGGCCAGAGCGCACTGTTTTTTTAAGAGGAAAAGCATGAACTGATTGATTCCTTTTTTAAAAAAAATTAAAAATATTTATTTATTCCCTTTTGTTGCCTTTGCTGTTTTTTTAATTGTTATAGTTATTACTGCTGTTGTTATTGATGTCGTTGTTGTTGGATAAGACAGAGAAAAATGGAGAGAGGAGAGGAAGACAGAGAGGGGGAGAGAGACACCTGCAGACCTGCTTCACCGCCTAGAAGCAACTCCCCTGCAGGTGGGGAGTCGGGGGCTTGAACCGGCATTCTTATGCTGGTCCTGGCGCCTTGCGCCATGCTATCGCTCGACTCCCGATTGATTCCCTATCATGCAATAGGGTCAGTGGATCTGTAGCGCAGACGGGGGTTTATTGGATGCACACACCATGCCTGCAGTGCAGATGCGTCATTTAACAAATGCTCTGCAAGTTCTTCTCAGTCCTGCATAGGAGAGAATACTTAGAAGCACGTTGTGTTTCTTCCTCTGTGTGTTAAAATCCATCTGAGGACAGATGATGAGTCAATTGGAAAACGGCCACTTGTGAGGGTGGGGTGGTCTGTGAAGTAGGGGAAGGGAGGAGAATGGCTGGTGATCCTATTGGTGAGCTTGTCAATAAAAGGTTGGTGTGTGCAAATGTAGCCAATGACACTTTTATTTATTTGTTTGTTTATTTATTTATTTTGCCTCCAGGGTTATTGCTGGGGCTCAGTGCTTGCACCATGAATCCACTGCTCCTGGAGGCCATTTTTCCCCCCCGCTCTTGTTGCCCTTGTTGTTGTAACCTTGTTGTAGTTATTATTGTTCTTGTTGATGTTGTTCGTTGTTGGATAGGACAGAGAGAAATGGAGAGAGGAGGGGAAGACAGAGAGGAGGAGAGAAAGATAGACACCTGCAGACCTGCTTCACCTCCTGTGAAGCGACTCCCCTGCAGTTGGGGAGCCGGGGGCTCTAACTGGGATCCTTACTAGGGTCCTTGCCCGTTGAGCCACGTGTGCTTAACCCGCTGCACTACAGCCCGACCCTCCAATGGCCCTTTTAAAATGCACCAGAGTCTCCCCAGCCCCTGGGGCTCCTTACCTGCTGCTGGGTGACAGATGGACACAGGAACCTCCTTCTTTTACCCACCCACAGTATGGGTCTCGGGAGGCGATACAGGTTCTGCAGGAAGAGGATGACCATGAGCTACCTAGCACACCTTTCTAAGCGCAGTGGACTCGGTCGTTGAGGTCAAGTACTTACTTCTTACACTTCCCATGTCGTTCACACCGGCCGAGGGGAACCTTGATCACACAGGTGGAGAATGCAACATACAGAGAGCTGCTTGCTTTGTCTACTTGCATACCCATAATCCTCTTGTCCTCTACTCCATCATAGCTGCACCTGATTTTATAAGCAGAATAATATTATTAAGAGGCTCTCTTGGGCTCATATTTCTTTTTCTGCCACCACCCTCACACCTTCCCTTCCAGCCAGAGATGAGATCTCTTAATCTGGTTTACTAAAGGAAAGCAACACATTCTTATGTGTAGTTCTCTCCTTATTCCCATGAGTAAGCATAAACATATATTCTGGCAAGAAAAAAAAATCCTTTTATGTGTAAGATATTTTTATTCTTTACCCAAACCATTAAATCACCTAAAATGCATAAAATTTCAGTCCTTCATGGTTTTCTCTGAACAAAGAGGGTTACCACAACCTCACAATTACTCAGAAGGACCCAAATAGTCCACTCACTTTTCAGGGTTGTAAACGCTCATCTCCTCCAGGAAAAGGCTGTCATTTAGGAAACCACTGTTTCCTGTCCTGGCCAAGAACTTCAAGATGATTCCTTTCTCTGATCCCAGGAAAACCACAGTGTGATTCTCATAGGGCCCAGCAGCTGTGTCCACTGCGATTTTGGTCAGGCGATATCTAAAATGACAGGGCATCATCTTTTTATCTCTGTCAGCCTGTCATTAAAGTGTCCCCTTTTCCACTTCAAACAACTGCAACAGAGCTTTCTAGTAGTAACCTCAAGAAAAAAATATATGCATATAAATGGTGCTCCCAAGCTGTTCTGGCCCTTGATTTCCATATGCAGAGCATTAGCCTGGCTCTAGGGGGAGGAGGGAGGTATGTGGGTGGGTGTGTATGGAGGCCAAGTTCCATAATAAATAGACAGGCAGAATCATCTGAAACCACTCAGCAATTATCCCTTCCACGAGCAGCAAGGAATGGCTCATGCCTCCTATGAAGAGAGAAGGAAGTACCTTAACTCATTTAGCATAGAAAGAAAAAAAAAAAACCAAAGCAATGGCTACCATTTCCCCAAGAGTCTTTGAGGTGTGAAAACTTGTCAACAAAATGTCAAACTAGGAAGCTTTCCAACCTTATAGAGAGGAGAGCTTGGCAAGTTCTAAAGAATGGGGTTGGTAAAGTGTGGATGACATCTTAATAAAAACATAAGGTTATGGGGGCCGGGTGGTGGTGCCCCTGGGCAGAGACAACACGTTATAATGTCCAAGGACCAGGGTTCAAATTTCTGGTTCTCACCTGTAGGGGGAAAGTTTCATGAGTGGGGAAGCAGTGTTACAGAGGGCTCTATTTCCTATCATTTTCTGCCCAGTAATATATGTATTTCACAAGACACAAGGGCAAGATTCATCATAGTGCTGTAATAATTTTGATATAGTAACAGTATAAGTATGGTGGAAAAGTTAATTCACATTTTGTTTGATGACTCTTACAATTGGACGGTGCTTGGGAAAGCCTGCAGAACTGTTCAAAAATGAGCTGTACATGAGTCAAGAGAAGTGGTTAGTGCAGTCGGCGATCTCTAGTCAGCTATCTCTTCTCTGCTGGTCATCACTTCACACAACAAATTCTACAGTATAAATCCCTGTGGAGGTGTGCTTTGGTAAATGCTCTATTTCCCCATACTCCATCTGACAGACAGCTAACAACTCATGGGTGATGCTCAAGTTGAATCTGCAGCACATTTTACATCCACTGCCAAATGCATATCCACCTCTAGATTGGCTGATTCTCTTTCTCTGTGCCTCTACTTTTGCACAGATGGGATTAATGGACTAACCCCGAAGAAAACATGTTTGTTTCTTCTCTTTGTTGGCATGTATCCAACTAGCCTACAAATATCAAAATTCCTCTTAACTGGGAATGGAGTAATGAGTGTTTGGTGGAATCTACCCAAAGCGCCAACATTTCACAGCTGAATCAGCGCCCAAGATAACAGAAGATGTTTGTGGCATTTCAAAGCATGATCTATTCACTGTTAAGTTCCAGAAGCCTAGAGTGGAGTTAGGGAGATCCATTTAGGACATGGTTTTCTTGCCACTCACCTAACCATTGTCCTTAGGAACCATGGTCTGTTGATGATGGAAGGTACAGCCTCATCCATGAGAGGGTGCGTCTTGATGAAGTTCAAGGTATCATCAGGAAACTCATTGGATGTTGTGTATTTTTCTAAGGAGGGTGAGCCAGCACAGCAGCCTGGCCTAAAAGGCAACAAAGAGTGGCAGGGAAGGAGCTGATTTCATGCCTTTTGGCAAATTCTTTGAATGAACTGCTTCTCTAAGCATCAGACACAAGGAGAGAGGTGGGAGGAGGGAAGAATGTACGTAGGCTGAGAAGAGGAAGTTGAAATGCCACCCAGTCAAATAGGCTTATCTGTCACAGAGAAACCCCAGTCAGGGCAACACAACCTCAGCTGGGGGCAACTTGGCTTCTCCCCAAATACAAAACCAAACCCCAGTAAATGACTATGGGGACCAGGGAGGATGTGTGTGCTCTATGACTGTTCAACCGGTCCTAGAACCCCATTAGACCAGTTTTGAAGCATTTGCTCTAACGAGAAAGAAGTAAGCTGGTATCTTCATCAGCATAGAAAACAGAGGCATCCAAGGAGCCACCAGCCCACATTCACAGCAGCAGAACTCAAAACATCATTGAGCTGGAGGGTCAGAGAACATGTGGGTTTTGCTCTTTTGTTGTTTTCATTTGATTTGACACTAATGTCCAATAGACAAATATTCCACCCCCCTACTAAGGCCAAATTTGCATTACTGAACAAAGGACAACAAAAATTGATTTTAAAAAAGAAATCTGATGATCTCAGAAATCCAGGGACATCCTATAAAAGTCAGATGAGGACAAGCCCAGTGCCAGTCCTTTGCAGAAGCCTAGTTTACCCACTGGTACCAAAGGGGAGAGGGACCCAACACTGCCCTGTACAAACACTATTTTAAGGTTGTAGCCCTACCCACTGTGTGCAGGCATCCTGATGTTTTCAAGATGAAAACCTGCAGGAGGCACAAGAATGAAAGAACACCATTTCTACATTCCCAGGAGAAAAACATTTAAAATATATGTCTGCTGATGGCTGAGTGACACCTTCTTTTTACACACCCAGGAGAGCATATGACGCCAGCAGTCCTTGAAGCCTGAGCCCTCAGGAAGGCTCACCTTCCCTTCCTGCTTAACTTGAAGGAAACTAACAATCCCAGACAATGACGCAGGAATCTCCGTGGGGCTGCCAGGCTGAGATTTTTGCACCTAGTCTGTTCTTTACAAGTAACAGAGCATACACATGCCACATCATTCTAGCAGTGAAGACAGATGAACCATACAGGTTTCTTGCCAAGATTCACATTTTCTATGTCAGTTCAATGAACTGGGCTAGGTACTTCATTTGGGGGATGAGAAATCTGAGGACTGAGTTGGAAACACACACACACACACACACACACACACACGCCCTGGCTTTCTTCTCTAGAGCGGCACACAATTTCAGCAGAGAAAGCAGGGCACATGAGGGTGTTATATGTAAACAGTCTAGTGCTATAGGAGAGAATATAGTATATGCCATGAAAACAGAACAGGGACACGGTTGGGTGAGAGGGAGAGCCTCTCCTCCCAGTTAGAAGGATTAAACCAGCTTGTGAAGATTTGAAGGCAACTACATAAAACTAAGAGGTCTCTAGATGGTCTCTGGACACGTTTTCCAGTGAATGCAGTTCTGGGGCACAACTTGAAATGGTGCGTCTGCTGTGAATTTGGACCCAAAATAGAGCAAGAGCTGGCAGAACAGAGAGCTCTGTACCTGCTGCTGCCTTCCTAACGTGAATCAGCTCTGATCCAGTTGGATCATAAAATCCAGGGAACAACCCTTCTATTTCATATATTCTTAAAGTGTTCTAATGGGATGGATCTCTGCAAAACTGCAAATGGATGAGTGGAACTAATCCTCCTAGCTCTGTGAGTTTGGACAGTGCCACTTTATACCATTCTGGACTTCAGTATCCTCAACTGTAGATCCCTGGGACTGGTTAGACTAGATGGTTCCCATCATCTAGGATTCCAAGAGATAAACTACAGATAAAAAAGGCAGCCAGAGGAAACCGGTCTTAACTATAGAGGGAGTCAGGCAGTAGTGCAGCGGGTTAAGTGCAGGTGGTGCAAAGTGCAAGGATCCCGGTTCGAGCCCCCGGCTCCCCACCTGCAGGGGAGTCGCTTCACAAGTGGTGAAGCAGGTCTGCAGGAGTCTTTCTCTCCTCCTCTCTGTCTTCCCCTCCTCTCTCCATCCTATCCAACAATGATGACATCAATAACAAAAACAGTAATAACTACAACAATAAAACAACAAGGGCAACAAAAAGGAATCAATAAAAAAAAACAAAACTATAGACAATACTGAGTTTGGATTAAGGGGATGAAGGCAGATGCCTTCACAGGACATATTGTTTGTTCTGGCTTCTGCTACTGTATGGACTGATCACAAGATGTTCACTTTCAGCACCTTTTTTGGAGGTTCAAAGTAGCCATCTCCCCCCGCCCCCACACACACAATTCCACACATTTCCCATTACCTGAGTAACGTATCACGTCTCCTCCACTGAAAGCTTTCTTATTCTTTATCCATCTGTGACCATGGATCCAGGATCATTATGGGGTACAGAAGATGGAAGGTAGCCATCTTAATGTCTGCACATACCTGGGCTTGGGGACACGCTCATCAGGAACTGGTGTCCAGGTAGAATCTGGAGACTTCTGCTCCTTGAACCTCCCAGTGAAGACATTGGCGATGTCGAGCATGTCATAGGCACACACTGCAGACCCAGGGATGCTGCAAGGTGACATTTCACACACAGTGTCACTCACTCAGACAGTTTGGAAAACAATCTCCAAAGAAACATTCCTACTTCTGACAGTTGAAGCTTTAGGTTCACACCTTGAATGTCGTACATATGAGGAATCCTCGTGCATAAACAATGCTTCTGTCAATCAAATTTGCACCAGAGGCCTCAAAACAAACAAACAAAACCTAAGTATAACAATCTCAGAGAGAGAAACAACCTCTTTGTGGTTTATTCCTGGAGCTGCTTTAGGTATAAAGGGGAAGAATGAATGAGCTAGTGATTTAGGAGATGTGTGAATTTCCTGACAGTGTCAGTCAACAACCCAAAGCTAAAACTGTTTGGAAAACATTCTGCATCTCTGATATTGGTGGTAAATTGAAGTCTAAGTGTGACCATTATCCGCACATTGCCCCTTTGATTGGGTTCCTCCAGCCAAGAACTGCAGGAGGAAGAATGTATTATGTGGAGACCCTGCATATGTTATGTTTCTTACTGTACACTTCCATTTTTTAACTTCCTGTTTATTTGCATAAGACCAAACAATTTAAGTCCCTTAAGCACCAGCACTTTGTGAATAAAATGCTCTCATAAGTGCTAAATAATAATAATAATGAAGGGAATCTCCACTTATAATTATATCCTTGCTTGGCATTTCTGGAAGGACTTTGGTGATTTTTTTCCCCTTACATCAGTCTTGAGAAGCCATGAATTATTCATTCATCCGGATACACTGTTTGAACCCATGTTTGTTTTTGACTGTGGCCTTTCCTCTATTTTGATCAAATAAACTGCAGGCACCAGCTGGTTGAGAGTTTTCTTTGGGCTTTGAGGTAGTGGGACACTGCACCACAGGTCAGTCAGGGCAAGGCAGGGGTGCCAGGCAGCGTGGGAACAACACCCAGGCCAGTGAGAATCATTTAGCCCCAACAGTTCAAATATTGAAGGAATATGGAAATTCATGATTAGGAGGATTTTATGCTGTCTTTAATTTCACAATACAATTATTGACATAGTTCTGATTCTGCAAGAAATAGACTAGAAAGCTGGTTGAAGGCACAGTGGCAGGATAAAATTTAAAGTGTGTCACTTAAACATACATATTATTTACAGAATTGAATATATAAGACTGATGCACCATTTGTTTGAGAATTCCAGGACCCTAGTGTTGTTTGTTCCACTTTGTGAGAGCCATTCTACACCTCCCTCTCCTAAAAGTTAAAGAGTGCACGTGTCTGTTTTCTGTACGTATTTACTAGGTTCTCTGTAAAAGGTACAATACAAAGCCAAGCAGTCTTTGCTGAGAGGAAGAGAATTTTAATGATCCAAAGCTCTACAGAGAAATAGCCGTATGGTACTGTTGACCTTCGGACAACTTGAGTTTGATCTGCACAGATCTACTTATACTTTTTTTCCCGCCTCAATAAAATGCAGTTGTACTTCCCTATCCGTGGGCTCCACACTCACAGAGTCCAACAATCTGAGATGCCAATTGGTTGAATCCCAGTATGCAAAATCTGCACACAGGGAGGGCAGACTATAAGGGACTAAAGCACCCATAGATTATGGATGTGAGATGTCCTGGCACTAATTTCTAACACATTAAAAAAAAAAAAAAGAAGAAGGCTGCTGTTCAGTTTTGAGGATCTTAAAAGTAGAATTTTGACTGTGTGGGGAGCTGGCACATTGCTCATGGGTTAACTGGGTCCATATTTAGACTTCATAGCCATGCCTTAGAGACACGGTCCTTTTCACACAGTAGCTAGGACACTAAGGCCTGAGAACCTTGTGCCTTTCTTCTTTACTGCCCTCACACTTGCACTGCTCCAGGAACAATTATGAGCATGTTATTAAATGCTTAATGCCTTATCTTAAATAAATACAGAACTAGGAAAGAACAAGTGGTACTGGATATTTCTAGCTGCGATCTTTGATGATCTGTAATCGCACTAGAGCTCTCCAAAGACAATGTGGCCCTAGGTTCAGATTCAGTTCTCTGGATAATCATCAGGGTCCCTTAGGTGGGATGCCACATAGATTTATATGGATGCTAAATGCCATTGCAGCACTTTTTAATAAATTTCCAGTGTGTTTACTTCAAAGGTCACCACTCCAACTCACACAAATATTAAAAGGAGTTAAGATGAATGAGAAGAGAAAAGGTGTGTGAGCAGGTGGTGGTAGGGAGTGGGAGTGGTTCTCAAGTTCCAGAACTGCCTCTTCCATCAACTGATTACTTGGGCCAGGTTGTTTAACTGAGCTCAGGGGGCCAGGTGGTGGCATACCTGGTTGAGAGGCTCATGTTCCAATACATGAGGAGCTGGAGGTTCAAGCCCCCAGCCTCCACCTGCAGGGGGAAGGCTTCACAAGTGGTGAAGCAGGTCTGAAGATGTCTTTCTCCCTCTCTTTCTCCTCCTTCCCTCTCAATATCTGGCTGTCTCTATTAAAGAAATAAAGATAATACAAAAATAAAAGTTTTAACTGAGTTCAGCTTCCATCAGTGTAAAGAGAAGGCAACCAGTGTTCAGTCTCCAGAATTACTGGACAGGTTCAGAAATAATGTATGAATCATATTTACATGTCAGGCATGTAAACAGAAGGTATTGTTATACCTCATCTAATTTACTGTCTCTAAAAGTCTAATAATACTTATAAAGGCATTTAGATTGGTTAAGGAGCACTGAGTGCTAAGTGCTTCTTAGCCACAAAGAGTGAACAGCAATTTCTCCATTAGTTGCACAGCTTTGTGTATTACAAGAGCATCCCATGGGGGAAAGGAAGCCGGGAAGAGCCAGTTAGGTCAACAGAGTCAGGCCCTGGTTACCTGTTGTAAGGTGTGGAAAAGGTTGCCAGAACAACATCCCGACCGTTAATACGAATCACGTCTGTAACCGCCTGAAGAATGTTGAAATAAAAATGGGAGTCTCCGGGCACTGAGCAGTTGAGGCGAGCCTTCAGGAAGGATGTCCACTGTTTCTCCAGGACTCTCTGAGACCCTCCCATGTCATTCTTGCAAACCTGAGCCACCCTGGGGAAAACGACCTGTGGGGATCACAAAGGGGGGAAGTGAAATACGTTTACTTTTTCACAGAGATCTCAGTAGAGCCCCTCCCAGTCACTCCCCTGACACACACACACACACACACACACACACACACACACACACACACACACACGTACACTTCCTTTGAAAACAGGAGCAGGACAACAAGGTGCTTACATCAATCTTGTGTTTCTCAAATCAGGAGAAAAGTGGGAGCAAAAGGGAAAACTCAGCCTTGCAACAGCATGTTTTAAAAGATAAGGCTGTGGCATTTAATAGAGAGCCATAAATCCTTTCAGGGATCAGCTTTCAGCCACATAAACTCATTTCCATACAGACTGCTCAGCTTTTTATTCCCCTCCTAACAAAAGCACACTTTGTATGCACCATCTCTGCCGTCCTCCCTAGCTGCTTCTGGACCCAGAATCTCATGCTCTAAATTCCTCCTAACTGTTCCAGCCACCTTGGCACTGAATCTGTGCTGTGAAATGTAGTCATCTTGCTCTACTCTCCAGAAAAAAATCACTGGCATAGACCTAATCTAAACGGTCACTTCAACATTGAGGGTATCTAGTGTCTAAGGAGGGTGTGGGGACGGGGTACAGGTGGGTAGCTCATGTCAAAAGGAAAAACTGTTGAGAATCTACTACATCTTGAGAGACTCAAAACAGTATAAAATCAACCAAACACCAGTGCTTTTTCAGTAGAGATAGTTTAGAAGGTTTTCTTTTCTTTTCTTTTCTTTTCTTTTCTTTTCTTTTCTTTTCTTTCTTCCCTTCCCTTCCCTTCTCTTCTCTTTTCTTTTCTTTTCTTTTTTTGCCTCCAGGATTATTGCTGGGACTGAGTGCCTGCACTATGAATCCAGTGCTCCTGGAGGAGGCCATTTTTTTCATTTTGTTGCCATTGCTGTTGTTGTTATTGGACAGGACAGAGAGAAATCAAGAGAGGAGGGGAAGACAGAGAGGGGGAAAGATAGAAGCCTGCAGACCTGTTTCACCGCTTGTGAAGCGCCCCCCCCTGCCCTGCAAGTGGGGAACTGGGGTCTGGAACAGGGATCCTTGTGTTGGTCCTTGAGCTTTGCACCATGTGCAATTAACCAGCTGTGCTACAACCCAACCCCCTAGTTTAAGAGGCTACTTCACTGGCAGCTTTATGTTATTTCTTTCAAGATCCTTCCTCACAGGATTGACCCAAAGCGAGACATCTTTCCACTTACCTTCCCCATGCTGTTGTACTCCACGGCTATCTCCCTGAAGAAGAAGTAGATATAGTCTCCATAATCCACTGCTTGGACAAAGTATGGTTCTGTGAACAAACAGGCACTTGAATTGGGGGGCATGTCATCTGAGACAAAAGCACTTTAATCAGTTGCAACCCAGGTTCTGCTATTAATTAAAAGTGTAGGGCCATTAGACATTTGGTTGACTCTAACCATTCATGATGATGTCACACAAGCCAGTTGGGTGATTACAGAAAGCATTGGCACCTATAAATCCTGTCTTTCAGAAGCAGTTGCAAACAACAGTGAGGAATAAACGAGTTTTGCATATCCATGAATCAGATGCTCAGTTTTTCCCCCCCATAGGGTACTCTAAGATGAGAGTTTGAGGGAGGGAGAATTGATGGTAGTGTTTTCTATTGCAATAGAAACAATACTTTGCTAATATTCCCCCCTCCAAAAAAAAATCACAGGAAGCAAAAAGGGAGGGAAATAAATCAATTAAGGCAAGAGATTGTTAGGATATTGTACAGATGTGGTTGAGTTAGGCAGGACCAACAAACCACCATATTTCCATGCGAGTATTATTATTTACATATCAACCTTCTGCCTTATTTTAAAAATGACTTCTCCAACACCATATTACCCCCTCAGGATATGACTTGTTCCGCCAGCTAAAACCCTAGCAACCTTTGCTACGGAAGCTGTCTACCTTCCCAGAGTGCCTTGTTTTCTCCACCCCCTTTCCTAGCCAATTCCATCCCGACTTGCCACTTCTGGAATTCTCCTATAAAAGTCACTTCTGTTTCCACTCTCTCTCTCTTTCTTCCACATCCTGACCTGGAGAAGGGTTGGCATGGTAGCAGGAGGTGGCCATTTTGCTAGCTCCACATGGCCTAAAGCCGCTGTGCTCACACCCGACTCTGGAGCATCCACATGAATAAAGATTTGTGTTCCCGCTCTGCCATGAGTTCCTGGTCTCTTCTCTCTCTGGCGACACTATCCCGGCAAGAGATAAAATTTCTTTTTCTTTTTTTCTTAAAATATTTTTTACTTTTTTTATTTTAATGAGAGAAAGATAAAGATAGAGAGAGAGACCAGAGCTGTGCTCAACTCTGACTTATGATGGAGCTGGGGATTGAACTTGGGACTTCAGAACCTCAGGCATGAAAGTCACTTGCATAGCTATTATGCTGTCTCCTCTGCACAAGATTTGCAATTTCCACTTTTTGTTTTTCTTTCTGTGAGAAGCCATTACTAACAAGAAACATTCTAGTCTGTCTACATCTTCCTCAAGTTCTGTAAGCAACACCACCACCACCTCTGACACACACACCCCACCCAATTCAGTTCCACTCTTTTAATTGTCTGTATACCTTTCAACCATTTTGAATCATGCTTCACAGTCCGTAGGGTTGGGCTGTCTCCAAGACTCCGGTAAATGACTGCATCAATAGCAAGGAAGTCAGTCACTGTGGCTGAGTAGAGTTTTCCATCTGGTAAGGAAAAGAAAAAAGATGAGTAAGGTGGGAGCAAGACAGTGTGTGTGTGTTTGTGCAAGACAGTGGGCGTATGGAGTGTGAGTGAGAGAGAGAGAGAGTGTGTGTGTGTGTGTGTGTGTGTGTGTGTGTGTCAGTAATAGAGACATCTCACAGATTGCTTTCCTGCATCAGACAAATGAGATTGGACAACTGGGAAAAATCCAAAAATGACTGGGAAAATACTTGGCCCAGATGGCTAGCCATTTTTAAATTGGGATCATGAGAGATGAAACATTTTTCATTTTGAAATTGCACGGCAATTTCTAAGCAGCGGCAGCAGCAGCAACTCAGGAAACACGGTAAATGAAAAATGTTGTTTGCTCCACTTGATTAGATGGACCTTAACTGAAACCTCAAGGCCAAAGCCCCTTGGATACTGCTCTTTCCACCACACCATGGTCAACTGGATTAGGTGGGAGCCCAGGAAAGGATAGAAACTGATTGTATCAAATATGAGCAGAAGTAAGGGTTCTCAGCCAGAGCAGGTGAAAGGAATGATGGGAAGGGGGATTCATAAGCAATAAAGAGCTGATGAATTTGCTGATTATGTGCCAAGAGTCCCTCAGACATGAGAGCGACTGATTCCTGGTAATCTAGCTTAAAGGAGAGATATTTAATTGCTGCAGTAGTTTCAAAGTCATAAACTGAAAACAATGATACACAAGATGCCAAAGCAGAGAAAAAGGAGGGGCAAGGTTGAATTCAGACTGGGTGTGCTTTAAGAATTCATGCTTGAGAGGACATATGTTTGAAGGCACAGCCAAGGTGGGGGAGGTGGACAGAAGACTCATTTTAGAAACTTTGGTTATTCTCCCAGATTTTCAAACAAACTGCAGACAAATATCCAAATAGAATGTCCAAAAATGACAAAAAAAAATCACTTTCTTAGTTCATTTTTAATGGGTAAATAATTTCATTCACTGTATATCAAAAATAACTTATGGGTAAGTTCTCATTATGAGAAAAGAATATTGTTTTTCTTTCTTTTATTTACTTATTTATTTATTTTTATTATTCCCTTTTGTTGCCCTTACTGTTTTTTTATTTATTTATTCCCTTTTGTTGCCCTTGTTGTTTTATTGTTGTAGTTACTATTTTTGTTGTCGTTGTTGTTGGATAGGACAGAGAGAAATGGAGAGAGGAGGGGAAGACAGAGAGGAGGAGAGAAAGATAGACACCTGCAGACCTGCTTCACCGCCTGTGAAACGACTCCCCTGCAGGTGGGGAGCCGGGTTCGAACCAGGATCCTTATGCCGGTCCTTGTGCTTTGCGCCACCTGCACTTAACCCGCTGCGCTACAGCCCGACTCCCTCTTTCTTTAATTTTTAAGCTTATGGTAACATACCTAAATAAATACTTTGTTTTAAAATAACTAAGACTCTGGAGTTTACTTAGGTTCAAGTAATAACAGTCTTGACTAACTATTGAGATGGCTTAATAGTCATCTGTGAATAAACACTGACTGTTTGGGGCTAGATTTTAATTGAAAACCATAAATCTTTCCATTGATAAACACTTATGTACAAAAACTTCACTTTTTTTAATATTTATTTTATTTATTTATTCCCTTTTGTTGCCCTTGTTGTTTTATTGTTGTAGTTATTATTGTTGTTGTCATTGTTGGATAGGACAGAGAAAAATGGAGAGAGGAGGGGAAGACAGAGAGGAGGAGAGAAAGATAGACACCTGCAGATCTGCTTCACCGCCTGTGAAGCGACTCCCCTGCAGGTGGGGAGCCGGGGTTCGAACCGGGATCCTTATGCCAGTCCTTGTGCTTTGTGCCACCTGCGCTTAACCCGCTGCGCTACAGCCCGACTCCCTTCACTTTTCTTAAGGAACTGTAACCCCAGGCCAAAGAGATAGGTAATCCTGGGAGCAAGGAACTTGGTGTCTGACAGAGAGAGAAGGTGGAGAGAGAGAGAGAGGTGGAGAGACAGAGAGATGTGGAGAGAAAGAGAGAGACAGAGAGAGATGGAGAGAGAGGACTTCCTAATTACCTTGAAGTACTCTTTGTTTTATATTCAACACTGGATATCTTCTACTTCTGAAACAGAGCACTGTTTTGATACACCTCGCTAATATGACAGGCATTCAGGAGCAACAAGAGTCTCCTATTATTGGGGGCTGAACTTTGATGAGATTTTTAAAGATTCCAATGGAAAGCTACTCAAATGTAGCAACTGGCAGGAAGGGCAGGTGCTATCCCATGTGCTCCTGCAAGGTTTGTGTTCTTAGGAAATTTTCTACCATTCTCCCCAGGTGACAACATGTCTTCTTTTAAGTTTATAGTTAAATTCAAAGTTCCCCACCCACTGCAGCCCATGGAACCAATCAAGGCAGTTTCAAATGTAAGGAAAATGCTAGAGTAGAAGTTAGGCACTTGAGAATCTACTCAAGCACTTTTTCTATTGGTCTTGGTGGCTGCCTAGGCTGACAAGTAGGTTTCTAAGATTTCCTGTTTTGTGCAAATATGTTTTCACTGTGTTCTCATTTCAGGGGAAAACCCAAGGAAACTCTTCTTCTTCTTCTTCTTCTTCTTCTTCTTCTTCTTCTTCTTCTTCTTCTTCTTCTTCTTCTTCTTCTTCCTCTTCCTCTTCCTCTTCTCCTCCTTCTTCTAATTCTCCTTCTTCCTCCTCCTCTTCTTCTCCTTCTTCTTCTTCCTCTTCATCATCATCTTCTTCTTCTTCTACTTCTACTTCTTCTTCTTCTTCTTCTTCTTCTTCTTCTTCTTCTTCTTCTTCTTCTTCTTCTTCTTCTTCTTCTTCTACTTCTTCCTCTTCCTCCTCCTCCTCCTCCTCCTCCTCCTCCTCCTCCTCCTCTTCTTCTTTTGCCTCCAGAGTTATTGCTGGGGATTGGTGCCTGCACTACTAATCCATGGCTCCTGGAGGCTCTTTTTCCATTGTTGTTGTTGGACAGGACAGAGAGAAATTGAGAGGAGGAGAGAGAAACAGATACCTGCAGACCTGCTTCACTGCTTGTGAAACTATCCCCTTACACGTGGGGACCCTGGGGCTCAAACCAGATCCTTGCATCGGTCCTTGGGCTTCACACTATCTGCATTTAGCCCAGTGCACTACCGCCTGACCCCCAGAACCTTTTCTTCTTAATTTGGCAATGGTGACTGTTAGAATCTGTGGCTGCAGGTGCAGGTCCACAGATGCATGAACACTGAGAATGAGGTTCCAGGAGCTAATTTATCCTCATAATCAAAATCCCAAGGCTCTTCACCTAAGGAGGATGAGGCAGCTTCTAGTTGTTGTGATGGAAATTATAGCTAACTGCTTTATTACATGCTGTAGCAAGCACTATTATAACCAACACTTCTCCTTACACCTCCACATACACAGCTGGCAGTGAATTCCTAAATAAATTCCTAACTAATGTACACCACACACACACACACACACACACACACACACACACACACACACATTCTATAGCTGAAAATGATGGCATGTTGTCACTGCATTGTATACTTTTGAGTGGAAGAAAGGACTGGAGACCATCATAAGCTAGCCAGTATCTTTTGCTGGGCCTCTACGATCTTTCCATCAGAAACCAGGCACTTCACACTATCAGGTCAATCAAGTTGGAGAAGTGGGGATGCAGCCTTTGTGACCAGAGAGAGATCCCAGAACCTCCCTTCTGTCCCCTTCCTTCTCCCTAGAAGACATCTCACCCTCATTGGGGCTAGATTGACTGACAAGAGCAGCTAGTTCTTCTCATAGAAAGAAATCAAAAACAGTATAGAGATGAAAAGGATCTTGTTCTGGATGATGGCACTGAGTAGTTAAGTTACACCAACCCCACGTCTATCCTTCCTTAAATAAGAAGTCCACATTGGTGGTCTGAGGTGGAATTTCTTTATTATTATTATTATTACTGAAGCTCAAACATGACTTCACCATATGTCATATGCTCACTGCAAAGCTGCTATTTTTTTTCCCCCAAAAGCCACGAAAGAAAACAAAAGTGTGGCAAAGATTTCCTTGAAGAGGCAAAAATACAATCTGCATATTACCTTCAGATGGAAAAGACAGTCTTAATTACAGTGTCCCACCAGAGTTAAAAGTACAACTGTGATTCTGTGAATTCTCCGGAGCAGATTCACAGAGATGAACTGAACACACAAACACGAATGCAATGAGAAGTCAGGTCATTTACCCGCAAACAGTGCAACGTTGGCGTGCTTGGCATCATAAGGGCACCTGGCCATTCCACTGAATTCATCCCCTAAAGGTTCCAAAGTATCCGTCTAAAGGAAACAAAAGAACTTAATTAGGAACAACAACCAACAGTAATAATAGCAACTAATATTTATGCTATGTGTGCTTAACCCACTGTGCTACTGCTAGAATTGCTGGCCCTCAACCAATATTTATCAAGTACATTATGTGCTCAGTGACTCAGCTGCAAGCTTCAAATAATCCTTTTTTTTGTGTGTGTGTGCCTCCAGGGTTATCGCTGGAGCTCAGTGCTAGCACCATGAATCCACTGCTTCTGGCCACTAGGAATCCACTGCTCCTGGTAGCCTCTCCACCCCACCCCCCTTTTTATTAGATAGGACAGAGAAAAATTGAGTGAGGAGGAGGAGGAGGAGATAGAGAGGAAGAGACAGAGATAGACACCTGCAGACCTGCTTTGCTGCTTGTGAAGCTCCCCCCCCCCCAACAGGTGGGCAGCGGGAGCTCAAATCCGGATGGGCCACCACCTAGCTCCCCAACTAATCCTTAAAAACTCTCTGAGATGGCCTACTGATACCAGATGAGGAAACTAAAATTCACAGAGATTAAGTCACCTGACTAAGGTTATTATTAATAAATAGGTAGTGAAATTCAGTCTTTTCTATTTGGTTTTGCCATTACAATCAACAGATTCCTATGAACTTCTGGGATGATCTAGAAATAAGCATCCTCTCCTTGCAAAAGGAATTTCTGAGGCAATTGTGGGGGAAACTTACACCCCTTCCTGCCCAACTCCCTACTGAATTATCTGTTGAGTCATAAACCCTATAGAGAATGACCTCAGTTTGCAGTTGTGTTTTGCCTAAGGAGGCCTGTCTTTGTGGGTTAAATCCCAGTAGAAGACGCTGGAATTCTTCCTCTGGTTAGTTGGCAGAAAAGAATAGCATCAGTGAAGGTGCAAAAACACAGGTGAGAGCAGGACTCAGTCACCTTATGCACTTCAGAACTGTGTCCCAGACCTAGAGAGGGTAGATATGACAGAGACCGAAGGACCCAGAACCTGAGCAACTAACACAACTCAGAGAAAGTGAGCAATGGGCCTACTTACTGACTTCCACCTACTAGTGTTCAACCTGACATATTTCTGTAAGGGAGATGGTGCATGTGAGTTTTGCTTGGCTACTGGAGCGCAATAGAGTTCTAGACATGCAAGCATTAGGTCCTGAATTTGATCCCCAATACCATATATGCTAGAGTAATACTAGGGTCTCTCTTTCTCTCTAAGAAAATATCTTAAAATAATGGGGAAAAATAAAGAAATTAAATGTGACTTTTAAAAAATACATTATTGGGGGAGTCGGGCTGTAGCGCAGAGGTTAAATGCACGTGGTGCAAAGCACAAGGACTGGCATAGGGATTCTGGATCGAGCCCCCGGCTCCCCACCTGCAGGAGAGTTGCTTCACAGGTGGTGAAGCAGGTGTCTATCTTTCTCTCCCTCTGTCTTCCCCTCCTCTCTCGATTTCTCTCTGTCCTATCCAAGGACAGCAACAACAACAACAATAAGCACAACAATGATAAAAAAAACAAGGGCAACAGAAGGGGAAAAAAATGGTCTCCAGGAGCAGTAGATTCGTAGTATAGGCATTGAGCCCTGGTAATAACCCTGGAGGCAAACAAACAAACAAATTATTAGATAGAGACAAAGAGAAATTAAGAAGGGAGACAAAGAGACAGAAGGAGACAGAGAGGTACCTGCAGCCCTGCTTCACTACTCGTTAAGTTTTTCCCCTGCAGGTGGGGACAAGAGGCTTGAACCAGGGCCTTGCACACAGTAATGTACGTGCTTAACTAGGTGCACCACTGCCTGGCCGCTAAGTGTGATTTTTGAAACAGGGAAATTTCACGTGAATCTGAGTTTCTTGCTACTTAAGAACAAGTGGGAAACACTGATGAAGAAGTTTTTCCTTGCACGACTGGCAGCCACTGGTTAGAGCTGAGTAATGGCTATACTAGTCATTTTCTTCAAATAAGGAGGTCATCTCTAATACTAAGACCTTTCCCCCTACACAGTGTATCTGTATCCTGCTTGCTTCACATCTATTAGTTACCTGTCTGGCCCTATATGCATTGGTTTTGCTAGTTGTTTACCAACAATACCATTTCCCTTTAGTCTCTATAAAACTGAACTACATTTCCCATCGCCCTTTGCAGTAGGATGATGACTCATGACTCATCTTCAGCTAATGATCTATGAATGTGCGACTAGGCACCACTTTCAGATCTTGCTTCTAAAAACATATATGTGTGTGTGTGTGTATTTTAATCTGTTACTGAACAGAGACAGATAAATTGAGAGGAGAGGGAGAGACAGAGAGGGAGAGTCACAGAGAGATACCTGAAGCCCTGTTTCACCACTTGGGAAGATTTCCTCCTGCAGGTGGGGGACCTGGGGCTTGAACCTGTGTCCCTGCACATTGTAATGTGTACACTTAGCCAAGTGTGCCACCACCTGACCCCCTGCCTCTAAACACTTCCTAGGGTCCTCCATTTGGTTTTCTTTCTAGCCTCTTCATACAGAGTGGAGCACTCTAAGACTATAGGAGACAGCAGAGGTGTGAGCACGTCAGAACTAAACACCCTCATAGAAAAGAACCCACAGTGTGATGTGAGCAGGGAAGAAACGTCCACCAAACAACCACAACTATTAGTCAGAGGTTATTTTATTTGAACAGGTCACCCATTAACACTGTATAATGTTGCTGTGTGCAAGAATCTAATGATATTAGGCGAGGACTTATTATTGCGTTAGGATTCCAATTGGTCTCCTTCTTACGTCAATGAGGTTCCTCTAGTGTGTAAAAATCTCTCAAAGCCTCAGCCTTCATAAACAGATGTCTACGCCTTTCATGCTTCTACAGCCCTCCGTGATTTAATCTTCTTTGTAGCTCTAGGGCATTTTGTTTATCACCTGGCAGTATGGCATGGTTTGACTACAGATAAGACAACCCAAAGTATGTGAACCTGAGACATATTGGGAAAGGAGTTATGGTAAGGTCGTTAGTACTAAATCCAGGCAGAGTTGCTGCCCAGGAGGGAAGAATGAACTTCTTACTAAGTAGTTGTGCTGACCAGTAAGCCATGTTTTTTTTTTTTTTGCCCCAACCTTCCCCCCCCCCCAAACTGATTTGGGGACCATGACACATATTTTATGGCAGTAGTTGATTTGAGATGGCCCCTACAGCCGCCAGTCATCCTGTGTGTGTGAACTGTAGTTGAGAACCACATGAAGTAGTTGCATAAAAATACACGTTTCTGTGCTAAAGGTATTCATTCAAGGCTGACACCCTTTCGAGCAAATATATTCTTCCAACACATATTTATGAAAACCTTTCCCCCCTGATATTTTATCCCAGTAAGAGCTTCCTGTTGCATGGTGGCAGGTATTGTGGTCTGTGGGCCTGGAAAGTATTCCCAAAAAGTGATGTTTAGGGCAGCGATGCAACAAAAATGCAATTGACCCAAGCAGTGATCTCTGTGATCCTGGCAGTGGGGATCAATACCAGGAGAGATTAATAAAATGAATTTTTTAAATGTGCCTACTTCTACACAAGTGCCCTAGGAAATCATAGGCAGGAAGCGGTTAAAATAATAATAGTAATGCGTTGGTTTGTGAGTTTGGAAAGATACAACACATAAACAATATCATGATGAAATCCTCTTACCATGAAGTAAGAAGTAATCCTTATAGTAGTTGTCAAATATTAGACATAACAGTGGCCCCTGGGAAATCAACTCACCAGGATTACAGATAATTCTGCTAAGACTCAGCCTGACTTTTTGCATAAGTTCAAGAGGTTTAGAGAATAGGAGGAGAAAGGTGTCCGGTGTATTTTTAGATTTGTAGTGAGTAGCCTCAAAATTTCACCCCCCAAATAATCTTATTTGGGGCTATAATCTTTCTAACACATTCATCTTACATCTCTTATAAAAATTTATAAAATTTGTCACTTTCCTCCTTCAAGCTAGTCTCTTCTACTGTGAGACTTGAGGTGTTTTTGTTTGTTTGTTTGTTTTCTGTGGGGAGATCCTGCTCATCATTTTTGCTTTGAAAATTTGGTCCTGTTCTGCTGATTAAAAAAAGCACTTAAAAGAAAAGTTGTAAGAGCAAGGCATGTTATATCCTGGTAGAGGATGGGGCTTGCATGCAAGAATTCCCAGGTTCGATCCCTAGCATTGCTCAATGCCAAAGCTTTGTAGGGCTTTCGTATCAGTCTCTCTCTTTTCTGTCTCTTTTCTGAAAAGTCAGTAAGAAAGAGGCTGTCCATTCTCTCTCTCTTTTTAATATATTTATTTATTTATGATTGGGTAGAGACAGAGAGAAATTGAGAAGAGAGGGAGAGATAGAAAGAGAAAGAGACAGGGGTGGGCAGTGGTGCACCTGGTTGAGCACACATGTTACAATGCCCAAGGACCAGGGTTCAAGCCTCTGGTCCCCACCTACAGGGGGAAAGTTTCACAAGTGTGAAGCAGAGCTGAAGATGTCTCTCTCCCTCTCTACCACTCCCTTCCAACCCCATTTCTGCCTGTCTTTATACAATAAATAAATAAAGATAATACCAATAAAATAAAATAAGACAAAATAAAATAAGGGAAAGAGACAGAGCCACCTGCAGGCCTGCTTCACCAGGCATGAAGCTTTCTTTCTGCAGGTGGGGGGACCAGGGGCTTGAAATTGGGTCCTTGCACTGTAATGTGTGCACTTCACCAGGTGTATCACTGCCAGACTCCATGAGGCTATCTATTCTCCATTTGGCCAAATACATATATACATATATTCTTTATCTGAAAGGTAGGGTCATTCTGCTCTAATCTAAAAGACTTTTTTTTTTTTGGTGCTTTTTTTTTTCCCTGGAGCCATTGGAAGCGTTCCTTCTCACTGCCATTCATGGCACTATTCATATAAACAGTGGCTGCGTGGTAGAACATCCTGCCTGGTTTCTGAGAGGTCCAGGCTCCTGCAATTGCCTCAGCAGGTGGGGTTCCAACAAGCGAGGGGTGAAGGTATCCCAGGAGCAGAACGAGGGTGCTTATTGCCTGTCTATCACTGTGCCAGGAAAACCTGCCATTTGTTAGAAAGATAGACTTTCAGCTAGGAAATTCTTTGTGATTTGTGCCAAGCATTAATCTTAATGAGTCCTAAACAATGACAAATAGGAGTGGAATATTAAGAGATAGAATGAAAACCACCACTTCAATTGGATGCTGTTATTGGCTGAAATAAATAATTGGTTCAGCGGCCACATCTATTAGAGCCAGATACTAAGTAGATCCCATCTGTATTTAAAAGTTTGAATGATAGGTAGTCTGGGAGGTGGCACAGTGGCTAAGGCACTAGACTCTCAAGCATGAGGTCTTGAGTTCAATCCCCAGCAGCACATGTGCCAGAGTGATGTCTGGTTTTTTCTTTTCCTCTCTCCTATCTTTCTCATTAATAAATAAAATCTCTCTCTTAAAGAAAAAAGTTTGAATGATGATCCTGGCCTCACCAGTGGCCATTTCTAAGCAAATGATGGAAGATGAGCATGATTGAAATAGACCTGCCTCACTGCTATTCATGCTGAAAGCAGGTAAAACGATCATACCAGAGACCCAGAATTTGGCACAGTGGATAAAAAGTCTTGAATTGGATCCTGGGTATAGCATGTGCCAGAGTGATGATCTGCTCACAAGCCCTCCTCTCAAATATTTTTATTTATTATTGGGTAGAGACAGAGAGAAATTGAGAAGGGAGGGGGAGATAGGGAAAGAGAAGTCTGCAGCTCTGCTTCACCACCCATAAAGCTTTCCCCCTGCAGGTGGGGAACAGAGGCTTGAACCTGGGTCCTTGTGCACTATAGTGTGTGTGCACTTAACCAGGTGTGCCATCGCCTGCCCCCCCCCCTTATCACTAATAAAATATTTAAAAGTACAAATGTCAAGCCAAAACTGCAGAGCCCACTGGCTCTTAGACTTAGCCCATCCTGACATTTCTCACTCTGCATTTTCTGCAGGTGAAACCCAAGCTTTTATTTCTTCCCCGGTCAGTTGCTACATCAGAACACACCCATGTATCTTGTCAGACATCTTTGTTCACACCCCCAGGGTGACTTCATCTACCATGCTTACTCACAAGCACGCACTGAGTCCCCTTTCCCTCTCACTTCCCACCCCACTGCTCTGCCTCTATTCTGTCTAAATTGGTAGCAGCCTTTCTGTCCCACTCACCCAACACTGAGTCTAGCTATCATTCCAAACCCTTTTTGCCTTGCTCTGGGCTCCTTTTTTGGATTACAAAACCCTACTGTATGTTGTTGTTGGACACTTAAATGTTTCCTCAATCCGGGGCCAGGTGGTGGTGCAACTGTGGTTAAGTGCACACACTACAGTGCACAAGGACCCAAGTTCAATCTCCTGATCCCCACCTGCAGGGGGAAAGCTTCATGAGTGGTGATGTACAGATGCAGGTGTCTGTCTCTCTCCCTCTTGATCAACCTCCCCTTGATTTCTCTTTGTCTCTATCCAATAATAAATTAAAATAAAATAATAAAATTATAAAAATGTAAAAGTTTCTTCAATCCTTCAGTCATTGCCTCTCCCTTTCATTGTCTCTATCTAGTAATAAATAAATAAAAAGTAAAAGATTAAAAAAATTTCTTCAATCCTTTCCTCTCCCTTTCATCTCTGGAGACACCTTCTTCCATGGACTCCTTTTTAAATGACCATTTTATCATTTCATTGTCCAGCACTTCAGGATGGAACAGAGGTCTTCAGCTCCAGAGGCTGCTTCTTCTTCCATGCCTTTCCCCACGCAGTTTCTGCTATCTGGAAAGCCCTTTGCCCTCTATTTGCTTAACTTAGACTCCTTTTTCAGGATAAAGGTGAAGCATGATTTCATTCATTACTGGCCCCACTGAAACAGAGGAGTCATTGTGGCAGGCTGTGGATAATCACAGAGCTAGGGTTTCTTCTGGGCATTCATATTGCAGATGTGAGAACAGCTGTTGAGAATGCTTCTTTCAAGAGAAGGGACATCCACCTCTTTCTGGAAGCCTTCTCTGACTCCTCATCTAAAGCTGAGATAATACTCTCTTGAGTTTCCATATTCCTTTGTATTATGGCAGTAACCCCATGAACTGACCTTTCCTTCACCTTGTCTGTCTATCTGGCTTCTCGAAAGATGGAGGCTTCCTATTTGTTATTAACTAGAAGCACTAATTCTTTGCCAGTGAATCCACCACCATCCCCTTTGCATCAAGACCAAGGTTAAGTAAGTCATCGTCAAGTAATTTGAGTGTTAAATGGAACCACATTTCCTTGTTCTTTAAAAATCTGACCTAGAGGAAACTCTACACTTTCTAGGTTTATACTTTTAAAATAGGAATCACTCACAATGTTAGTGTGTTTTTATGCTCAGATAGTTGATGGGGTAGGAGAGAAGAAGGAGAGAATCCGTGTGGTATACTTGATAAGAAGGTTGGTGTTCTGAACAATCAAGGACAGGGTCTTACAAAGACTTACTTTGTTAGGTAGAGATCACTCCTGCGCAAACAGAAAGCTTAGAGGCCAGCATAGGACCACTCAGGGGGATGGAGTCAGTGCAATAAAGAGGAGCCAGTGGAAAGATCTCAGGTGGGATTGAATTACTCCTCTTAGGTTGCTGCAGTTGAAACCAGAGTACATGGAGAAACTCCTTGTGGCTATGTGGTTCTCACAGAACAAAGAGCACTTACCTTATAGTTTTTGCAGGAAGGGTTAAAGGCATTTGTTCCACAGACAAACAACGTATCGTCATTTTTCTTCAGGAGAACTTTGATGAAGTTGTGACACTCATCCTGTGGAATAATTCAAACCTTCTTACAACCAGTCCACTCAATCCAGAAGCCCAGTCATCACCAGATGCCCTCATCAGCCAACAGTAAGGTTCCAGGGAACTTAATTTCAGTCACTCCCTCCACCTCCCTTGTTAAAAGTTGGGACCTGGGAGTCGGGCTGTAGCGCAGCAGGTTAAGCGCAGGTGGCGCAAAGCACAAGGACAAGTATAAGGATCCCGGTTCGAACCCCGGCTCCCCACCTGCAGGGGAGTCGCTTCACAGGCAGTGAAGCAGGTCTGCAGGTGTCTATCTTTCTCTCCTCCTCTCTGTCTTCCCCTCCTCTCTCCATTTCTCTCTGTCCTATCCAACAACAACAACAATAATAACTACAACAATAAAACAACAAGGGCAACAAAAAGGAATAAATAAATAAAATAAATATTTAAACAATAAAAAAAAATTAAGAAAAAAAAAGTTGGGACCTCTCCTGAAGTTAAAAGAGGATGCTGACAAGAACAATTGCTTTTCCACTAGTGAACAAAAAAATATATGGCCTTGAATGACATAGAATGTGTATGTCACAAAAGGAAGGCAAAGCACAAAGTGCCAATCTCACATCATATTTAATTGAAATGCCAGACACTCTGGGCTCCATTGGTATAGACGGCTCCTGGCTGGAGAGTGTCTTTATGTTTTCTGACCTAAGGCTCAGACCCCAGCTGTCTGTGACAGCCCTAAACTTTTCTCCAGACTCCCTGAGGGCAGTGGGCTCTGGGATTGTGTGCTCAGAAGAGTGAGGATAGCCAGCTCTCCATCTATAATCCTCAGCACCCCTAAATAGTTCCAACCACACAGCTGTGTAATGTTTCATCACATTAAAAGCAAAGTATTCTTTTGCAAATTCAAGCTTTCAATAAGTTGATGGAAAACGCAATTACTGGATGGGGGAGCAAGGACTAGCATGATCCATTTCACTACATAGTCTCCAGCTGGAGATAACAGTCAAAAACTTAACCCAAAGTGGCAGTCTCCAGGGGAAAATGAAAATTGCCTACCTTATGTTTTCCCTTCATTCTGCACGTGTCTACGTCAGTCTGTCTAGATTTCCATGTTAGTTTCTGCAGGGATCAAGAAAGAAATCAATTAGATCCCAGAGGTTGCTGCATTTGATTTGAGAAGTAAGAGTTCCCTTGGGGAGAACTAGAGGCTGGACATATATTTATTGAAAGCTTTCTGCACCCTTTCTCCATGATTAATTCACCAGAACAACAAAGGACTAGCGATGGAAGCGGTCATTTAATTTTGAACTCTTATCTATTCATTAAGCTACAAAATGATCTTTCTTCCCTTTGAGATAAAGATGAATGGAGAAAAGAGAGAAGGAATATACAACAGTGTGGAAATTCCACATAAAATATCCAAATGAGCTGACTAAATTATGATCACTTCTGATGAGAAAACACATGCCTTTGACCTTTTCTCTTCAGTCAATAAACCCACTTTCACAAAGCAGGCTTCCCCCCCCACCCCTTGAAATATGGAAGCCATTTACTTAAACATAAAGGAGACATTCACTTTAGGTGGACAAAGATTGAATTCAGGTTCCAGTCCTTCCTGTAAACTCACGGGTTGAAGCAAGTCATCTACTTCTATGACAGATTTTATTGACTAAAATCGCTCCATGCGGACTTGTAAGGGAAGCTCAAGCTATAATTGATGTCCATTTGAAATGGATAATCAGATTCCTGAACCACAACAGTCAAGTAAAACTCAATATTGTGGAGCCAGAAAAATAGCTCACTTGGGTAGTGTGCTACTTTGCTATATGTGCGCCCAGTGCATTGAAAGAAGCTTCTCCCTCTTCCTCCCCCTCCCTGTCTTGTGTTTATTTCTGAAAAAGTCATCCTAGATTGATGGAGCCTGGATAACGACAGGCAGACCAAAAAACAAACAGGCCAACCCAACAAACAACCAACCACCTTAACACGGTGAAACATGAATCTCTAACACTGAAACATTTGTGGGGCAAACTTTGACATATGAAAACTGCTATTTTCTAGGACAAATTCTGGCAATGTTTTGTTAAAGGAACTTAAGAATTACCTAAAACTCCAAAGTGTGTACATATGCACTTAAGTGTTGAGTAAACTATAAAGGAGAAAACTGTTTCTTAACATGTCTTAAACTGCAACTCACCTGCCCCCAAATTAGGAGTTCACAAGGTGTTCCAGGTGTTCAAATCACTGCAACTAAAATCTACACCTTTCCGTTCAAGAGCTAGTCTAAGGTCCTGCACTTGAGAAAAGGAGGCTGGGAAACGACTTACTTTACTACAATAAATTTCTTCTGTGTGTGGCGTGTCAATATCAACGGTATATATATGATCCCTGTAAACAAAGAAGAATGAATACAGTGTCAAATTTGAGAGTCAGGACAGTTGATTTTCTCCTGAATGGATTCATATCTTATCCAAGCCACAGACATTAACATCCGTGCTACTAGCATGGGAGATAACCACATGTAAGAAAAATGGGAGAGGTCAGCCTGTCTCAGGATCACAGACAGCATCTGCTGATATGGTGGTGTGTGTGTGGTGGTTAAAGGATAATAATGGACACCTTTTATGGGTTTCTCTCATGTCAGAATATTGACATCTACAGATCTGGAGCTCAAGAGAGAGGTCTCTGAAAGTTAAATTATTCCCCCAAACTACAACACAGATGGGTTCACATGCCCTTTCATTCACTTTAAACCCATGTCCTCAGCATTTGGTATTCAACATACTTCATATGTTCAGCAGGGGGGCTAAGAGAAAGTAAATCTCTGTCTCCATTTCTCTTTCAAAAATGTTATTTGCAGCTTTGGCTTTGATGATCTGATTGGCAAGATGGAAGAATGATAAAGGTAAAATTATTTCCAGAAGCCACTCTTTCCTTCACACAATGATGGCAAATTAAGATCTAGGATGTACCTGAGCTCAAGTTTACATTACTTGCTTCTGTTCACCTTCCTATTTTGCTGAGAATTTAGTTACCTTTATAGTTTGCTGCCAATCTCCCCCTGGAAGAGGGGGAAGCAGAATCAGCAGCTCAGGTGTGGGGCTATATTTAAACACTCCCTTCTGTGTGAGCTGAGTACAAGGGCGTTATTGTCTGGAATTCACAAGAAAGAAAAGGAAAGAACTATACTCAACTGGGGAGATGGGGGCCTAGAGAGGGAAAGCAAAACAGCTCATTTTCCCTTGAAATAACACTGCCTTTTTCTAAAATGCAGGAAGTCCTGGGGCTGGAAAATTACCTACAGCTTTAAAATCAAGCCCCCAAGGCTCCCATGTAGACTTTCAAGCCCCCTTTATAACAAGAAAGGTGTGTGTACGTGTGTGTGTGGGGGGGACGGCTGATAAGAAGAAAGCAAAGAAAGAACAGAATTATCTGCTGTCCAGAATCACTTTCATTCAATTCCCCCTATTTCCCCACCTCCTCTGTTCTTCAGAAATCTGTTTGTTACTGCTTTTAGGGCAAGTGTAACAGAAAAACATAAATGAAAACAGGGTGTGTGTGTGTGTGTGTGTGTGTGAGAGAGAGAGAGAGAGAGAGAGAGAGAGAGGGAGAGAGAGAGAGGGAGAGGGAGAGGGAGAGGGAGAGAGAGAGAGACTGGGGGTGGGGGGTGGGGCGAAAGGGTGCCTGTTTTGTAAACTGTTGAATCGGAAAGGTCTTAAAACTGCAGCCAGTGGCAAACTCGCTGTACCCTTTAATTTCAAGGCAGTTTTATGACAGTCATTTATGACTTGTTAGACTTCATTGGCGGGGCTGTGGGTCAGGCTCATTATTAGAGTGGAATTGCCTATTACTTTGGTATCAGGCTTGAGAGGATGGACTAATTTTCCTGGTCCCCTTTCCCCTCTCAAAACTTCCAGTAGGCACTGAATATGCGAATTGTAAATTAACAACTGATAAATACGCACTGGCAATTTCCCAGAAAGCTCTGGGATTGCCCTCCCACCCCCTTGGCAGGGCCTGTTTATGTTAATTAGCAGTTTAGAGATTAAACATAAAAGAGAAAGAAGAATCAACCAAATGGATAATAATAAAGCAGAAATGAAAAGGGGGCGGGTGGGTACTTGCTAACAAGCCTTACTTGATATGGCATTCTGGATGAAACTTGGCTTCAGATTGTGGAGACCAATTGTCTAAAAAAAAAAAGCTTTTTACAAATCCATGAGTGAAATCCCCCTTTGGGTAATGGCAATCTTATTGTCAGCACCCAAGAGGGCATATCACCCAGCCAATAGAAACTGCACTTGATTGGAAACTGCAGACTAGGGTCCAGGGGTCATTCCCAGCTACCTATGTACCCTTCCCAGGATTCACAGGTCACTCTTACTGAATTATGTCAGCAGAACACAAACTGACTTAATCCTAGGACTTCCTCTCCCCACCTCTGGTGAACACCGCTGAATTGTGTTGCCATGGCTTGAGCCTGGGGAAAGGATTTTGCTGCCTAGGAACCCGGATCTCTCAGGACATTGTCAGGAGAAGGGAATGAAAATGAGAGGAGGCTGAGCCCTACAGCGGTGCTATGCAGCTTCTGTAGTTTATCCAGAGGTGTGTGTTGAAGGGAAATGGCTGAGTTTAGATAGTAATACATGCCACTACTAGCATGCTACACACTTGACCTTTAGTGAAGGGAGTCTGTTTTACAGTATCTAAAAAGTGAGCACAACTCTCTCTCACTCTCTCTCCTTTTCTCTTCTATTTCTTGTCTTTTCTTTTCTTAAGGTAGGAGGTTAGGGTGACATTCTCTTGGGGTAATGATCACACTTTTCACTTTGCCCTTACCAGTGCCTGCCCCTACCCCCAAATCACCAGGGGTGAAGGGAGTCCCTTATGCTATTTTTTTTTCCTTCAGTGGATTCAGTTGCAAAGTGAACAATTCATAGACTCTTGAGTCAACGTATTTCTCACAAGTCCAATGTTTAGTCATTTATTTTGATCAGCTATTAGATAACTGGATTCTGACACAATCTTCCAGTCTGGCTATAGTTAGGAGACTAAAAAATGTTATCTTGGGGCTGGGTGGTGGCACATTTGGTTAAGTGTACATACCACTATGCATAAGGACCTGGGTTCAAGCCCCTGGCTCCCCCAGCTGTAGGGGAGACGCTTCAGAAGTGGTGAAACAGGTCTGCAGGTGTCAATCTCTGTCTCTTGCATTTTTTAAAAAATTAAAAAAATATATTTATTTTTCCCTTTGTTGCCCTTATTGTTTAACATTGTTGTGGTTATTGATTTTGTTGTTGTTGGATAGGGCAGAGAGAAATGGAGAGAGGAGGGGAAAACAGAGAGAGGGAGAGAAAGAGAGACACCAATAGACCTGCTTCAAGGCTTGTGAAGTGACTACCTTGTAGCTGGGGAGCCAGGGACTCGAACCGGGACCCTTATGCCGATCCTTGTGTTTTACGCCACTGCGTTACCACCCGACTCCCAGAAGTATTGTTTTTTAACAAGTGTTTTAGCATGTGACCAAATATGGAGTTCTTGTAGGATGTTTTATTCTTGCCAGTGTTTATTAACTTTGTTACTTAGTCATTTTATGACATTCAAGTGCTTTGAAGCACTTAAGCACTGTTGCTTTTGGTTCTTTATCTATATGGATAAGCAAGTCAAGCAAGTATCACAAAATTTTTAATCTCAGTGTCTTCTTTTCAGTATGATGGAACTATCTAACCTCAGGTAAGGCCATAGCAGAACTCCACACAACTATTATACTCCTGGTCACTGTTCATTTCTTACCTATTTTTGAATGAGCCACACTGGGAAAGGTCTGAGGCCCTTCCGTCCTGAAGACAGTCCTGTCGGAAAGGCCACTTACCTAGCAGCAATGTAGAGGGTCCTGTTCATCACCACGATCATCTGGATGTCCAGCCTGTGCCTCTGTGTGGTGTTCCGTCCTGGCTTGTGGCCCACAAACACCGGATACTGTTTTGTATCTGTAAAAAAAAAAAATGCTGAGAGAGGGGGCATATGAAGGAAAAGGAAATGAGGCCAAGATCCCATAGGGCAGGGAGGCCAGGGGAGCGGGGGAGGTCATTAAACAAAACCATATTTTAAGTCAGGCCATGCCAACAGGTCCCGCCTCCACACAAGTCTTGTTATTGTAGGATACCCTAGGATGGAAGCAGACTCCTGGAAGATGATCGGGTTACAGTTTCACTGCCAGATGATAATTAGCATGGACGGGTTGCTCTTAAGCATCAAGATATCTGACTTGGCCCTCTTTCTGAGGGTTAAACTTGCAAGTGAACCCTTTCCATGAAGGTGTTCTTTTCTCCCCACAATTTTCTTTTCATCTTTTTTTTTTTGAGAGTGCTAGGCCTAAGGGGGGCAGCCTGCCAAAGATCTTGTCCCAGAATACAACTATTTCAAAGCAGCCTTCCCATCAATCACCGAGCAGGCAATGTGGGCTGGAGGCGAGAGCCCTGGTCCAGGAGCCAGAAGAAAAATACTGTCTCCCCAGGCGTCCAGTTGGAATAATCTACTATTGAAGGCAGTCCCGCTAGGTTGGCTGGCATTCGAGGAACTGTGGGAAGTTCACTCTTGAGTGGAGCAATTGGCTACTCTCACAGAAATGGGGGCTTTGACAGGACAGGGTCAAACGGAGTGTAGCCAGTTGACTGATCTGGAATTTTCCCTGAGCTGGAGATTCAGTGAACATATTTCTCCATTCCGGCAGCTCTCTTTGGCAGACAGTGGGCAATTTGTAATAATATCTGACCTTTAGAAATACCTACATCTCAAAAATCTTTTTGCCTTTCAACGTACAAATCTCCAGAGCACTGGTAATCCCCCCCAAGAAAGTACAGAGGAAAGAAAGATGAGTGACTTCTGAAAGAAGATTGTTTTCCTGGGGTGGGGCGAGGAAGCCAAGTACAGACTCCTTCCTATACTGTCAGCCCCTGGTCATATCTGAACATTACTCTCACTGAGGGTCTTAGTGTGTTTCATCACCAACCGTGGTAGGAGATTATCTTGGGCTTTCCCTACCACTGCTCTGCAATTTCACTTAGTTATTCACCATGGAGCTTGTTAGAACAATGCACTCATGTGTCTCTACTGGCAAGGACTTGAAAGAGATGGAAGTATGACTTACAGCAGCACATATGGGCTGGGATGTCTTCTGAACAGGGATCCAAAGACAGAATGACCCCCTCTCCAGTGGAGAGGAACACTTCTTAGGAGGTGACACCTGGAATGAGGTGCATGCTTCTTCCACTTCAAGAATGAATGCTCTTGAACTCCACAAGTCAGCCATGTCCTGACTTCCTGTCCTCTAATAGTTTCATTATGTGTAAGTACCTCACCTGTGTGCAGAATCATCTTTTTTCTTTTTTTTTAATTATTTATTTTATTAATTTATTCCCTTTTGTTGCCCTTGTTGTTTTATTGTTGTAGTTATTATTGTTGTTGTCGTTGTTGGATAGGATAGAGAGAAATGGAGAGAGGGAGGGGAAGACAGAGAGGAGGAGAGAAAGATAGACACCTGCAGACCTGCTTCACCGCCTGTGAAGCGACTCCCCTGCTTCACAGGTGGGAAGCCGGGGTTCGAACCGGGATCCTTATGCCTGTCCTTGTGCTTTGCGCCACCCGCGCTTAACCCGCTGCGCTACAGCCAGACTCCCAGAATCATCTTTTTTTCAACCCAGAACATTCACCAGCTTCCTGGTGGGGACCGATAGATCTCTTTAGCATCATGTATGAGTGTTAAATAACTTTACTATGGTTTGTTCAGTGCTTGTCTGGGGATAATTTCTGAGAAAATAGATACCTGTGGAAAATGTTCTTTCACCTTTCCTGTGATAAAATATTTTGACTTTAAAAGGATGGGGGGTGTTAACAAATTATTCCTCTTCTAAAGAATAAATGAATTTGGAATGATTTTGCTTTCTATTCTTGCTACTCCTATCAGATCCAAAGAGAAAAATATAGAAGTCATAGATAAGTCTTCTATGAATGGAAAACCAAGCCCATCAGGGATGTAACTTCTTAGTCTAAAGAGGAAAAAAAAAAAAGAACACCAGTCTTGAAAATGTTCAATAGATGATTATTACTTTCTGTGTATCTGCTAGAAATACCCATCTACTAATTACGTGTGAAAGGAAGCTTGCAGCCCTAGCAATACCCAAACACAGTGCTGATTTCACCCAGGTAGTGCTCATGCCTGATCACAGAACAGGAATGTATGTACCTTTCCCCACAAAAATATTAACTAGAATGACAGGAACAGTAATCCTACTGCTGTGACTGGACCTTAACTTTTGTCATTTCTATGTCTTAAAGTGATTAGTCTCTTATTTCACTAAATTTCTAATTTGTTTAAAATCTTTATGTATTTATTTTAATGAGATAGATTCAGAAAGAAAAATACACACACACACACACACACACACAGAGAGAGAGAGAGAGAGAGAGAGAGAGAGAGGCCAGAGCACTGCTAAACTTTGGTTATGGTGGTACTGGGGATTGAATCTGGGAGCCTCGGTGCCTCAGGCATGAAAGTTTTTTTGCATAGCCATTATGCTATCTCCTCAGCCCCTTAAATTTTAAATGTTTATGTTTTGTAAGTTGAGACAGGCGAAACAGAGAGGGAGTAGGGTTGGGAATATGGGTGGTGGGGGAGAAGTTGTGGATACTTACAGTTGCCATGCGAAATACTGATTGGCTCAGAATCTTCTGGGAAACCAGCCCCAGCAAAGTGTAGCAGTGTGAAATATAGCAGCAA
Organism: Erinaceus europaeus; assembly: GCF_950295315.1. Classification (NCBI taxonomy): domain Eukaryota; kingdom Metazoa; phylum Chordata; class Mammalia; order Eulipotyphla; family Erinaceidae; genus Erinaceus; species Erinaceus europaeus. The sequence continues at coordinate 18,370,286 of NC_080163.1, forward strand.
GGCTTCTGACCTCATAGTAGTTCAGAGGGGAGACTTTATTTCTCTACTTCACCCTGCCAAAGAGCCAAGAAGAAACCTATTGGCTTATTGTTGTTGTTGCAAGTTGACTGGATACAACTCTATGAAATGAAACTGGTCTTGAACAAATACATTGAACAGAAAAGCACCTCGCCTTCCTTCCCATTTTCCCATTGTGAAGTCAGTGCCCATTGTATTTTACATAAGGAGCTTGCATTCATTACCCTCCAGTGTTCTCCTCCCTGTGCACCTGAGTCCTTTTGCAAAGCTTCTCTCAGGCACAAGATGCAGAGTCTTGGTTCTTTTGTTCGATGCCAGGTTTTGGTCATTATCGACGGATGTTTCACAATTATGAAACTGCATTCCAAAGAATGTGCACAGTTAAGATGTCTTGTCTTCTATTCATTTACTGATTATTGTATCTATTTACTTATTCATTTTTGCCCCTCCACAATTCCATTGCTCTGACTGGATTACTTCTTAAGCAATTTCAGAAGGAAAGTGGGGGGAGGGAGGAGAAACACCAATTCACTATTCCACATTCTTGGTATCATTCATGCATGACATTCTCATGTGATACTGAGGACTTGAACCCAGGTCCTTGCACAAGTAGTATGTTTTCTACCAGATGAGTCACCTCCTTGCCCTGTTTTCTTTCTAAGGTAATTACTTTTCTTCTCAGCAGATTTACAAAATGCCACCCCACCCCCCACCCCCCAAAAAAGCTGTATTTGATCAGGTCGGTATCTCTCAATTATTTGAAGTAGTTGCTAATACTAAGAAAATAAAGAGGTTCTTACCCTTTGACCTTAAACATCAGTAAGATCACACAGCTTATTTCTTAAAAGAAATAAATTCAGGCTCAGACATACTTTAGGGGAGGCATTGAAGACACACCTTGAAATGGTGTTGTCGATTTAAAAGAAAGGATAGACCTGTGTATTTTAACCCCCCACCCAATACCACCTTGTACTAACACAGTAGTGAACAAAAATGCCAGATACAGTGTTCTACCCATCTGTGTATTTCTTAAAGATGCTCTTTATATGTAGAAGAAAAGTTTCCTAGATTTTAGAAGAAAAATTCCATGTGAAGTTACTGGATATTGTGGAAGATAACACAAGTTACAGCAAATACCACAAAGTTTTCAAGCAGATCTTAAGTATGTGTTTTTCTCTCAGGGAAATTAATGTAAAGTGGAGATATCTTTTCATCTTCCTAGAGCAGTCAAGACTTTGAAGTAGCTTGCCAAAGAGTTATCTTTTTTTTTTGAATAAAGCTCTTTTACAGTCAACCATCAATTATTTAAGATTTGTGTGTAGAAAAGTCAAATTTAGTAACTTAAAAGACTTTGAAAATTAATTTGGCAAACAAGCTGAAAACTTATGTCTTTTAGCATATCATTAATATTAGGTACCAATGTCTCTCTTCTTCATGCCAAAAGGGGCATGAACAAGCCCCATGTGTTGCATCACAACTTGTAATTTCACAGACACAGCTGGGCCTTAGTCATTTCTTCAACTGCAAAGTGCACATTAATTAATTTGCTTTATCTTGAACATCACAGATGTGGAGAGAAAAGCCTAAACAATTCCATATCTTCATCTCGGATGTGTAGATTAAAATGAAAGTTAAATGATTGCCCATTTTCAGGAGTGATCCGTCATCCAGAGGCATAAACAAGTTATTTATAGACAGATGAAAAACTCCAGTCTATTAATTCACCTATTCGTTTATTCATTTATCAGTTCTTCTTATTCTGGAGAATCTGAATTCAAAGAGAAGAAGCTCCCAGGTGCCCCTATCTGCTTCTTATGGCTCTTGCCCAGCATAGCATTCAAGAGGGGAAGTCAATAACAAGAGCAAATAAAGCACAAAACAGATACCAGCCTGCTGTTACGTATTCCATGAGAAACTCTGTGGAGAAGAGGAAGCAGCTCGTAAGCATTTGTAGAATTATACACAGCTTATTGCCTCAGAGAGTTTGCAGCAATAAAAGACTCAAAAGGCTGGCTTTTTTTTTGGGGGGGGCACTACATGCATGCTTTTTAAGATTAATTCTTCTTGACATGACAAATGAGCTTCTGTCCTTCCATGATTGTGTTCATCTTTGTATAAATGTCCTACAAGCTATTAAGACAAAGCTATGCCGTTTTGTTCTATCTCCCAATTTTAATGTTTTCTATCTTGAGATTGCCAGGGCTAGATGAAACATTCTCAGCTTTAGAAGCTGTCAGGAAAACTGCATGGAGAAAGAAATCTATTATGCTATTCAATGCCTCTCTGTCTTTCTCCATTTCTATCTCTCTCTCTCTCTCACCTAGAGAGAAACCTAGGACTTTATGAATGTATCACAGTGCTAAGCTGCCTCCCTGACCCAACTTTTACTCCTTATTTTATTTTATTTTTTATTACTTTTATTTATTAGATAGAGGTAGCCAGAAATTGGGGGTCAGGCAGTGGCGTGCCCAGTTAAGCACACACAGTACTATACCAAAGGACCCCTTCAAGAGTCTGGGTTTAAGCCCCCATTCCACACCTGCAGTGGGGACACTTCATGAACGGCATAGCAGGTCTATGGGTGTCTCTTTTTCTCTTTCCCTCTCTGTCTGCCTCTCCCCTCTCTATTCCTCTCTGTCCTATGGAATAAAAAAATGGAAAGAAGAAAAAAGAAAAACACAAGAAAGAAAGAAATGGCCATAGGGAATGGCAGATTCAGATAGAGAGAGATAGAAAGAGAGAGAGAGAAAAAAATTGAGAGGCAGGGGGAGATAGAGAGGGAAAGAGACAGTGAGACACATGCAGCACTGCTTTATCACTTGTGAAACTTTTCTCCAAAGGTGGGGACTGGGGGATTAAACTTGGTTCCTTAGGCATTGCAATATGTGCACTCGACAAGTGCACCACCACCCAGCCCCCTCCCTATTTTTTTTAGAGAAAGAAAAAGGGGAAAAAAAAAAAAAGACATAATAAAAGCATCACAGCTCCACTGTCATCCCACTTCAGTTTTCTTGGTGCTGTCCATGGTGCTGGTGTGTGGTGCCAGGGATCAAAACCAGGGCCTCTGCCTAGAAGTCAAGTGCTCCACCCACTAGGTCGCCTCCTGGTCCCCCCTCAAAAACTTCCTCCTCCTTTAATCCTTACAAAGAGCCACGATCATGACAGAGATAGGCTACTGAAACATCTCCGAGTTTACAGTAGGGCTCCCTGCCAAAAAAACCCAGCTGTTTTATGTGTCCTCCTATCCCCATCTCATCAGATTGTTAGCATGTGTATTGCTGGCATTCCTGGTCAAGCTGGGCCAGTCCACATGGACATGTTAACCTTTGGGGGGAGGTGGGTTGATGTAGTATTCCCTTTCTGCTCCACGTTAGGTTCAAGCCTTTGTGAATGAGTAGATAATTTATTTTCTCTTTGAGATGATTACTTTGTGAGGAGAGTCCAATCCAATCATATTATCATTTCTCATCCAATCCAACCATATTATCATTTCTCATCTCATCCACTAAGACCGCAACATTGGAGACTGAGGGCAGCCCAGGAGAGGAAAAAGAAGAACACTCCACAAAGGATCCAGATCTCATGCTGCTACAGTGGAAGTGTTTAAGGAGTTTCTCACACTGAGCATATCTGTAGGTGTCCCCAGATATCTGCCGATTCCCTGGCCTGTGGCTGCCATGTGTTTGGGCTATGTGTGTCTTAGTCTTAAGCAGCTATCCCGAAGATTGGATAATGGGATGGTGGGGCCAGTAAAAATTCTAAACAAAAACATTTGCTTTGCAAGTACACATATACATGCCTAAATTTTCCATCAAATTGTATCACAGGTCTTAGAAATGACTTTTTTTTTTTTAAACGAGAGCCCTGCTCAGCTCTTGTTTATGGTGGTGCTGGGGACTGAATCTGGGCCTTTGGAGCCTCAGGCATTAGACTCTCTTTGCATAGCCATTACACAATTTACCCTTGCCCAAGAAATGACCTTTGTTTATTTTTATTTGTATTTTTGCCTCCAGGGTTATCACTGGGGCTCAATGCCTGCACTAGGAATCCACTGCTCCTGGAGGCCTTTTCCCCATTTTTGTTGCCCTTGTTGTTGCCCTTGTTGTGGTCATTACTGTTATTGTTGTTACAGCTGTTGTTGCTGTTGGATAGGACAGAGAGAAATTGAGGAGGGGTAAACAGAGAGGAGGAGAGAAAGATAGACACCTACAGACCTGCTTCACTGCCTGTGAAGTGACCCACCTGTGGGTTGGGAGCCAGGGGCTCAAACCGGGATCTTTACACCTGTCCTTGTGCTTTGCCCTATGTGCACTTAACCCACTGTGCTACCACCCAGTCCCTAAGAAATGATCTTCGTATAAAGTACCACTACTATCATTACAATCCTCTTCTTCCTAAGCCCACAAAACACACACACACACACCTCTTCAACAATACTTAATTTAAATAGACATCTACTAGGTAAATTACAGATCTCTTTTTAGGCTCATGTGAAAATGAACTAGACATCCTTACCCTTACTTGGAATACTAGAACTGAGCTCTGCAAGTAGTGTTGTGACAATTAGTTTCTGTGAGCTAATCAGACCCTGCTCAGTACTGACTGGCCTGGAGACTGGCCTTTGGTTTGAGGACCAAACCAAAAGAGCTCATAAGAAGGCTATCCCCAAATCGCTGTGATCATCTTCATGTTGGCAATTGTTTGTGACACAGAACAAATCTGTCCCATAACTGTGGCCTCCCATCTATACCTACACCCTCCCCCCAGTAGGCTTTTAATACAACAGGCCATTGTGTCAACAAAACACTAAACACAGAGATTATTGGGGAATCTGGGAATGATTACGAAGTCAAAGAATGAGGTCATGGGTCATCATGCTTTACTCTATGTGTGTGTGAGAAAGAAAGGAGGGAGTGGGGGGAGGGAGAGGTTAGGGACTTGGAAGCACAGTTTCACTGCTCCCAGGCTAACTTATTTTTATCCTTTTTATTTTAAATAGAGAAAAAGAGGGAGCCAGGTGATGGTGTACCTGGTTCAGTGCACATAGTACGAAGCACAAGGATCTGAGTTCGAGCCCCTGGCTCCCCACCTGCAGGGGAGACACTTCACAAGTGGCGAAGCAGGTCTGCAGGTGTCTATCTTTCTCTCTCCCTCTTTACATCCTCCCCTTCTCTCAATTTCTCTCTGTCTTTTCCAATAAAATGGGAAAGAAAAAAAAAAGGCCACCAGGAGTAATGGATTCATAGTGCAGGCACCGAGCCCCAGCGACATAGCTAGAGGCAAAAAAAAAAAAAAAAAAAAGACAAAAAGAGCAAGAGGGAGAGAAAAGAGCAGAGAATGAATGGATGGGGCATCACAGTACAGCTTCAGCTGGGTGCCAACTGGTATTCCCATGTGAGGCCAGGGTTGGAGCCTGAGGTCTTCTTGAATGTGGTAAGATGTGTACTCTATTTGGGGAGTTATCTCCCAGCTCGATGCTTTTATACCTTTTCCTCTGATTAATCAAGCTAATTGCTTAAGAGCCACAAGGACTGGGAAGTCCTGGCAAGTCACTCAAGCCTACCCCCAACACTGATTCTCATTCTCTGCCTAACAACTTCCTCAAGTACTGCCTTGGGAAATCCACAAACTGTTTTTTCTTGGCTAAATCTGAGTGTCAGAGAAGATTAAAAAAAAAAAAAAGGTGGTGGTAGTGGTGGTGGGGTGGGGACTGGAAGGTGCTGTGCTCAGTTAAGTGCACATATTACTATGCAGAAGGGCCCTGGGGTTTGAGCCCTTGCTCTCTACCTGCAGGGGGAGTGCTTCATGAGTAGTGAAACAGGTCTGTAGGTGTCTATCTTTCTCTCTCCCTCTCTATCTTTCCCCTTCTCAGTTTCTCTCTGTCCTATCAAAACAAAACAGAAAAAGGGGAGAAAAAGGCACATTGTCAATAGTTGCCAGCATTTATCAAAAATAAAATAAAACTATGAGATTTAACACAATGTCAGATTTCTGGCTTCTTCCAAAATGAAATCGGAGAACTAGCTTTGCTAGTCCATGTGTTACCTATCTCAGACACTGGGGGCTGGGCAGTGGCTGCCCAAACCAGAGGGCTGGCACTGGCCAGTGATTCCTTCCCATGGTCCTGGGGAGCCTTCCTCACCCAATCACCTCACCTGTCTGACCCCTGTGATCTCTGAGGACAAGCTTCACCCAGGGTCCCCAGGAAAGGGATGTTTCCACTGCTACATGAGAGATTCTGTTCACTTTTATTGCCACCTGTAAGGGCTGACATGCCCCATTAGTGAACAGAGCTGGTGGGACCTGATGTCTATACGGTGAGACATGCAGATGTTCAAAAGACCCAGGTAGGTGGCTCCAGCTGCAGCAGGAAAGATATCCCCACACTAACATTTACATGGGGCTGGATGGGGACAGCTGGGTGTGACAACAGCATCTGTTAGAATACTGGCAGTTAATGAACACTATAGGCATATGTGACAAGAATGAGAAAAAAATGATTTATCTGGAAACTTGCACCAACACCCATAGTGTCTTAGATAGTAACTCTTGGTGGGGCCTTGAAATTAAGGGGAAATGGCCATAGTTGGACCTTTTCTCTCTCCTCTGGTATGAAAAAGCATGACCGTGTTTTATAATTCTTTCAAAAAAATTTTTTTTTCTATAGACATCCTCAGGAATTTTCAAGGAAATCACTAATTCACATTAACAGAAGGAAGGAAGGCTATGACTCTAAGCCAGTCATATGGCCTCACTACCACCCAGTTCCCCCACCTGCAAAGAATATGGGGCTAGACAGTGGTGCACCTAGTTACTATGCACAAGGGCCTGGGTTCAAGTCCCTACCTTCAGGGGGATAGATAGCTTCACAGACAGCAAAGCAGTGCTGTCTCTCTCCCTGTATATCCTCCTTCCTTCAATTTCTCTGTCCTACCGAATTAAATAGATAATAATAATAAAAAATCCTGAAAAAAGAAGAAAAAAAGAAAGGCTAGGAGATCGCTCACCAGATAAGAGTGCCTGCTTTGTCATGCCTGAGGACCTGGGTTGGAGTCTTTGGCCATCACAGGATACATGGGAGTATTGTGTATAGGGGAAGCTTCACAAGCTATGGAGAAAAGCTGAAGAGACCTTCTCTTTAAAAAAAAAATGGGGCTGGGTGGTGGTGCACTTGGTTGAGCATACATGTTACATACAATGTGCAAGGACCAGAGTTTGAGCCTCTGGCCCCCACCTGCAAGGGGAAAGCTTTGCAAGTGGTGAAGCAGTGCCACAGGTGTCTCTCTGTCTCTTCCCCTCTCTATCTTCCCCATTTCTCTTGATTTCTGGCTGTCTTCTATTCAATAAATAAAGATAACTAAAAAGAAAAGAAAGGAAGAGAAAAGGAAAGAAAAGAAGATCCAGCAAGAGGTGTGGAATCATATAGCCACCAAGCTCCAGTGATAACCTTGGCAAGGAAAAAAAAGTCATATCCTGAACCCCACCCTCACCCCACCCCCATTCTCAGCTACTCACAAATTAAGTTTTGAAATCCTGCCCCAAAAGGAAGGATTGGGATGTGTCACAGTGACTAGGGAAGACAGTACATGGGGTGGGGGTGGAGGTTTGACCCTGAACTTGATCACTACTTTGCAACCCATCTCTCCAAGGTCATAGACACCCATCTGGAAGTGGGGGGAGGGCACTGCATGACAGAATAAGGGATGAGGGCAGAGAACCCCAACCTCTCCAGTTTGTCTGAAAGGCAGTAAAAAACTAAGGGGGCTCTAAGTAATTGTAAGATTAAGACAGTCATTGGGCAGACAGCTCTGGGCACCTGGTTGGTACATTCTCCAGGGAAAACAGAGCTCCTTTAACTACTACACTCCTTCTGATTGGCCCTGAACCACAAGTGCTTTGGAAACTGGCCTGACTGGTGTGCAGGTACTGGAGGTGGCAGGCTCAAGGAATGTCACAGGCTTGTCACTATCTGTCTACTGCAGGTAGCACAATGTGGAAGTTGTAAAGTTCTTCAGGTTACTGTCTTACCCACATCAGGGCAAAGTTCAGCCCCTATGAGGAGCACTGAGCAGGCTGAAGAGAATGCTGCTATTATCCTCTGGTCCTCTGTGGGGTTGGAACAGGTTTACATAGAGGGTAGCATCTTTTATTTTTTTAATTGATTAATTAATTTTATTATTGGATAGAGACAGACATTGAGAAGGGAGAGGGAGATAGAGAGGGAAAGGGATAGAGAGACATCTGTACCTCTGCTTCACCACCTGTGAAGCTTTCCCCCTGCAGGTGGGAACCAGGGGCTTGAACCTGGATCCTTGTGCACTGTAATGTGTGCGCTTAACCAGGTGCACTACCACCTGGCCTCCAAGAGGGGCATCTCCATCTTGATTGCTCCAGCTTTCTCATCTCATCATCTCTGTCCACAGGGTCCTTAAAAACCCAAACGGAGGGATCACAAGATGCCTATGACTTTTTAGAACCCCTTTATCCTGAAGTTTTCAAACATTTAAAGACTATGAACACTTGGGTGGTGAATAGAGTGTGTAACTATATACTATGATCTTTTAATCTTGTAACTTACTACTAATCACAAAAAATTAATTAAAAAAAGATTATGAAAGAGAGGACGAGGAAGGGAAGGAAAAGGAGGGAGGGAGGGAGGAAGGAAGAGAGAGAAGAGAACGACTCAGCTCTGGCATATATATGGTGGCACTTCTAGGGCCTCAGCCACTCAAGTCTGTGACACTACTACCGTGCTATTTCCCCATCCTCCTTTAAAACATTTAAAGATCTATTTTTAATCTCTCTCTCTCTTTCTCTCTTTCTCTCTCTCTCTCACACACATGCACACCTTTAGAGGCATTTTTAATGTTATATTTTATAAGTTATGATTTTAAATCTTCAAATCAATTTCCCAGAGCTAGCCAAAAACACTTTTAAATACAATTTCTTTCATTTTTCTTTTATTAATTAGTCTTCAAAATAGAGACCTCTCTGAATATTCTTTACAGGTTCAGTAAACAGTTCAGAAAATTTCCAGTCTAAGACTGACTCAACCAAGTTAAACAAAGAAACATTTTTATAGCATCTCCAACAGACCCAAAGAAATTCACTCCTAGTATAAACATGACAAAAAGGATAAAACTTAATGTACATTAACAACTAAACCTTAGTTCTCTTTGAAGCAGAAATATAGCCAAGTCCAATGAAATTTATGGCTTGGCTTCCAGGATTTCTCTAGCTATGGTTTTCTCTTAGAGCATTTAACAGTTATTTCCTCTCTTGTAACAATACAAAAGACAGACTCTAGAGGAACAGCACCATTCTTCTCAAACTTCAAAAACAACATGGTGGGGGCCGGGTGGTTAGGCTCCTGGTTGAGTGCACATGTTATAATGCACAAAGACCTGGATACCACTCCTGGTTCCCATGTGCAGGGGGAAAGCAGACAGATCTGTACAGCTTGTCTTCAATGAGAAGACAGGGACCATTGCCCAAAGAGAGGTCAGACAGCAGGCATGGTGCAGAGAGCTGAAGACCTGCTTAGCTTAGGAATTCAAGTGTTTAAACAAAGGGGTCCTTTTCCACCTGCCTGTCAAAAAAAAAAAAAGGAGCAGACAAGAAAGTTGCTATCTAGAGGATGCTTAGCCTGGCCAGAGGAGAACACTTCCCCCCTCGAATTAGAACCACCAGGGCTCAGTGATCCTGGATGAAACCTTACTGTGTGTGACTCATCTCCAGGGACCATAGAAGCCGCTGGAACAGGTCTACACAAGTGAGAGAAATAGCTCCAGGCTCAGGGCAGAGCGGCTGCACACCCAGGTTCAAGTCCCCAGCCCCTACCTGTAGAGGGCAAGTTTTGTGAGTGATGAAACAGTGCTGCAAGTGTTTCTGTCTCTCTTCCTCCCCTCAGGGTTTTTCTCTTTGTTCTATCACACATATGGAAAAGAAAACAAAGCAGAAATTTAAAAAACAAATAGCTCCACCACTTCCCAAATCACCTGGCCTTCATAAAAACAATCATTCCAGAGGGGAGGGAAATACTACAGAACTAAGCACAAAACCTTATGGAGAATTGAAGATGGCATTCCGTGAGTTGTAATCCTAAATACTGACTGTGTGAGAGAGATGCCCCATTTTAGAACTGAAACCTCTATTAAAAAAAAGGAGTAAAGGAGCAGAGAAACAGCTATGAGTTTAGATGTCCATTTTGGGGGGGGATGTGATTATTATTATTATTATTATTTTATTAATGGAGGTTGGTTGTAAATTTTTTTTTATTTTTAAAAATTTCTTTATTGTGGGATTAATGGTTTACAGCCAACAGTAAGATACAATCGTTTGTACATGCATAACATTTCCCAGTTTTCCACATAACAGTTCAACCCCCACTAAGTCCTTCTCTGCCATCATGTTCCAGGACCTGAACCCTCCCCTCTCCCACCCCCCTGCCACCCCAGAGTCTTTTATTTTGGTGCAATACACCAACTCCAGTCAAAGTTCTGCTTAGTGTTTTCCTTTCTGATCTTGTTTTTCAACTTCTGTTATTATCATTTAAGGAGAAAAGGGAAGTCTTTCAGATGTTTCTTTCAGGTGACGATTATCCTACTCTCTACCAACGAAGAACTCCTTTATCATACCCACACTCCCCTAGCCAGTGAATGAAACTGAACATGCTTAGCCTGGAGTCTTCACACACTATGAGGTGACCTACTAGGGTTTTGCAAACTATAGTCAGGCCCTTTGCAGACCTGACAATACAGTGGCAAACATTCTCAATTTGCACAATCCCACCACTTCAATTCCACCCTTGTTTACCCATGAAATACCACAACTTTCTGCTGCAACTCCATTTTATTTTTTTCAACTTTTATTAATATTTCTAAGCTCAAACATCTGCAGAAAATCAGTATTCTTTTCATGCCAGTTACTACTGAGCCTCGGAAAGTGAGGATACTTGCCGAGGGTGACCCATCTTAAAAGTGGCATAGCTGAACACCAAGTGGGGATTCCTGACTTTTCCACCCAGCTCTTACCTTTTTTTTTTTTCGCTATTATTATTTTTAAGAAGACAAGATTCATTTTTTTTTGGTGGGATTGTTGCCTGGGGTTCATCACTTCCACCACCTGCTTTTCATTTTGCCCACTCACTGTTCTGCAGGAAGTCAGGCTTCAAACTAGATGTTAATACAGATAGAGATGGAGAAGAAAAAGATCCTTTATGTCTACTATTCATTGCCCTGAAATAGACACTAATTGTTCAAAAAGAAATGACGGTTCCACTGGGCAGACTATTGTCTGGAGGGTGTGAGTGTTGCTGAGATATGCAGGTGGGTCAGACAGTGATAGTATCTGGCTAGAGAAAGTCTTGATGGGGAGTGTAATGCCTGACTGTGGATCCATAGGGTTAGTGGAAGGGATACGCAGGAAGACACTTTATACTGAAGAACCAGGGGGCAGAAAGTATGCTGGTTCAGTGGACCTCTCCATGCTGATTATGTGACGCCCCTGGTTCAAGCCCCATGAATAGCGGAGTGGCATTGTGGCGTCTCCCCTTCTATCTGTTCATCACCTCTCCCTTCCCTCTCTAAATAAAAAAAAAAAAGTTGGACCTGGTATGTTGCTGAGCTGGATCCAGTGTGAGTGAGATCCTGAGTTCATTTCTAGGCACTGTATTAAAACAAATAAACAAACAAACAAAAAAAAGGTTCGATCCCCCAGCTCTCCACCTGCAAGAGAATCGATTCACAGTGAAGCAGGTCTGCAGGTGTCTTTCTCTCCCCCTCTCTGTCTTCCCCTCCTCTCTCCATCTCTCTGTCCTATCCAACAATGACATCAACAACAACAACAATAATAACTACAACAACAATAAAAACAAGAGTAACAAAAAGGAAATAAAATAAATAAATAAATATTTTTTTTAAGAAGCCTTCAGGAGACATGGAACTGTATGTACCACTGTGACAAGAACTATGCAATAAACTTTAATAAAGTGAAAAAATACACAAAAAGTAATAGAAGAGGGTTTTATTTTTATTTTATTTTATTTTGCTTCCAGAATTATTGTTGGAGCTTGGTGCCTGCACTACTCCTGGTGCTCCCCCCCTTATTGTTGTTGTTATTGCTATTCTTGTTGTTGTTGGATAGGACAGAGAAAAATAGAGAGAGGAAAGGAAGATAGGGAGAGAGAAAGAGACACCTGCAGACCTGCTTCACCACTTATGAAGCGACTTCCCTGCAGATGGGGAGCCGGGGGTGGAACCTAGATCCTTGCACAGGTCATTGTGCTTTGTACTATGTGCGTTTAACCCAATGTGCCACTGCCTCGACCCCCCCCAGATGAGGGGTTTTAACTTCACCCCGAATTTGGTTTAAAGATCTATACCTACAACCATGTCTTACTACCTTTTCTTTCTTTTAAAATATGTTTTATTTTTACTTGTTTTATAGGACAGAAAGAAGTTGAGAGGGAAAGGGGATAAAGAGAAGGACAGATAAGGAAGATCTGGAGCTCTGTTTCACAGATGATGAAGCTTCTCCTTTGAAGGTTGGGACTCCCGGGCTTGAACACAGTTCCCTGTAACTTAGTAACATGTTCGATCAGCTGGGTGTGCCACTGCCTGGCTCCTTACTTTTTGCTTCTAAGAACATGACCAAAGAAAAATCAGTGAGGAAGCTCTAAAGTAACCACTCAGAATGCAGACAGTTACTTGTTCAAGATGCTTAACAAGTGAGCCTTCTTCAGTACATTACCCTCCCTAGTTTTCTGTGCAGTTGTAATCACAATCCAAATGAAACAGAGGAGGGAAAAACAAATAAAAAATAACATGCCTACATCACAGGCTCTTTCCCCCAGCCCTGACAGGGGTGTCTGCAGATAGCACAAAAGATACATCCAGAGTGACTGGACTTTTCCATGGATGGTGGTCAAGATTCTGAGCTGATGGAAAGTAGACTTTCCCTGCCCAATGCCGGGACAGCTCTCTGATCACTTCTGTTTGCTTTCCTGCACTTGACAGAAAGCACAAGCTCCCGGCCAGGACTCTCACCTTCTCCTCCTCCTCCCTGGGTCTGGAAATGCTCAGATTTGGTTGCTGGCCACTGAACTATGTTTTGGAGTAAAGGTCAACTTCAAACACGACCAGAGAGAAACAAACAGTCCATCTCTCCATCTCTCTCTCTCTCTCTCTCTCTCTCTCTCTCTCTCTCTCTCCCTACCCGTCCCCCCGGCTCTGTCCTCTGAATAACAGTCCCATTGACAAAATGGATGGAACTGGAGGTGATTAGTAACGAGATGAAAGACAACGACCAGATGGTTTCACTCATATGTGGAATCTAGAGATTTAATTCACATGAACTTGTCTCCCCACCCCAGAAAAAAAAAAGAAAATTTCAGACAAAACAGAAACAAGCAAACTGTTTATAAGACTTATGAGAACTATAGTGGTTATCTTTGGGAGGTGGGAGGGTGGGAATACAGAGGACTTTGGTGGTGGGTGTGTTGTGGAACTATACGTTGTAATCCTACACTCTTGTAACAAACTATTAATAACTAATAAAATAATAATAATAAACCAATCCCAAATAACAGGAAGGATGTTATTAATCAGAGATCACTAATAGAACTTGGGTCCAAACCTACAAACTCCAGCTGCTTGATTTTGTAAAAGTGTCTCAAGAACAGCAAGAATGTGAAGAATATTTCTCTGAACTCAACTTCTCAGTGAGGTGCTCATGTGTTGACCGCAGGCCATTATATGTATCTTTCAAGGAAGTTTGATGCTTTCCCAGCTCACCAGAATCCCTGAAAACTGGGCTTATATTTGAGTATAAGCATCTAATTATACGAGGGGGCAGGGCATTGTTTCAAGATCTGCTTCATAAAGGCATTTGTTATCTGTAAGACCTACAAACATTGTGTATTGTCTGTCCATACAGACATATGGAGATAACGTTCAGAACAGAAAGGTGCTGGGAGCACTAACTAGCTCTTGAATGTCCACAATTTTCATCTATTCCTCAGAAAGTTCATTTCATTGATTAAGAGGGGCAAGAGGCTGCTCCAGTTCACAATACTGGATGCTTGCTGCAAACTCAGACATGTAAGCCTATTTAAATTTATTGTTGCACTGGCCAGATAATTGCTAAGTTTTTTTTCTGAAAGGAATGATGCTATCTTCCTTGGCTTTGCTTGAGTTCCTCACACATAGAAAGAGACACATTAGGCTGATTGAGTTGAGGGCAGCTCTCACGGTGAATGACAGCGGGGAGAGGACCTTCTTCTCAAATCGGTCAAAGCCAGCAAGAACACTCGCTGACAAGCTCCCAGTGTTTTCATGTGAAACCTTACCCTTGGAATTAATAACTGTTTCCAAACATCCTGAAAATATGCTTCCTTAGGGCAAAGGAGAGTAAGTGCCAGGAAATTCTGAGTTTGTTTAAATATCTCTACCACATAATGGGACTTAAGTCCTCACACAGGTGATTTAAAGGTCACTGTGCAGAAACGGAGTTAAATCCCCATCAGTGGGGTTGAAGGTGGCCGGCATCATCCAGATGAGCGATCTTGGTGGTGGTGATGGTTGTTTTTTAAAGTCTGCTGTGTTTCTTCTTAAGTTTAAAGAAAAACAGATTTGTTGTACTCCGGTCCTCTACATTGCCTGAAACAAGTTGGTTTCCGAGATACAGGTACAGATATATTTGTATTACAGTCTCAAAAACCAAGTTTACTTCTCTATTGTTTTCCCCCTACTCATTTGGTGGTAAAACATGACCAGAACTGGTTTGAGGTTATCTATAGTCTTTATTTAACCTTCTTAGGAGGAGTGCTGATGATGCTCTGCAAAAAAAAAAAAAAAAAAAAGACTCATGGTTGTGGGTATTGAATGTTACCGTGACTAAGGTTCGTGAAATAGTTCAACTGGTAGACTGTAAGACCTGTGTGTCTGAAGTTCTTGGTTTGATTATACATGTGGTGAGTTGACTTCTCTCTTTCTCTCTTTCTCTCATGTGAAATACCTCTTGTAAAATAAGATAAATCTATATAAAAAGAAACACCAACATTCTGAACCATCAGTGCCAGGGGTTAAAGAGACTGTGGAGCTATATTCCTTTGTTCCTGAAGGCATTCAGAATAGGGTCAGCACTGAGAGGAAAGGAGATCCTTCAAAACAAGATTCCTAACACTGGTTTTTTTGCCCAGTCGAAGAGCTCTCCTCACAGCTTATTGCGCAATTCTCACAGAACTTAAAGAAAGCAATCTGATTTCACCGAGTCTCAAAAAAACGTGTATCGCATTATACTTGACTTGCGATAATAATTCAGAGATTAGGAATTGCTGACAGGGTCACAGAGTTTTCATTTCCTCTGTTCTGTGCTTGTGATGTCAAGGTTTCAAGCACCCTAGCCATACAGCGTGCTGATAAGTCAGATTGTCAAGGACTGCCACAAAGGCACTGTGATGCTCATCACAATAGCAGGGGAGAGTGTGGTAAAGGGTCACAAAGTCTCTCCACTAAACAATGGCATCCTGTGACACCAGAAGTCACCCCTCGTACTCCCCTGCCCAGTGGAGACACACACACACACACACACACACACACACACACACACTGACAGTTGAGTGCAAGTGGTCAGCTCTCTTGTCCTCTCTCTGCAAATGGGGTAGACTTCACAGGCTCTTTGTGTGGAGCTGTTTAGTGGTTTCTCCCAGGCAGCTCCCACAATGCCTGAAGACTCAACCTGTCATCTTCCTCTCCCCCATGGGATAACCCTGGCGATGGCTTTGTCTGATTCCTGTCATCAGAGGAAATTCTTGCTTGCCATAGCTGCCCTCTGTTTGGCTCCATGTCCCTGCCTTGAATCTTCAAATACCTTCTGCTTTCTTTGAATGGTGAATGCCAAGATGTTAGAAGATTTAGAAGACAGGGAATGTGAATTTCCAGAACAGGTGAGAAAACACACTCCTTCCTCTCTGAGACATCCATTCCTTCATAAATGTCTCCTGTCTCCCTTCCTTGCTTTTCCATAACAGGGACAATAGACCAGGCACAGGGAAGATCGGTTCTATCCCTGAGATAACACAGAGGTAAGGAATTGGTAGCAGATAACTTGGATCCCAGGCTAATCACAGTGGTCCTAATTATCTGGAGGAGAGCCAGCCCAGAGTCAGCACCAATTATCCTTCACATTTTAAGAAAGAAAAAAATATATATATATCAAATAAATACATTAATCCATCACAGTTCCCATAATGAATAACATAGCAGCCTATCACTCTAATTACAATCTCCAAGCGAAAGAGCAGAATCAGGAGGAAAAGTGGAATCATCCAATAAGCCCGAGTGTGCCAGCAGGAACCACACCACAGAGCTGAGGGTCAGAAAACAGCGCAAGATAAATCAGAGAAAGCGAATGTGGGGTCCCAGGTCCTCTAAGGGTGGATCCCTGCAGGCACTTGCCTCTCTGTGAGAGGAGGGGGGGTGCACAGGAAAAGTAGAAATGACTCTAAAAGCTACTCAGCCCTCAGTTACTAGAAAGCACAGCTGTCCACCTGGGTCATCCACACTGTCCAGGATATTGAAGGGCTGCTGAGCAGTGAGCTGGGAAACACACACACACACACACACACACACACACACACACACACACAGCCAGGGACAGACAGGACTGAGTGGGTGGAGGGAGGAGTAGGGAGAGGACCTGCTTTGTGCAAGGGAGAACTCCCCAGGCTCACTTTGGAGAACTTGAAGTCTAAGGCAGAATCATTTTTGACTCAGAGAGCAATGTTCTTCCTGTTCAGTGAACACAGTCTCTCTCTCTCTCTCTCTCTCTCTCTCTCCCAAGAGTAAACAAAGGGCGAATCATTGTGAGGTGCTGTGCAGGAAGAGGCACATGGGTTTTCGAACAGCTGTTTAACTCTTCCCAGCAGGACATGGAAGAAGGACTAGGACATGGAAGAAGGCTGGTGCTTCTCCAGAATCTTTGATGAGGAGGAAGCCAGGCCCTGGGCAACATTACCTCCAAGCACCTGCAAGTGAGGTGATAGATTCACATTCTCTCTCTCTCTCTCTCTCTCTCTCTCTCTCTCTCTCTCACACACACACACACACACACACACACACAGAGAGAGAGAGAGAGTTTGAAGGTTGAGAATCCTTAATAGTGATGTTTCCAAAAATCTTTGATTTCAAAGGAGCACAGGCTTTTGTATCTCATGGATCCCTTCTTGAATGTTCTGGGTAGTACTAAGAATGTGAACCACAAGAAAACAACATACAGCTGTATACTGTTGAGAAGGGGCTTTTTTTTTTTCTCCTTCCTTCCTTTTTTTTTTTTTTTTTTTGATGTTTCACAAAATAAGAAGCTGCCTTTACTAGCAGTTCCTCTTTATTCATGCACTCAAGGAGTGGCAGTGTCAAATATGTGCAGGTCAGGTATGGTGCTGGGGTAACAGGCGGTGCAGGACTCGGACCATGGGTTCACAGATTTTGCAGTCAGAGTCCCCAGACCACTATGGGACAAGTACAACGCGGACAAACAGACAACCGTGGATGCATACAAAGCAAATGGTGAGAAAGGTCAGAGGACTGAGCGATGACACCCAGACTCTGCAACTCAAACACACACTCCCCCAGCCTTCTGAGCATCTAGCCAACCACCAGCCCAGCTCCTGCTTGGCTTTCTATGGGAGTTTCCCATCCTCTCTCTCCCTCCTTCTGCTGGCTATTTGGTCCTCAGTCCACTCAGTCTCCACACAACTAGGGATGGTTTTATAGAAATACAAATCCTGGGGGTCGGGCAGTAGTGCAGCGGGTTAAATGCACGTGATGAAAAGCGCAAGGACCAGTGTAAGGATTCCGGTTCGAAGCCCCGGCTCCCCACCTGCAGGGGATCGCTTCACGGGCAGTGAAGCAGGTCTGCAGGTATCTATCTGTCTCTCCCCCTTTCTCAATTTCTCTCCGTCCTATCCAACAACAACAGCAATGACAACAATAATAATAATGACAACAACAAGGGTAACAAAATGGGGGAAAAAATGGCCTCCAGGAGCAGTGGATTCGTAGTGCAGGCACCAAGCCTCAGAAATAACTCTGAAGGAAAAAAAAGAAAAAGAAAGAAAGAAAGAAAGAAAGAAAGAAAGAAAGAAAGAAAGGAAGAAAGAAAGAAAGATAAAAGAAGTACAAATTCTATCAGACTCACCCCTCCTCCCTCCCCACATAAAAGTCAAGTTGGCATTTATGATAAAGTTGAGCCTCCATCTCTTGGGCTCAGGAAGTACCAGCCATCTCCCTGACCCCCACGTCTTTTGGGTCTATAGCCTCATTTCCTTCTCTGTTCCCACCCCTTTACCTGGCTTCCCTCTCACTTCAAAGGAATTGCTGCCCTGCCCTTCCCCCAGTCTTATAGAGCTGACCCACTTCAATGATTTAGAACTCAGCAGGAATGGTGCTTGTCTTGCTGTGTTTTCCATCCCCTTAGATAAATGTCTGTCCTAGCTTTGTCCCTCACTGTCATTCTCACATCTAAATCCTTATGTGCCTCTGCCCCTCTCCTTCATGTTATATGGGGCAACTCTGTCTCCATAGTCACTGTGTCTCCACACTCTGGAGCAAAGCTTGCTCTGTACTGAACTCCCAATAAGCATGGGATAACCAGATGGTTATCACTCCAAGAAAGAACCTCTGAACAACTGATTTTGGCTGGCTTTGTTTTGTGAACTTTCAGGGTTATCGCTGGGGCTCAGTGCCAGCACTAGGAATCCACTGCTCCTGGCAGCCTCTTTTTCCATGTTATTGGGTAGGACAGAGAGAAATCTGAGGGTGGGGGGAGAAGAAGAGAGAAAGACAGACACCTGTAGAACTGCTTCACTGCTTGTGAAGCTTCCCCCCACCCCCGCCGATAGGGAGTGGGGGGGGGGGGCTTGAACCCCCATCCCTTGCGCAAGTCCCTGTATTTAGTACTATGTGTGCTTAACTAAGTGTGCCAACTTCTGGCCCCCAAACAGCTACATTTAAACAAAAAAGTGAAGATGACAGTGGCAAAGACAGTTATTTTCAAATATCTGAAAAGAGACTTGGAAGTCAGTGGTGAGTGTAAAATTAAGACTATTGGGGGGAGGGAGGCAGGCAGTGGCACTCCAGGTTAAGCACACATAGTATGAAACACAAGGACCTGTGCAAGGATCCCAGTTTGAGCCCTCGGCTCCCCACCTGCAGGGGGGTCACTTCATAAGTGGTGAAGCAGATCTGCAGGTGTCTTTCTCTCTCCCTCTTTATCTCCCCCTCCCCTCTCAATTTCTCTTTGATATATATATATAAATATATATGTGTATGTATATATAAATATATATATATTTATACATATGTATGTATATATATATCCACAGGAACAATAGATTCATAGCGCAGGCACTGAGTCCCTGCTATAGCCCTGGTGGAAAAAAAAATTAAGATCATGGGTAGACTCTGTAAAGAGACCATTTCTGTTCCTAAACAAGGAGGAACCTTTCTAGTATCAGAGATGGGAGGCTAGAGGCTGGATGGGGTGGGAGAACTATTGCCCTGGAGGTTCAGACATCAGAGGCTGGGTGAGACAATGTTTAAGGTCCCAGCAGAGAGCCTGAAGACCTGGGAATTTTGGATCCTCTGACAATGCCCTTCTTCCCATGTACTATGGAAGCACAGTTCGGAGCAGGAAAGCACAGATGGTCCAGCAAAACCCTGCTATAGACCCACCCAGCTCAGCAGCAGAGCTCATGTGCAGAGAGGATATCTTTGGCCACGGAATTCATTATCCTAGTCTGACCGGCATGTGCCAGTGACACGTTTGTAGCTAAAATGTATATATGCTAAAAGGGGGCCTGGGGGGGTGACATACTCTGCCTTGCATGTGTGAGGCCCTGGGTTTGATCCCCAGCACAGCATAAAACACAGGAAATGCAGTGCTGGGTGGCGGGTGGCACCTGGTTGAGCTCACACATTGCCATGTGTAAGTCCCAGAATTTGAACCCCTCCAGTTTGAGCCCTACATGGGTTACATGGGTGGGGGGACTTCATGAATAGGGAAGCAAGTGCTGCTGCGGGTGTCTCTCTGCCTCTCTAGCTCCTTCTCTCCTCTCAATATCTATCTGTCTTAGTAAATAAAGAAAAGTAAAAACACGGCAGATGGCGTAGTAGATTTGGACGTAGGCAAAAAAAAAAAAAAAAAAAGCAAAAAATGCAAACCCAAAGAGAATGGCATACAGAAATGGAGTGGAACTCTGTGTTCTCTCTATCGAAGTTTTGTCAAAAAAAAAAAAAAAAACATATGCAAGGTGATAGGGTGAGACCCTAAGGGGTGTTCAGAACAATCCCAGTGAATTTTGGGGGTTAGGACCAGACAACATTCTTACTGTATCCACCCATCACCACAAAGCTCCAGGAAGAACTTTGAGGAGTGAGGGGGAAGCAGAGTTCAGCTCTGGTGTGTGGCCTGCCTGGGGAAGCATATCATCCACTGGCTTGTTTCTGAGACTCAATTGCCAGTGACATTCAGACCCCAAGAGATGACTTAACTCCACTCTTGTCTTGAATCCCTTCCCAGTGACTCATAACTTTTTTTTGACACCAGAACAGCTGGACTGGCCAGCCAGGAGAGATGACATACAGATGTTGTCAGCTAGAGTTGGAGGGGCTGGAGGGGTGGGTGGGTGGGTAGGAATCTCTCTCTCTCTCTCTCTCTCTCTCATCTGTGCAACCCACAACACCTCAGTGGAGACTGACTCCCCACTCCTCTTCCCTAGCAGTCAAATTAGGGGTGGAGAGGCCAGCTCTGTTACAGGCCAACTCTCTCCTTTCTCAACATGTAGTCTTGGTTGCCTTCGAGCAGAAAGTGCTTACAGCTCCTCTTCTCATGCAACTCAGAGAGGTTTCTTTTGCTTTGGGGAATATTAGGTCCTTTAGCCAATCCATTTGGAGCAGCTATGGCAGATAGTACTGGAGCCAGAACCTACCACCCACTCAGATGTCTGGCTTAAAACAGACCTCAAGTGAGAGACTGTACAAAAAGACTGAAAGTTAGAGGCGGGGTAGAAAGTAGGGGCAAGAAAGAGATGCTTTCTTTCTGAGAAAAAGGAAAGTAAACAAGAGAGGAAGGTGGGGGAGGTCAAATGTGAAAAAGAAACTTACCCTTTTATAGTTTTTCTGAACTTTTTCCTTCTCCTGCATGTGTTTCATTTTTGGAACAAAACAAAGCTTTTTTTTTTTTTAATCTGTGTCTCCTGAGGCAAACCTGGAACATAGGCCTGAAGATACCTGCCAATTCCTACATTTTCCCCACGACCCTGACCCCTCAAAGTATGTCCAGCCAATAGTAGTGTTCTGGAATAGAGGGCAGGGTTGAAGAGTGTTTATAGGCATTATAGTATCATTAGTGGTAACTTTGGCCTCTCTGTGATGAAGAAGGACACATATGGTGGCCTCTGGTTCACAGAACCCCAGAAAGCTGCCCATCAGTCATCAAATGGTCACCTGATTGATTAGTTTTTAAATAAAAAAGTTAACAGGCACAGAAAGGCACTGAGCCACGAAGTCAACACAAATCCCCTTCTTATTCCTTATCTGATTCTCCCTGAACAAGATTCCAAGACTGTGATGGGAACATTTTCCTCACGGTTGGCCATGTTCATTGGGGGGGGGGGAGAGCAAGGGGTCAGCCTGTTCTTTCCCAGTGATCTCTCATCACCGTTCTGTCCTTATCTTGGCTCAAAGGAAAGTCAGAGGCTACTTTTGAAGCACCCCATTTCCACTTTCCACCACTCCCCCCCACAAAGTATCTAATTTATAGGAAGCTGAATGAATTTTCTCTTCTCAGGATGATGACTCTCAGAAAAGAGGGGATACTGGCTGCACTAGGGAGGAAAGAAGACTTCAGGAGAGGGAAGAGAGACAGATGAGAGGGGAGAGAGGAAAGGACTCACTAAATCCAGAAACAACCCATCAAAAGTAACCTCCACTCTACCCCATCGTGCTGGCAGCTCCTTGTCCTTCTCCTGTCTCTTCTGTTCACTCATTTACCTAACAAACACCAAGACAGTCCTCTGCTCTCCAGAGTCCATTTCAATCACTGAGTTGCCCCTCTCTCTGGTGATTCCCAGGATGCTTTGCTTCTTATGGCATAAGGCCTGATAGTGGGGTAGGGGGAAACAATCACAACTTATTTTCCTATTGATTTCACAAGAGAAAATGGATTTATAGTATTAGATGATTTTAGGAGTAGGGTTACAAATGTGTGCATACACACAGACAGACACACACACAATACGCATGCACATACGTGTCTTATAACTCACCAAATCCACCACTGCATGTCCTATACCATCACACCAAATGAAACCCCCTGCCTGTCCTGCCTTCCTTTCAATAGCCACCATAGCTTTCCAGCATCCCAGAGTCAGTTTGGGTCAAATCTATTTGTTTTAGTTATGCACCATACAAATGTAAGTGACACCATCCTGTAGACTTCTCTCATCTCTTAGCATCATCAAGCTCCAGTTCCGTTCATTTCATCCTAAATGATACAGTATCATCTTTGATAACTGCTGAGTAATATCCCACTGAGTACAGGTCTTTTTAAAAATTTTATTACCATCTTTATTTGTCGGATAGAGCCAGCCAGAAATCAAGAGGGTAAGAGGAGATAGAAAGACACCTGCAGCACTGCTTCACCACTCACAAAGCTTTCCCCCTGCAGGTGGGGACCTGGAGCTTGAACCCGGGTCCTTGTGCATTGTAACATGTGAGCTCAACCAGCTGTGCCACCACTCAGCCACATGAATATATATCTCTTAACTTCTTTATCCACTCATCTGTCTATGGTGGTTTCGGTTGCTAACACTCTTGGCTCATGTGTCGAAATGCTGCTATAAACACAGAGGGTGCACAGATCCTTTCTAAGGAGTGTGTTTATGGCCATTGGGATGGAAGAGAGCACTTTCAGATCCCAAGTTCAACTCCAGCTTCAACTCTGGAGGCTAGTGTAATCTATTTGGGAAACTCAGCTTCTGTTTTCCTCACGCCACCAATAATATATGGTTCCCTGTGGTTCCTAAACTTCACATTGGGGTTGCCTGGAGAGCTTCAAAAAGTCAGGATGCCTGTGTCCCACACCCACAGAATGTCAATTATGTTGGGCTAGAGATGTGGCTAGGACTTGGGGAGTTTGAGTAGACACCCGCTCCCCCAAGTGATTCTAGAGTACAGATAAGTTGGGGAGTGGTTGGGAGGGTAAAACCAGTGCTGATATTAGCACAAATGGAATCGAAATCACAATCCTAATCCCTTCCATTTCAATGCCTTCTGTGACAACAAGAGGCATGACTCAAAAGCCTTTGACCAGTGCCTACAATGGAGTGCCTTTTAAGGTATCTGAGTTTTTTTTCCCCATGCCCACCTCCTCTCATGCCAAACCACTAACAGAATATAATTTAATTCATTAGGAATTACAGGGAGCTGCACAGAAAACCCCTTCCTCCTGCATGGGGCTTGCAAAGCATTTCTAACATAAACACAGACAATAGGTAGGTTCCCTCATAGGAGAGAACTGAAATAAAACAGACCCAATTAACCCACCCCAATGCTCTGGCTCAGAGGCCCTGAGAACACTGCCTTCGGAAGCCTATCTCGCAGTTTTATCAAAACAGCATTTCTCATCCACGGTGGTCTGGTAACCTGGGTAATATAAATTTTGATTACTGATTGCTGCATTGTTAGTTACTGACTATACATCATCAGCGGCCGGTCACCAATGTCAGCCCAGACTTAATTATCTCCGCTGAAGAGAAAGTAACCCCACGAAAGAAGTGTTTTCCAATTAGAGCAGCACAGAATATGTGATTTGTCTCTCTGGTGATATCCAATTCATACTCCTTTTCATGCTATTTGTATTGTCTTCTCTTCCTCATTACAAGCTCAGAATTGTGAATCTCGGGCTCCCTAACAAGAAACACATAAATATCAAGGGGGGCAGCTGTCAGACGTTACAAAAAAAATCATGAGCAGTCACCACCAAAAACAACAGTAATTACAGAGCTCTCGCAAGCAAATGCTACTATGGAGGTTAAAGACATCTTTCAACACCACCACTTATTTTCACAAGTTCCTAACCCCCTAGAGAAAGTGTGCATGGTCACATGTACACACAACACACACACTCCACTTTGGGGGAGGGATGTTCTTTGCTTTGTCTTAGTTATTATTTCAGTGACGACGACAACAACATTTTTGTACAACTACATGAAAAAAATTGTGGTGAGTTATTTTACCCAAAGCTGTGTCAGATCTGTCTTTATTTTTGCCATCAGGCTTATCAAAGTGATCTGGTGCACACACCACTCTATCATGGATTCCTGTGGAAGTCTTTTTTTTTTTTTTTTTTCTATTTTGGGGAGAAAAGGGCTGAGGGAGAGACAGAGACAGAGAGGAGGAAAGACACCTCCAGCATCACTCCATTGCTTGTGAAGCTTTCCCACTGCAGCTGGGGACCTGGGGCTTAAATCTTGCCAATGACAACATTTGCACTCAACTGGGTACACCACCAACTATATTATATCTTTTTTAAAGTTTATTTTATTTATTTTTATTATTTATTTCTGGTTAGAGACAAAGAGAAATTGAGAGGGGAAGGAGGGATAGAGATGGAGAAAGAGAGACACCTGCAGCCCTGCTTCACCACTCATGAAGCTTTGCCCCTGCAGGTGGGGAGCAAGGGCTTGAACCTGACTCCTTATGCACTGTAATGTGTGCACTCAACTAGGTGCACCACCAGCAGGCCCCCTATATCATAACATTTTTTTTTGTCTCCAGGGTTATCTCTGGGGCTCGTGCTTGCATTAGGAATCCACTGCTCCTGGAGGCCATTTTTTCCCATTTTGGTTGCCCTTGTTGTTGTTGTTGTTGTTGTTATTGTTGTCATTGCTGCTGTTGTTGTTGGATAGGACAGAAAGAAATCAAGAGAGATGAAGAAGACAGAGAGGGGGAGAGAAAAATAGACACCTGAAGACCTGCTTCACCTCTTGTGAAGCGACTCCCCTGCAGGTGGGGAGTGGGGAACTCGAACTGGGATCCTTACGCTGGTCTTCATGCTTTGCACCACCTGCATTTAACCTGCTGCGCTACTGCCCTATCCTCCTTTTTTAAAAAAAAAAACGTATCCATATCCACGTATCCATAAACTACTGCAAAATATATACCTGAAAGCAGGATTACACTAGAGTTTGCAGTGAGTACCTCCCTAACACTTCCTCTCCACTATTCCAAACTTGGGATCCATGATTGCTCAACAAATTGTTTGGCTTTGTATGTTAACTCTCTTTTCAATCACCAGGTTCCAGATGCCACCAGGATGCTGGCTAGGCTTCCCTGGATTGAAGACCCCACCAGTGTGTCCTGGAGCTCAGATTCCCCAGAGACACACCTTACTAGGGAAAGAGAGAGGCAGACTGGGAGTATGGACCGACCAGTCAACGCCCATGTTCAGCGGGGAAGCAATTACAGAAGCCAGACCCTCTACCTTCTGCAACCCTCAACGACCCTGGGTCCATGCTCCCAGAGGGCTAGAGAATGGGAAGGCTATCATGGGAGAGGGTGGGTTATGGGGATTGGGTGGTGGGAATTGTGTGGAGTTGTACCCCTCCTACCTTATGCCTTTGTTCACTAATCCTTTCTTAAATAAAAAATTTAAAAAAAAAATTTATTTATTGGCTGTAGACAGGAATTGAGAGGGGAGGGAGAGATAACAGAGGGAAAGAGACAGACACCTGCCATTTTGCTTTACCACTCGTCAAGCTTTCCCCCTGCAGGTGGGAACCAGGGGCTTGAACCTGGGTCCTTGCCCACTTTAATGTGTGCCCTTAACCAGGTGCACCACTGCCTGCCCCCCATTTTTTTTTCTGAATGGTTTTGTTTTGTCCTCTACTCCCACATAAAGTCTGCTTATTTGAATATCTGGGTTATTTTTTATCCTAGGAGCAGTCACTCAAGTTTATCTCTCTGGGACTTTGGCCCATGTGCACAGCACATTGTGGCAATGGGTTTGGAAGTCGGAGTTGTTACTATCAACCAGGCATGTCTTAGGCACTGAGAATTCCTCTGAAGACATCTTTGCTATTGTGGGCCTCATGCTTTATGAAACTCCATCTCACTCCCTCCGTTAGAGGCTAAGTGGCCTTGGGTGAGCTGATTAATTCATGGGATATTGCTGTTTTTCTCTGCGTACTGCTGCTGTTAGGATTCAAGGTCCCTGAGCCTTAAAGAAGGCTTTAACTTCTGAGGTTCTGATTCAGCAGTAAGGTGTTGGACTTACATGCATGAAGCCCCATGTTCCACCTCATTGCATATGACAGAACAGTGCTCTGGTCTTTCTTCCTCTTTCTTACATGAAATAAATACAAGTCTTCTGGGAAAAAAAATGCCTTTAATAAACCTCAACCTCCATTTTCTTCATGATCTCCTCTGGGGTTGGTATTTGGATGCTCGAAGCCCTCTCAGGTTTCAACAGTTTGAATTCTGTCAAGGTGGGTATCACTCATTTCCCCAGAATACTTCCTTGTTGTAGCTGCCATGTTCTCCTTTCCCCAATACTGCTGGCCTGCTGTGCCTCGCATGGTAACTGTCCATGTTTTTACCTCACTTATGGCAACTGTCCACTTTTTTTTTTTGCCTCACTTAAGGTAGCTGCTGTTCTAGACGGTCACTGTTATCTGGTGCAAAATCAAACTTTTATGGAAAATGAATTTCCAGGAAGTTTCTGTTCTTCCTCTGGAGGAAGGAGGGCTGCACATTTTAGGAGAATGTACTTCTCAGGGTTCTGCCCCTGAACACTTGAGAAGCAGCCTGTGGTCCCTGGTATGAGTCCCTGTCAGCTCGGCTTCTCTCTCTCTTTCCTTCAAGTTAGTTGCAGACACCTGCATGGGAAGGACCCTTTAATTTCTGTTGGGTTTCAGCAACTACAAAGGTTGTATTTGCTGTCTATATTTATGATTAAGACACTGCCTGAGACTGTGGCCAGTACAAAGATAGAGAATGACTGATATAAAAGAAATCAGAAATCAAGAACCTCTCTGCTTTTTTTTCCTTTACTGCCCCCCACAACTTCTCTACCCTGTGTCCCCCCCCCCCCCACCTGCCTTCTCTCTCTCTTGCCTTGGGAATCCAGTCTCTTCTTTTAAGACGCTCTTCACACATTGCCTCCTCTATGGAGTCTTCCTTGATCCTATCTGACAGTCAATCACCAATGTCTCTCTTTCCCTCCCCATGAACAATCAAACCGACGTTATTTCTTTACTAATCTGCCCACGTCAGTAGACAGTGGACCTGCCAAAGGCTCACACATGTTTGATGGGTAAATAAAGGGATCAATAGTGACTAATCGAATGCACCATCTCTGTCTTCAGAGGATTTGCAATTAACGAGCGACAGAGATGTCAGTAGCAAAATCACAAAGCAAAGAACAGATGCACGTGCACTGTAAGAAAGAAGATTCACATTTTAAACTGTGATTTTTTTCCTTCTTTTTTTTTTCCCTAGAAATCTGAGATTTACTTAGTTCCCTTCATGATAGATTTCCTAAAGATTGCACCAGACTTTTTTTTTTTTAACGTCTGAGTGCTGGCTGGTGTCAGAAGCCCTCCATGTATACGTACCCTGGTAACACACATCAAACTGACAGCTTGCCTTTGCACTTGCAAATACAGGCTCTTGAAATATACATGAAATGTAAGACTCCGGTATTCCTACGGTAACATGAACACTTCCATCTTCTGTGAAATCCCTGACCTAGTTATATGGCTGAAAACACAGCTTAAGTGCATATTGTGCCCAGCACGTGGAAAAAATTGTTTTCTTGAGAACGGTGAATTTTGCATGCCTCTAGTTTTGTATTATTAAATCTGTGACCTTAATATTGCATGAGAGTTGATATTTTATTCAATTATATGGGCAATGAAATAAGACCCAAGGAAGACGTAGCTGGCTCAGACCTTCTCTCCCCCGGGGTGTCAAAAGATAATGGTGTTCTTTCTCTACGTCTGACAATAAAATTTAAATTGTTATTTAAAACTTTGATTAGCAAAACAGTAATTCAAATAGAAGTTAAGTCTTCACAGCACTACTTGGCATTGACTATTTTGTCCTAAGAATTGAGTAATGTTGAACATCTCTTTCCTAAAATGGGTGGGATTGGATCCTCCAAAATGCTGGACAAAGAAAATGAAGCAAAAAAAAAATTAACTGTTGCCAAATTAAACAAATGGGTCTGGGGCATGCTAAGTAAAATAAATGCTCTGCAGTGCTCTAATGTGAAGAAAGCTAGGAACTTTTAGGACATGGTCTTTTATAGACACTAAGGCACAAAGAGATGAAAGTATAAAGTATAAAGTACTTCTCCATCTTCCTAAGAACTGATGTTCTAACTTGTGCTTGGAGGAAGGGGTGGAGAGCGTATACTGTTTCATTTCTCTCTGTCAAACCAGTTGGCTCTAATGAAGTCTAATTATTTATTAGTCTCAGGCAATCAGAGTTAACAGCTCAGTGTGAAAGTCAGTAACAATCCTGAGTTAAAAGTCAACCCTGAGACCACAAAACCAGAGATAAGATTAAATTTCAATGTCCAAACAGCTCTCAGCTAATCTGTCTAACAGGTCAAAGTCCAACTCAAGTGTCATTAATTTCATAAAACTCAACTTTACATACCACAAAACGAAAAGCTTGTTTAAAAAAAAAGACATATGAAACTGGGGTTGGGGTGGGAAGAGGAGGAGGCAAGAGAGAGTTAGACAGACATAGAGATTTGTCTTTAATTCTCATTTACTTCCTATCATTGAAGTGTATCACCTTGTAAAATAATTTGCACTCTTCAGGATCACTAGAGGTTAGACACCTAATCAACAAACGTGTGTTTTCCTAACACTTCCTTTTCCTTTCTTCATTTCCTTTCCTAACAATTGGATACTGCTCCAAAGTGATTAACACAGCCCAGGTTTCTCTTCCTCATTTGCCAACCACATCCTTTGTAGCCCTAAGTGAATAAAAAGGCTTCAGAAACTTCCTGCCAGGTTTCTCACTTAATATAAATGTGGGGTCCTTGCAAAATGTCCCATTAAGGAAGAATACAAGCACACTCTGGTTATTGACTCATTGCTGCTCAATGCCTCGGGCTTCACCCCATCTTCATTTGCCTTTCCTGGGTCTCCTGGTACCAGGGACAGCAGTTAATAATTAGGAAAGCCAGTTTAGGTCCATTAGCTTAATGAAACAGATGACTTTGTCTATCTGTAGACCTTGAAACTGTCCAGGCTCAAATATCCACTCAGCTAATGAGTCTTCCAGAGGACCCTGGCAGGAGTGTCATCATTCTGCCACTAAAAGCCTTTCAGCGACTCTGCAGCCCAGCTTTGTATTGGAAAACTAGGCAGAAGCCTAACAGTTGTCAGACTTCCAAAAGGACAACAGCAAGCAGTTGCCTATCTAAGTCGTGACTGATGATACCTCCCTCCAAATTAACAGGGCTGCCTCATCAATATCCTGGCCCACAGCAAACTGAAGCTCTAAGCCCTTGTGAGTGTCCTAGCTCTATAATTACATCCAGGCTGATAACCATCCATTCTACCACTGTGAATGGTGGGCACCAGAGACCTTAATTTCACTGTCCCTCTCTCCCAGATAAAGCCTGACCCTGAGTCCCCAAAACTATGTGACATGCTGATAGGGATAAATGAGTTTTTCTCTGGCTACGTGAAAATAACTAATGGGTTCTAGTGGCCAAAGTGGCACAAAGATAAGCCAAGGTTTGTGCCAGGACTGGATGACCATGTAGACAGGTCTTGAAGGGAGTTCTTTTTTTTTTTTTTCAGGGGAGAGCGCGAACGCAGTCCCCCACTACCACAAATTATGCGGTCGAGTTTCCCACATTTGGGGAAATCGCAGGGGTCAGCACATCCGGAGTGCAATGGATAAGCCTCGCCCTGGGAAAACCACCTTCGTGATCATGGTATCTGCCCTGCCAGGTAAGTATATTGAAGGGAGTTCTTAACCGCAAAGTTTAAACAAAAACACAAAGGGGATCTGGCCAGGGTGAACAAAAAATCTTTGTAGTGTGACACACGATTAGCCAAATGCCTGATATTTCCTCTAGTCATTTTAGTATCTGAGACACAGCTACCAGAGAGGTTTTGAATGATCTAAAACTAGGGCTCAAGTGAGCAATTTTCATCAGTGGTTCCCCTTTTTCTCAAAGTGCTGTGTTTTGTTCTCCTAATCAGAAGATGGCTCTAATTCAACACGGCTATACACACAGCCATTTGAATGAAATGTTATAAATTTTAAGTACCTTCAAATGAAAATGAGCATGGTTTACATTGCCTTTATTCTAATGTAACAAGCACTGTTGCTTCCAAGAAGTGGTGAAGAATATTATAGTCTGTACAACAGGACAATTGTACAAATTCCAGTGTTATGGCTACAGAGACGCTCCCTATTACACATGTTCTTAATTGTTACATATATTTTTCTTTTAGCTCACTGAAATATTATGGGTTTCAATTTCAGGCAACTGACAAAGATAAATGTCCCTTCCTGTTTTCCTATCAGAAGTGTACGTGTTCTGAGAGGTTAAAAAATTATAACTCAGCTGTTTAATAATGTATCAGGACTGAAATTTGGCATCTCAGATGTGAATTTGTTTCCAGAAAGAAAGAGAATCTGGCAAGGTTTTCTCTCTCTCTTTTTTTTTTAAAGAGGGAACAATATTTGGGAGCTTGGTTTATTTCTTAAGAGGACTCACACTGGATTTAAGCATGACATAAGGGAGTCGGGCGGTAGTGCAGCAGGTTAAGCGCAGGTGGTGCAAAGTGCAAGGACCAGCGTGAGGATCCCGGTTCGAGCCCCAGACTCCCCACCTGCAGGGGGCAGTCTCTACACAGGCGGTGAAGCAGGTCTGCAAGTATCTGTCTTTCTCTCCCCCTGTCTTCCCCTCCTCTTTCTATTTCTCTCTGTCCTATCCAACAACATCAATATATTGACATCAATAACAACAATAACTACAACAGGGTAACAAAAGGGAATAAATGAATTAATATTTTTAAAAATTTTCCCTTTAAAATTAAGCAAAGTAGGCAGCACACAGACACTGAGGAGCCTTTCTTAGTCAATGATCTAACATCACCTGCCTTTATTTTAGTTGGAGTATTTTCAGCAGGGGTTTCTCTGGCCACTGGGGACTTGTTATTGCACAAACAACAACACTGTAGTGTGGGTAGTTTACTATGCAGTAGGCTCAAATCTCTCACCCCTTTATGTGGAGTGACTCACTTAATCCTCACAATATCTTGTTATTCAAACTGTTATTAACCGCACCCCCACACACATACACACACTTTATAGATGAAGAGGCTGCTTGAGGTCATACAATAACAGGGCAGGTGGGGGGAGCATGAACTTGAACTGTGGGCAAGGTGGCTCCAAAGTCTTCATTTTAACCACTGTGTATAGCGCCCTGTAATCATAGTCATTTCTCAAATCTCAGCCTTAGCAAGGATTTAATAAGTGTCCACAGGCCTATAAGCAGGGATCAGTAGCAGAGATTGGGAGGGGGATGCGGGTGAGGGATGGACTAGGTGTTTCTGGAGCCAAGAAACAAGGGGCAAACTCATGGGGACGAAGTTTGGGGCATAAAGGTCCTACCAGTTTGGGGAAGCCACGGGACCCAGTGGTTAATGGGTCTCAGGCATTTGGGTCCCAATAGACGGTATAACTTAGGCATAAACAGGCTCAACCTGTGTGAACACTTTCCCATCCCGGTGAAGACAAGGCAGGCATGGCCTCTGTCTTTAATACACCCAAGCTTGGTGGTGAACATCTGAGGCCACAATGCCTTGCCCTTCCCCTCTCCAGCTCCAGGGAACATCAATAGTGATGCCTTTGGATGTGGTTGCTTTGAAACCAGTCGGTTCGCAGCCTTCAGTCAGTCACACACAAGCCAATTGTTAAAGTGTCCTTAGCAGAAACCCAGACAGAGATGACAGGTGTAAACAGTTTATAATTTACAGAGTGCAGGATAGGGTTTCACCTGCCTTCTGCCAACACCTCGCAGACATACGTGTGTGTGTGTGTGTGTGTGTGTGTGTGTGTGTGTGTGCAGTGTTCACTTTCTTACTCGAGTTGTTATTATTTTGGCAGAGCCCTGAGCCTGCGTAGGAGCCATCTCACCGCTACCGGAAGTGCTTTTTCACTCAGAGAAAGAGAGAGACAGAGATCAAGAGAGAGATACCAGGGGAGATGTTGGAGATTCCCCTGGTGCCGTGGTCCTTCCCATGTGGTACCAGGGTTCCAACCTGGACAACTTACATGGCACGGCAGGTGTCCTATCTGCTGAGCTATGTCTCCTGCACTGCCCCTCCCCATACTTAAATTATTATTGTTGTTGTCGTTAGTATCTTTACTTGTTGTATAGAGACAGTCAGAAATCAAGAAAGGGTAGGGGAAATAGAGAGGGAGACGGAGAGACACCTGCAGCCCTGCTTTGTCACTCCTGAAAAGTCCCTGCTGCAAGTGGGGGGCGGGGGTGGAGGCTCCAATCCGAGTGGCTGTGCATAGTACTATATGCCCTTAAACAGGTGTGCTGGTGCCCGGTCCCCTGTCAAGATTGTTTTATTTATTTATTTATTTTTCCATCAATCCTGAGATGTTCCTATCTGACAAGCTTTTGGCCATCTGTGTTACCTCAACAGTTCAAACTATGTAAAGCTTGAGGTTGAGTTCTCAGTTGGCATTTCAGGTGATGACATGAGGATGTGTTCGGGGTACTATGGCCATAGGCTCAGCTAACATTTCAAAATGAAATCCTCTGAAGAGCCCCCTCTTGCTACCTTGTGCTCCTGTGGAGTCCCACCCCCTCCTCCTCCTTTATAGAGCTGGGGCCTTACACATACATGATTTCCTTGCTCTTAGGCTGCCTATTCATTCTGATAGAAACACATATGCACAGAGGGAGAAATAGCACAGTGTGGGGCTTCCTCTGGTGTTACGGTATCTTCCATGTGGTAATGGGGTTCCAACTTGGGTCTTGCCCCTGGCAAAATACATGATGGTCTATCCAGTGAGTTCTATCTCTCCAGTCAGTTTCCCCTCTTTTTATACCAGGGGCGTGGTGGTGGTGGTGTCACCTTTGCCTTTGAGAGATAGCAGGTTTGAAATGATGAACTTCTGAGAGCGTGTGCATGGATGTGGGATTTCTGATGTCTTTGGAGTTGATCCTACTTAGCTGCCTGCTGCGGTTTTTCATGGCTGACACGACTCCGTGAAACTTGGACTAACTGGAAGGCTGGGGGGGGCGGGGCTTGGGGGGGTTCTTGTTGAAGGATTGCCTGGTTAAACTGAATGTTATTTAGAAAACCCTTGTTACTGAAAATCTTTCCAAAGCACATCAGTGCACTTCTCTCTGGAGTGAGGCTTCGCTGCCGGAGAAAAATTGTTCTGAGTCCTCTGGATTTTGAGGCAAATCCCGCAAAGCTGCTAAGGACTCTCCAGTCCCAGCTCTGGCAGGGACTGCCTCTCTCTTTACAGGCAACACAGCTAAGATTCAAAGCCTCCCTGCTCTCTGGACAATCTTTATCGCCTCCGGGACCAGAGACCTGGAGGCCAACACCACTCACCCCTCCTCCCTGTCCTTTCTACTCCCAGAACTGCCCCCAACTTCACCAGCTTCTGGATTCATCCTCTCTGGCCTCCTCAGTGAGGCTGCCTTTGTCTTCGTCCTTTCTTTCATGGGCTCACTCCTAGGCCATAGACATGCCCAGAAATACACCTGTGCCCCTACTCCAAACAAATCTTTCTCTCCTTTTCTCCTTCCCTGGCAAACTCCTCAGTCCTTCCCTTCACTGCCCAACTTCACTGCCATCTTTGCAAAGACAGACATGAAGACCCACATCTGCTCCCTTCTGCTGGGCAGCTCTGTTTCCCCTTTCCTGTCACCCCGCCAACTCCCCAAGACCATGGAAGGCTAAGGGCTGCACCCAGTGGCTTTGTCTCAGCAAGCCGTTCTCATTCTTCTAAAATGCCTCCATACTTCTTCCTCTTCACTTCAGCTCCATGGCAGCTGCCATTTTGTTGGATTTCACTCCCCTCCAGCACTTCTCGCCACACTTGTAACAGGAAGCGGAGCCCCTCAAGCTCAGCCCTGCTAACTAGGCTACCAAGCCTGCTCTTGTATTTTCCAGCTTATTTTCTTCTCTCTCTCTCTCTCTCTCTCTCTCCCTCCCTCCCTCCCTCCATCCATCCCTCCCCCTTCTTCCTTCCTTTCTTCCTTTCTTCTTTTGGTGGTGGTGGTAGAGGGTTGGTTTCCAATAACCCACCTGCCTGAAGTGCTATTTCTCCCCCACTGGCTCTTCCAACTCCAGTTCAGATGTTAACTCTTCGGAGCAGACTTCCCTGGCCAGACATTCTTTGTGCTTGTCAGAAGTGACTGATGGCCCCTTCTTTGTTCAATGCTTCTCTTCAGCACTCCCTTGTGTGTCCTCTGAAGGAGAGGTGAAGAAATGTTCCACTTCACTTCTCATCAGAGAAATGCAAACAAAGTATACTGAGATACCATCTCATCCTTAAGAGAATGGCTTCTATTAACAAACCAAGAAGTGACAGGTGTGGGAGAGGTTGTGGAGAAAAGGGAACTCTGCTACACTGCTGGTTGGAATGCAAAGCAGGTACAGTCCCTTTGGAAGGTTGTATGGAGAGACCTTAGACAAATAAAAATGGAGGTATGTTATGATCCAGCAATACTACTCTTAGGCATCTATCGAGTGGACAAACACTAATTAGAAGGGACTTATGGTGAGTGGCTGAGTAAACTGTGGTACATATACACAATGGAATACTACTCAGCTATAAAAAATGGTGACTTCACTGTTTTGAGCTGGTCTTGGATGGACCTTGAAAAATTCATGTTTAAGTGAAATAAGTCAGAAACAGAAGGATGAATATGGGATGATTTCACTTTCAGGCAGAAGTTGAAAAACAGTATCAGAAGAGCAAACACAACAGGAACCTGAACTGGAGTTGGTGTGTTGCATCAAAGTAAAAGACTCTGAGGTGGGTGGAGGAGGGGAGAATATAGGTCCAAGAAGGATGACAGAGGACCTAGTGGGGTTGTACTGTTATATGGAAAACTGGAAAATGTTATGCATGTACAAACTATTGTATTTACTGTCAAATGTAAAACATTAATTCCCCAATAAAGAAATTTTAAAAAAGAAGGGAGTTATGTATCCCCTATGTTTATAGCTGCATTATTCACAATATCCAAAGACTAGAAGCATATGCCCATCACCAGATAACTAGATAAATAATTTATAGGATATATAGTCTATGGAATACTACTTTGCAATAAAAAAAGATGTTATTGTGCCCTTTGGGACAAAATAAATGGAATTGGAGGTGATATGCTTAGTGAAGTAAATAGAGAGATGAAAGACAATAGCAGGATAGTTTCACTTTTATGTGGAATCTAGAGATCGACATGATCTTGCCAAAATAAAATAAAAATCCAAACAAAACAGAAGCAAGCAAACTGTAAGACTTATGGGAACTGTGGCGATTATCTTTGGGAGGTGGGGAATATGGAACTTTGGTGGTGGGTGTAGTGTGGGACTACACATTGTAATTATACAATCTTGTAACAGACTATTAATAACAAATAAAAATTATGGAAAGTAAATTAATGTTCTTCTATGGTTCAACAAACAAACAAAAACGGGGCCAGCTGGTGGCACACTTGGTTGAGCACACATGTTACAATGTGTGAGGACCCTACCTCCTTCAAGCTCCCCAGCCCCCACCTGCTGGGTGAAAGCTTTGTAAGTGGTGAAGCAGTGCTGAAGGTGTCTATCTCTCTTCCTCTCTATCACTCCCTTCCCTCTCCATTTCTGTCTCAATCAAATAAATAAAGATAATACCAAAAAAAAAAAAAAAAAAAGAAGTGCTTCCTGACTGAAGAATCCTTTGCCTTAGTAGACTGTGCACCTTGCAAGTCACTGAATTTTGCCCTGTGAATTCACCATGAGACAGCCAGGACGGAATCTGACACCAGGTACATCATTGCGGAAGAAATAAATGAGCACATGAAAGCTTTTAAACTTCACCTTTCTCTCTAGAATCCCAGAAACCTGAGCACAGCCTTCATTCAGCAAAAGGTAAACAAAGCAGTCCTCACAGTCAGCGCACTAACATTGGCAAAGCCTCAGTCACCTGACTAATAATATACACACATCAGGTCACAGGCTCCAGGAGATGCGTCATGCAAATGCAACATCTTTTTCAGGAGGAAATGAGGCTCTAAGCAAAAGCACAGGGCTGGACGGTGGCACACTTGGTTGAGCACACATGTGACTTATGAGCAAGAACCCGGGTTCATGTCCCCCGGCCACTACTTGCAGGGAGGAAAAGCTTTACAAATGGAAGCGGTTCTACCAGAGACAGCCAGAAATCAAGAGGGAAAGGAGTGATAAGAGAGGGAGAGAGGAGGCCAGGCGGTAGCGCAGCGGGTTAAGTGCAGGTGGCGCCAAGTGCAAGGACTGACATAAGTGTCCCGGTTTGAGCCCTTGGTTCCCCACCTGCAGGGGAGTCACCTCAAAAGTGGTGAAGCAGGTCTGCAGATGTCTGTCTTTCTCTCCCTCTCTCTATTTCTCTCTGTCCTATCCAACAATGATGACAGCAATAACAATAATGGTAACAACAACAATGATAAACAACAAGGGCAATGAAATGGAAATAAATGGCCTCCAGAAGCAGTGGATTCGTAGTGTAGGCACCGAGCCCCAGCAATAACCCTGGAGGCAAAAAAAAAAAAAAGAGAGAGAGAGAGAGACAGACAGATGCCTGCAGCACACTGCTTTACCACTTACAAAGCTTTCCCCTTGCAGGTGAGAACCTGGGTCTTTGCGCATTGTAACATGTGCTCAACCAGGTATGCCATTAACCAGCTACAATGAAACATTTTTTTAAAGAAAAAAATAGTTTACAAGTTGTATTGAGAGTAGAGATTAGGGAAGAGTAGAGCTGAGAAGGAGGGGAGATTTTACCCAGACTGTGGTGCTCACCTTAGAGGAGATCATTAGACTGCTAACCTGCCCAGAGAAAGAGGGGCCTGGGGAGCAGGTACCTTGAGGGGTACAGAAGAGGACTGGAAGTGTGGATGAAGAGAAAATGCTGTGACATGCGGTGGGGGGAGGTAGGCAGCGTGGAGGCTGGTGTGAACTGGAGTTTCCTGAAATGCAGATGCCCTCTGGGTTTGGAGAATTAGAAACTGTTCTCAGGGTAACAGCACCATTATTAGCCTGACTTTGCAGCTCATCAGCAAGACAGGGCAACTGGGTCAAGCAGGTGGGAACACAGGGAAGAAGGTGGACTTCAACTTGAGGGACTCATCCACGCAACCTCCAACTCAGGCACCCTGAAATCCGTAAGTTGCCCCCATTCAAATCCTGTTCATTCCAGGGGTCCCTGTACACCTTGCACAATGGGGCTGGTTTGGTGCTGAGCAGAGGCAAATACACAGTAAATTCCAAGAAGCGATCCGGGTTATATAGGTCATGTTATAACTGCAAGGAGTAGAACTGCTGCTTAAGAGACTCCCGTTATAAAGAATGTTTGCCAGACAAGTTACACCCACTTCCTCGACTCTTCATCCATGCAGATTTTGCCTGCAAGGAGAAACCTCGAAGCAGGGGGTCTCTATGTCACTCTCAAGCAAGAATATCCACTCGTCACATTACAGACTTTTAAATTTATTTTATATATATATTTATTTATTTTCCCTTTTATTGCCCTTGTTTTTTATTGTTGTTGTAGTTATTATTGTTGTTACTGATGTTGTCACTGTTAGACAGGACAGAGAGAAATGGAGAGAGGAGGGGAAGACAGAGAGGGGGAAAGATAAACACCTGCAGACCTGCTTCACCACCTGTGAAGCGACTCCCCTGCAGGTGGGGAGCCGGGGCTCAAACTGGGATCCTTACACCAGTTCTTGCACTTTGCACCCTGTTTGCTTAACCCGCTGCACTGATTTACCACCTGATTCCTCCGCCTCCACCATGATCCAGGCTTGAGCCTTGTCCCCATCACAGGGAAGGAAGAAACTTTGGTGCTGTTCATTCTCTCTCTCTCTCTCTCTCTCTCCCTCTCCCCCCCTCACTCTTTGCTTTGTTTGCTTTATTGAGTAATGGTTTACAGTATATATTTTTCACCACTCCTGTCATCAAAGGTCTATGTCTCCATCCCCATTCCCCATAGATAACCACTATATCTTCCCCACCTTCTTAGATATAGGTTGACATTTTCACATTCCTATACTCACTTCTTTATAGTCCACATATGGGTGAAACCATTCAGTACTTGTCCTTCACTTCTTTACTTGCTTTGCTAGTGTAATCTTCTCCAATTCCATCCACTTTATACCAAAAGACGCAATATCACTTTTTTATTGCTAAATAATAATTACTTCGTTAAGGATGTGTCCCATAATATTTTTTATCCAGTCAACTGTTGAAAGGCCTTTTGGTTGTTTCCAGGTCTTTGCTATTGAGATAGGAATAAAGCCTCTATCAACACGGGGGTGGACATGCCCCTTCAAATCAGTGTTATTATATATATATTTTGGGTGTATGCCTAGGAGTAGGATGGCTGCATCATAGGTATTTCCATTTGTGTTTGTTTAAGGATTCTCCAGACTGTTTTCCATAATAATGCTTCACTCTTTGTACCTGAAAAAAAGACAGCCCAGAACAATGGAGCCCTGAAGAAGACAGACAGACAGACAGACAGACAGAAGAAAGTACACACAAATATCCCAAAGGAAAGCATTTTAGCCCACCTGACTTTGAGTTCATCTAGTTCCACCCACCTGCTTTCCCTTCCCTAGTTAAGTTCTCTGGCCTCACCCATCAAAAAAGGAGCATCAGGCTCAGGGGTGTATCAGCAGGTCAGCACCAGATCATCTAATCTGCCTTCATCTCCCTCCACCTCTCTTGTTGCAATTAGATCATCTCTGGGCTGTTATTTTAAGAGGGGCTGGGGTTTCATTTTAGTTGGCAAAAGCTGAGCCCATTCATTGTTTACTCATAAACAAACAAAAGACTCCTCTCCCCAGCCCCAGGATTTTTGCTTGGCTGGTTTTAAATAGATGAGACTGAGCAGATATTTACCATCAGCTTGGCGGTGGGGGATGGGGGGAGAAAGAGACATTGTTCTGGGCATCCCAAGTCATGGGAACAGGGTCCCCACAGGCATGCACTGCTAACCGAGGATCGGACTACAGATAATCAAAGCCTCACTGTAGGTTTCACAGAGTTGGGCCAAACCAGGAGAAGAAAAAAAAGGTCTCAGGGACCAGGTCGTAGCGTATTAAGCACACATAGTACTGAGTACAAGGATCCACACAAGGATCCAGACTCCAGGTCCTGGCTCACCACCGCATCGCTGCAGGAGGCATGCTTCACAAGAGGCAAAGCAAGTCTGTGCGTGTCTCTCTGTCTCTCTCCCTCTCCCCTCTCAATTTCCCTCTGTCCCATTTAATATAAATGGGGGACAAAAATGGCCATCAGGAGCAGTGGATTCCTAGTGCCAGCACTGAGCTCCAGCAATAGCCCTGGAGGCAAAAAAGAAAAAAAGAAAAGAATAAAGGTCCCTAAGTGCCAGCATGTTGGGAAGACATCATTGCCATGAAATTGGGAAACCCACACTGGCAGGCAAACAACAGAAAACAAAAACAGAAATCCAATATGCTTATCAGGGTTTGCCCAAGAAGTAAAAAAAAGGCCCCAGTCTTTCAGAGGACACTGGCAAGAATCCCAGCTCCTTCGACTCTCGAATAATCTGCCTGTGACATTTCTTCTGGTGCTGCACCGCCATTCTGATCTGTCCCCAGCAGTCAAGGATCCACCACAAGGCTAGCAGTCTCTCTGAATGCACCTACAGCTTTGAATCTAGATGTCAGGTGATTCAAAAAGAAAAAAAAAATCACCAAACTGTCTTCTTTTGTGCATTACAAAGGCACTGTTTTCCTGGCTCCAAGTTCAAGACTCATGGGCTATTCGGAGAGGCAAGATGGACAATGTATTAGCATGAGTTAAATGTGGTGGGAGGGCCAAGCATTAAAATCAACTCCATAATAAGTGCAGCCCAGAAACTGGAACTCCCATCTAGCTGAAAGCAAGGACCACAGTAGTTGGAAGTAGTTTTGACGCATGCATTTTTGATGAGATTATTTTGGAAACAATTACACACAGACACACATGCATACACGCACACACAATTGGGGAGATCTATGAATGGGAACCCTCATCGTAATAAAACACTTTTCTTGGAAGTAATGGAAAATAAAACCACAGAAACTAAATACACATCAGAACTTGGACTGGAGTTGGTGTATTGCACCAAAGTAAAAGACTCTGGGGTGGGGAGGGAAGGAGGGTTCAGGACCTGGAACATGATGGCAAAGGACCTAGTGGGGGTTGAATTGTTATGTGGAAAATTGGGAAATGTTATGCATATACAAACTAGTGTATTTTACTGTCAACTGTAAACCATTAACTCCCCACAATAAAGAGATTAAAAAACAAACAAACAAAACTGAAACTGTAACACTGTTCTATGTCTAACCTAGAACCTCAGTCCACAGAGAGGCAATCAGCCTGTATTTTTTTTTATTTCTTTATTGGGGAATTAATGCTTTACATTCAACAGTAAATACAATAGTTTGTACATGCATAACATTCCCCAGATTCCCATTTAACAATACAACCCCCACTATTTCATTCATCATTTTTCATGGACCTGTATTCTCCCCACCCACACCCACCCCAGAGTCTTTTACTTTGGTGTAATACTCTAATTCCATTTCAGGTTCGACTTGTCTTTTCTTTTCTAATCTTGTTTTTCAACTTCGGCCTGAGAGTGAGATCATCCCATATTCATCCTTCTGTTTCTGACTTATTTCACTCAACATGATTTTTTCAAGGTCCATCCAAGATCGGCTGAAAATGGTGAAGTCACCATTTTTTACAGCTGAGTAGTATTCCATTGTGTAGATATACCACAACTTGCTCACCCACTCATCTGTTGTTGGACACCTGGGTTGCACCAAGAACTTTAAGTGACTTGTCCCAAACCACAAGGATACTTAATCAACCTACTTAGAAAAGGTGCCCTGCCTGGCCCCTCCATGTCAGAGTGTGAGGCCAGTTTGCTCTTGACCCTCTAGTAATTTTCCAGTTATGTGACTGGGGGGTTGGTTGGGGGGAGGGAATCCTTTCCTCTTGAGAATCTCAAATGATGTGGCTAAATTGTGAAACTAATACTAACAGGTGCCTTGAGGGTGGTTGCTTAGAGTAAACGTACCATGAGCAAGAACAGAATAAATGCTATCACTGTGACTCTTGTTACTAGTACTAATCATTTCACTGTTAGAAATGTAAATGCTTGTAGGAAAAAAAGAAACAGCTGAGGAAATAGGTCAGGCTGGTGGAGCACAGGCCTTACATGCTAGAGGCTCCGGGTTGGACCCCCCACACCCCACCCCTGTACACATACCTGAGAGTACTCTCTTTCCTTTTTAGCTCTCTCATATGAATAAAATACATCTTTTATTTTCTTACCTTTTATCCAAAATAAAGATATGCTTCACAGAGGATAGAACCCTGGTCCTTGTACACTATAATGTGTATGCTCAACCAGGTGTGCCAACACCTGGCCCCAAAATAAATCTTTAAAAATTTTTTTTATTATCTTTATTTATTGGATAGAGACAGGCAGAAATTGAGAAGGATGGGGTGATAGAGAGGGAGAGAGACAGAGAGACACCTGCAACACTGCTTGACCTCTCGTGAAGCTTCTCCCCTGCAGGTGAGGACTGGGGGATTGAACCTGGGTCCTTGCGCACTGTAACATGTGCGCTCAACCAGGTGCACCACCACTGGGCCCTCAAAATAAATCTTTTAAAAGGCAGCCATGTGGTGGCACACCTGGGAGAGTGCATGCATTACCATGTACAATAACCCGGGTTCAAGTCCATGGTCCACCACCTGCCAGAGGAAAGCTCTAAGTGTGATAAAGCAGTGTTGCATTTATCTTTCTTTCTCTCTCCCTGTCTACCCCTCCCCTCTCCTTTTATCTTTGTCCTATTAAATAAAGGCAAGAAAAGGGGGGAGGGGACCACACATATAAATAACCCCAACGATTTGTGAATATGCACTTGGAGAATAAAGGCAGGTTGGCCACACCAGCAAAATATTTAACTAACTGTGTTATCATCTCTTGAAAACATAGGCATGGGCTGTAGAAATAGCTCATTCAGACAGTGTACTGCTTTGTCATGTGTGTGAGCCAGGTTTAAGCCCAGCCTCCACCATATAGAAAGAAGCTTAGGAGTCTGAAGAACTCTCAGAAGGCTAGAAATGGATCTACCCTATCACCCTGCAATTCCTCTCCTGGGGATATATCCTAAGGAACCCAACACACCCATCCAAAAATACCTATGTTCACTGCAGCACAATTTGTAATAGCCAAAACCTGGAAGCAACCTACTTGTCTCAGAACAGATGAGTGGCTGAGTAAGTTGTGGTGAACACTACTCAGTTATTAAAAATGATGAGTCCACCTTCTTCACCTCATCTTGGAAGGAACTTGAAGAAATTACGTTAAGTGAGAAAAGCCAGAAAGAGAAAGATGAATATGGGATGATCTCACCCATAGATAGAAGCTGAAAAATAAGACCAGAAGGGAAAACACAAAACAGAACTTGGACTAGATTTGGTGTATTGTACCAAAGTAAACAATTCTGGGGCAGGGGGAGGGTTCAGGTCCTGGATCATGATGGTGGAGGAGGACCTAGGTGTGTGTGTGTGTGTGTGTGTGTGTGTGTGTGTGTGTGTGTGTGTGTGGCAGCGGGGGGGGGGGGGCTTAGAGTGTTATGTGGAAAACTGAGAAAAGTTACACATGTACCAACTGCTGTGTTTTACTGTCATCTGAAAATCCTTCTAATAAAGAAAAATTTAAAAAAGAAAGAAATTTAGGTACTGTGATCTCTCTCACTTTCTCTGCCTCTTCCTAAAACAAACAAATACACTCAGGACAAGTGCTTTGTAAAAATAGTAATCTGTAGCTTTCACATGTGA
Source organism: Erinaceus europaeus (assembly GCF_950295315.1). NCBI lineage: Eukaryota > Metazoa > Chordata > Mammalia > Eulipotyphla > Erinaceidae > Erinaceus > Erinaceus europaeus. The sequence goes on from NC_080163.1 coordinate 18,413,496, forward strand.
GTTTCAAACTTTATTTATTTATTTATAAAAATGGAAACCCAGACAAAACCATTGGATAAGAGGCTACAATTCCCACTACCAGAACTCCGTATCCCATCCCCTCTCCTGATAGCTTTCCTATTATTTAACCCTCTGAAGAACTCTTCTGAAGAAGAGTATGAACCCAGGGTCACTATGGGGTGCAGATGGTGGAAGGTCTGACTTCTGTAATTGCTTCCCCACTGAACCTGACTCAACCATCTATATGGACTCAATAAGTTGAGGTAAAGGAGAGGGACAAAGACCACAACAATTTCAATGTGGTGGGGGCTGGGCTTGAACCTGGGTCATGTACATGACAAGACAGTGTACTATCCAAGTGAGCTATTTCACCAGCCCATGGTTTGGTTTGGTTTTAAATGTGGTGGGTGTTTGTTAGTTCTCTAAATGATTTTTACGTTCCACAAAATTACTTATCACTGCTTATTTTTCCCATGGACATCTGGAAAGTACTAACTCAGATGGTCAGTTTGCTCTGCCTGCTATCCTCAGGGGCTGAGCTCAAATCTGTCGAGTGTCTGAATGCCTGGATAATAAATATTTTTTCAGTCTTTGGTGCTGCATGTTTCCCAGAGCTCCGCTAGCTCTCTCTCTCCTTTTGCAAGTTTCTCAGGAGAGTTCTGTTCATCACAACAGAGTTCTGGTTAGTGTTCTGAGATGAGTTTTTACTCTCAACAATAGTCTGGAATATTTTTGTCTGTTATCTTAATTGGACCTATTAAGTATCTGTTAGGATATATTCATGACAATGTTTCATGTACTTACATGAATTCCAGGAACACGAGATGAGTTGCTCATGATAAGAATAAAACAAAATAAATATTTCAGATAGCGCTGATGTTACTCTAGATCCTAGTCTATATCATAAGAGACACCAAATAAATGCTGTCTTTGCTAAATTCCTCCTCTTCCTTGCCTTAACATGTTTAGTTAACCAACATTGTGTTTTGTGAATACATCCTTTGAGTTGGCAATATATTTTTTTCTATAGAAATCCTCCATGTGTCCCGTAGAAGGCATGTGGTTTGCTATACAGAAGGGAAAGCTGTGAACATCTATACATTTCCTTTCTATGCCACAACTTCACACCTGTGAAGTTAAGGCAGGGTATCATTACTTGCCACCTCAAGGCAACCTTTGCCAGTGGAATTCCCATTGTGATGGTGGGGTCAAGCATGGTTGGCAGCTCTGCTTCCTGAAGTAGGAGGCAATACTAGGCTGTTCTTGTAGTCTTTCGGTTTGGTTTGGTTTGGTTTGGTTTAGTTTAGTTTGATAGTTTCCTTCTTGGAATAGAAATCGTGTATTCCCAAGTCGAAGACTGCTAAAAATCCGTAGACTATTACATAGGCACATAATCTGACATGCTAGGAAAAACATTCTCTCACTCTCACACGTCTGTAAGCTGAAAACAAAACACATCCTTGATAGTCTTCACCAGTAAGAACTATGATAGCTGTGTGGGTTGGGCCACATGTCTTTCATTTTTGCCAGGTCAGTCCCCCTCCAATCACACAAAACCAAATAAGTGATGGATATCCTTCCAGAGCCTGATTTCCACTAGTAGAATTGCTAATATTTTTTTGGCATTAGAATAGATGCTAAGATTAAATGTTTTACAGAGTTTTGGGAGTCCTGATAAGTAGTTTGTGTTTAAGTTTTAAAAATTTTTTTATATTTATTTATTTTCCCTTTTTGTTGCCCTTGTTTTTCATTGTTGTTGTAGTTATTATTGTTGTTGTTATTGATGTCATCGTTGTTAGATAGGACAGAGAGAAATGGAGAGAGGAGGGGAAGGCAGAGAGGGAGAGAGAAAGATAAATACCTGCAGACCTGCTTCACCACCTATGAAGCAAGTTCCCTGCAGCCAGGGGTTCGAACCGGCATCCTTACGTCTTGTGCTTTGCGCCACATGCACTTAACCCTCTGTGCTACAGCTCAACTCCCTTAAGTTTTTTTGTTTTTATTTTTTGCCTCCAGGGTTATCACTGGGGCTTGGTTCTTGCACCACGAATCCACTGCTCCTGGCAGCCATTTTTTCCATTATATTGGATAGGACAGAGAGAAATTGAGAGGGGAGAGGGAGACAGAGAAAGAGAGAGAGAGAGAGAGAGAGTGAGAGAGAGAGAAGGAGAGACTAGAGCAGACCTGCTTCACTACTGTGAAGCTTCCGCCCTGCAGGTGGGGAGCCAGGGCTTATCCCAAGGTCCTTGCATAGATCCTTATGCTTTGTACTATGTGCCCTTAATCCAATGTGCCACCACCTAGTCAACTATATTTAATTTTTTTTTTTTTACCCTTTTTGTCTTGGACCTTCGTAACCTCATGGCTTTTATAAACAATTTATGTTATTGTGGCCTGGGAGATGGCACAGTGTATAAAGTGTTTGACTCTCATGTTGAGGTCCTAAGTTCGATCCCCGGCAGCACATGTACCAGAGTGATGTCTGGTTCTTTCTCTCTCTCTCTCCTCCTATCTTTCTCATAAATAAATAAAATCTTTAAAAAAAAAAACCCAATTTCTGTTATTTAAGCCCTCAGTCACATCAATTGTCCTTCCACTAGGACTATCTTAAACGAACACTAGATATAGAATGTGTCGCGTTGCTTTGCCTGGTTAATTTTTAGTTTGTTGCATAAGTGTTCTTGAGAATTTTCTCAACTCATTGTTTGTTCTGCTAGCCTCCTTCCCATTGAAACCTCATTTCATCTTTTCATTTTCTTCTGTGAATCTGTATATATATATATATATATATATATATATATATATATATATATATATATATATTTTGCCTCCAGGGTTATTGCTGAGGCTGGGTGCCTGCACCACAAATCCACTGCTCCTGGAGACCATTTTTTCCCCTTTTGTTGCCTTTGTTGTTTTATCACTGTTGTGGTTATTATTATTGTTGTTGCTGTCGTTGGATAGGACAGAGAGAAATGGAGGCAGGACGGGACACAGAGAGGGGGAGAGAAAGATAGACACCTGCAGATCTGCTTCACTGCTTGTGAAGTGACTCCCCTACAGGTGGGAAGCCAGGCTTCACGCCACGTGTGCTTAACCTGCTGTGCTACTGCCGGACTCCAGAATCTGTATAATTTTTATAAACATCCCTTTTTTTTTTGTTTGTTTTATCACTGTAAGCTTCTGGTTAGGTAAAAGGAATGCTTTCATATGCTCAGCCTGGTATTTTTCTTAATCTAGTGAGCTAGGTTCCAAATACTCAATATCTTCCAGGCATTTGGTTATTGCAACAGTAAAAGACATAGATATTAATATTGGGAGAGGGTTTTGTTATCAAGCTCTTTGCTTCATAGTCATTATAGCTAGGTCTTTTACAGTAGGTGAGTAAAAATTATGATAAAAAATAAATGTTTGGTACTCTGTCATCATTCCAAAGTTTGCTGTTTTCTGTCCCCCATGCCTCAAGCTCACTTGCTGGCAGTCCCTGCCTTGTAAGTACCTCTCTTTCTCCAGACCCCATAAGAAACTTTTCCAGAAAAAGCAGCCTTTTAAGTACAAGTCCCTCTTCTCCATTCTCTGGTCTTTGAATGATGTTTCTGTTTGCTCTCTGCGCTCAGTCTAGTTTTCATTCATACTGAGGAAAGAAAGAATTGGTGACCTATAACCTGGTAACAATCAGAGAAGAAACGAAAACCCCCATTATAGCTGTGTGTGCCTTTTATCTCTCAGAAGCAGAACCATGTGATGGCAAGAGAAGGGGACAGGGTCGTACCCAAGATTCTGTTTGGCATAAAGCATCCCTAAGATTTGATAGCAACTGGTGTGTGTTTACATGTACTCTGTACCTAACTTCATCAACAAAAGACAGAGAGAGAGAGAGAGAGAGAGAGAGGGAGAGAGGGAGAGAGAGAACTTGACCCAAACTATCATTTTTCACGTGTTTTCCTTGGCAAATGATTCTCAGCTGGCTGGCACCAGTACTAGCCGACAACCATGATTTCCGATCAGCATCTTTGGCCACTTAGATGATGGTCATGGAAGAACTGAGTGCAGGCAAGGCAAAGTCTTGTGTTAATATTGTTTCCTGTTAGCCACACTGAAGGGATATCAAAGCTCTCCATCCATCCCAGGACAATCAAATCTACTGCCGAGCGGAAGATTAAGACAGGGACTGCAAGAGACTTAGCGAGGAGACTGTTCTGCCCCACTTGATACTAATTGGGGGGAAAGAAAAGGCATCAGATCCGGATCATGTCTGGCTCAGGCTGCAAATGCTCGATAACATTCACGTGGCTCAGTGACGGCAGGGGCGGCAGTGGGGACACAAAAGCAGAAGGAACACATGCTGGCCTGGCTTCACAAGATGCTAATTAGTGGTGATGACCGTGTCCAGGGCATTCTAAACATGCCAACTCCAAATCCAAACCAACACCAGGGGAGGCCTTTTATCTGAACCAGTTGTGTTTGTTTTCAGACGTCCTATTGTCTATTATCAGGGGGAGGGCACATGGAAGAAAGAGAGTCACTGAAACTATTTTACTGAGTCCTCCTCATTCACCATCAGTGGGTTCTCAGAAACTGTGACATTAAGAGAAACAATTCAGGGATGTGTAAAGAAAGCTGGGCCTCAGACAATGTTGTTTCATCCATTTTCAGAAGGGATCGTTTTGATTTATTTTTCATAAGTAAATTTTATTTATATTTTTTAACTATTATCTTTATTTATTTATTGGATAGAGACAGAAGTTGACAGAAAAGGGGGAGATAGAGAGGAAATGAGACAAGGGAGACACCTGCAGACCTACTTCACCATTCATGAAGCTTCCCCCACACAGGTGGGGACTGAGGGTTCGAACCTGGGTCCTTGTGCACTGTAATGTGTGCACTAACCAGGTACACCACCACCCAGCCTCTACTTTTATTTTTGTGAAAACAACTTTTTATTATATTGTTTTATTTATTTACCTTTGGATAGAGGCAGAGAGAAAATGAGAGATAGGGAGAAAGAAAGACCTACAGTACTACGTCACCACCTGCGAAACTTCCCTCCTGCAGGTGGGGGCCAAGGGGCTTGAACTTGCTGGGTCCTTGCACATGGTTAACATGTGCACTCTACTGGGCTTGCGACCACCAGACCCCAGGGATTGTTCTTGAATCTCATTCATGTTATACTGGACCCACTTTAAGAAAAATTTTGTGATTTAGGGGACCCTGCTTCACTATCTTATTAAATGATAATATTTAATGACATGAGGAAGCAACAGTCTTTACAAGGTGACAACTCCAGACCAGCATGATTAAAGAAAGGGTCAATTCCTAGGCATGCTCCTGTGCTGTAAAGCTGGCCCACACACCTTCATGTTGTCAGCATCTGTTCCCCTCCCCCTCCACCACCTGTGCTTGTCATCCCAAGTTCAAAGGATAATGAATAGGGAGAGTGAACTTGGGACCATTTTACACATGAATGGGCATCCAGAGCAGAACCCTAAGTTCTCAGTTCTTCCTTAAGTAATGTCTTCTGTGTGGGGCTCATGTCCTGTCTTGGCAAAGGCCTGGGTGGGGGATCATTCATTTTCTTTTTGCTCCTGCTGGATAGACTGGACAGTCATCAAAAGTTAAACTTTTCTGGAGTAAAACTTAAAGAAAAAAAAAAGTTAAACCTTCCTTGATGTTCCTTCCGTCTTTACCTGGGGTGTGTGTGTGTGAGGGGGGGGGGGGTTGTATGTTTGTAGCTTTCTGGAATAGAGAGGAGCTGAAGTGATAGCTCACTGGGTGGAGCAGCTGCCTCGACAGGCAAGAGGCCTAAGTTCAAGCCTTGGCACCGCTGTAAAGGAGGTTCTCTCTTTACCAGAATGAAAAAGCTCCCAGGAGTGAGGGAATCACACAGATGAGGCCCTGGCTCCACAAAACAACAAAACCCTAAAAATAAATGAAATGAGGCTTTGGATATGGGGAGTTAGAGATTTTTATTACTTTTCTTTTCTTTACTTTTTTCCCCCTCCCTTGGCTGGATTTATTTTCTAATTTTTTGCTTAATGATCATTATGGGGACCTGATGGTAGTGCACCTAGCTGAGCACACACATTACAATATACAAGGACCAGGGTTCAAGTCCCCCATCCCCACCAGCAGGGGGAAAGCTTCACAAGTAGATGAGCAAGGCTGCAGGTGTCTCTGTATCCTTCCCTCTCTACTTCCTCATCCCCTCTCAATTTCTCAAATTTTTTTCTCTAATAATTCTCATTTCCTTTGAATGGAAAAAAATTTTTTTTGAACCAGAGCTCTACTCAGTTCTGGCTGATGGTGGCACAGGGGATTGAACCTGGGACTTTGAAGCTTCAGATATCAGAGTCTCTTTGAATAACCATTGTGCTATCTACCCTTGCTCTTCATTACTCTTGAAACACCACCGGCTACACAGAAATACCCACTGGAGATATAAAACAAAGCTTACTCTTAACATCTTTGTACATTCAGAGTGGCCAAGCTGATTAACTAACACATGATGACTTAAAAAGAGTTATTCTGAAGGGTTATCACCTGACTGGTTTCCTGTCTGTGCAGGGCTGTTTAACCCAGATTAGCTGAGAGAGATCCCCCCCACCCCAGGCTTTGATGAGTTTGTGCTGGCAGAAGAAGAAGAAGAGTAAATGGGGTGCTGTGTGTGCCTGTTCAGGTTTCCAGTGTGGTTAGACTTATGCCTAACATGATACTGCTTGCAATGGTCCTGGGAGAGGCTACCCAGGATTTTTAGAAAGGGTTGCACCTGTCTAACAGGCCTAAACTTACAGATCTCTTTCTCTTTTTCTTCCTCTCCTCTCTTCTCCTCTCCTATTCCTTCTTTCCTTCCTTCCTCCCTTCCTTCCTTCCTTCCTTCCTTCCTTCCTTCCTTCCTTCCTTCCTTCCTTTCTTCCTATAGCAGAGTACTACTCAGCTCTGGTTTATGGTGGTACAGGGGGTTGAACCTAGACCTTGGAGCCTCTGCCTTGAGAGTTTCTTTGCATAACCTTTATGCTATCTACCCCCTCCCGCTTACAGATTTCTAATTCCTATGATATCACCATTTATGGTCGCTGTTTCTCTCCCTCGGTATTTATTGCTTTCAGACTTTGATACTTAGGTGGAGTGGCAAAGGGCTTATCTGCTGCCTCACCCTCCACAGTTATAGGAAAGGAGAGAACTCGATTCACTTACTTCCTGATGGATGTAGGGGCTGCTCTGAAAAAAATGGCAATCAAGAGCGTGAAAAAGGGGACAAGAACATAGCTGTTGTCTTTTATGTAAGCCTGGAGATGCTGTTTGGATGTAACAACAGCACATTCCGGAAACAGGTGTGTTTTACTGTCAACACCATCCAGTTTAGCAGAGCACTGCTCGGCTCTGGTTTGTAGCAGTGCTGGGGGTTGAACCTGGGACCTGCAAGCCTCATGCATGCAAATCTGGTGTGTAAACCACTGTGATATCTCCCTAGCCCCCAGGTCTTTGGTTTTTATTTGCCTCCAGGGTTATTGCTGGGGCTCAGTGCCTGCACTATGAATCCACTGCTCCTGGAGGCCATTCCCCCCCCCCTTTTGTTGCCCTTGTTGTTGCAGCCTTGTTGTGGTTATTATTATTGATGTCGTTCGTTGTAGGATAGGACAGAGAGAAGTGGAGAGAGTAGGGTAACAGAGAGGGGGAGTGAAAGATAGACACCTGCAGACCTGCTTTACCGCCTGTGAAGCGACTCCCCTGCAGGCGGGGAGCCAGTGGCTCAAACTGGGATCCTTACGCCATTCCTCCCATTCCTCGCGCTTGTGCCGCCTGCACTTAACCTGCTGCGCTACCGCTCGACCCCCTCCCCCCCCCCCTTTGTTGTTTTCCTAAGTCAACCATCTTTCCCCCAACCTCCTACCCATCTCCACTTAAGTAACTTCAGTTCTTTTGTCTGTGTTCCCTGTTTGGTTGTGGTCACTGTCATCTGTTTGTCAGCTTAATATCCTTATACCACACACATGAGTGAGATCACCCAACACTTGTCTTTTTGATTCATGCAATCCCCTGGAGCTCTTTTTATTTTTCTGCAAATTGCAAAACTTCATCTTTTTTAAACGGCTGAAGAGTATTTCAGCGCATAAACGTACCACATCTTTATCCAATCATCTGGTGATGAAAAGCAAGAGCTTAACTACTGTAAATAACGCTACAATAAACACCAGGGTGGGGTAGCCTTTTGTATTGACCTTCTTACTTTCTTTGGTTGGCTCCATCCTGTTCAACAAAACTTGGTTGAGTGGTAGCAGGTGTCCTCTTGCGCCTTTTGGAATCAGAGGTTAGCTTGTGAAGCAGTTCTGATGACCAACGTTGCTTCAGAAGGGCTATCGAATCTTTGGAAGCAGGAAGTTGTCATAAAGTGCTATGTCACTGCATTCGCATTCACATGTATGTGCTGGACGCCAAGGGCAGAGTCTCTTTCGCTTTACTGGAACCAAAGTCCTGAGACCCAGTTACAGAAACCCACTGGATACTGAGATCTGTGTCTCTCTCCTTCTTGTCACTCACTTCCCTCGCCTCTGTTCACCTGCCCACATGGCTCTGGGGTTCCTAGGCAAATATTGGATGTCTGTGACTCCATAGGTATAATGTGTCAAGGTCCCAGGAGTTACCTAGCTGGGAAACTCATCGCTTTACAGCTGGGAATATATATTTATCAGCTAATACCACATCCCAACACTATAGTGAACTAATGTCTGAAAACAGCTTTTCCTTTTTGCTCAAACCACCCACACTCTCCAGGTCTTCACAGACACGAATCTGATCATGTCCATGACCTTTTGACCAGTGCCTCTCACAACCACTAGCGTGCACACCAGTCACCTTGTTCCACTGCAAACTGGTGGCGGTGAGATGGCCTGGGCCCTTGCATTTCTGGTGCCCTCTCAGGTGCTGGCTGCTGAGGAGTGCAGGTGGGTGGACTTTGCACTACCTGTCACCCAGCCCACAGGACTATAACTAGATAATTACTGGGAAGCTCTTGCCCCAGGAACGAATAGATTTTGAGATTGTCTAGAAAGCAACCCCTGCCCCCCCCCACACACACACATTCATTCATTACACAGATCCTTATCCCAACCCTCCTCCAATTAACCTAACAGCACAGGAGGGAATTACACAGCTTTCAAAACCCAGAGACCCAAAAAATGATTCAGAGCCCACCCACTTTCCCTGATTTTATCTCCCCTCCTGTAGCCCTTCCCATCTCTTTCTATAGCTATTATCGCTAGGCTAAGCAAACAAAAGCTTTGGCCTGATAAGCAATCAACTGACTTTTCCATAAATACAGATTCTCATCAAAACAAAAAAGAAAAGAGAACAGCATGGAAAAGTGTTATATATTCAATTTATTTTCAGTTCCAATCCTTTTTTCTCCCCCTTCAGCTTACTGCCTGATTTCCATGAAGTCATCTTGTTTGCTCCCAGGATCAGTTTCTTTTTTTCCCTGCTACTCTAGAAAGACTTTGTGTATACATACATACATATATATTTGTGTGTATATATATATATATATATATGTATGTATGTATATATTTATATATATATATTCCCTTTTAAAAGAAGTCTGTCCCTTTAATTCTGGTGGCATTAAATACCTGGATACGTGTCCCTTGAGAGATACGGCACTGATGTTACTGAGATAGCTCATGTTCTATTTTAAGGAAAGAGTCTGTGTTGGTCCTTTCTTCAAGATCAGCCTAATTGGACTCCTAGTCGTGTCACGTGCTAAACACTTAATGTATTCTCTCTCGTTCTCTTAGTATAATTATATTTGCTTGCTTTTCAATATTCAAACATGGAAAACTAACTCCCAGAAATTTGAAATGTCAGCAAACTTGGGGGGAGGGGGGACTGTCATCAGAAATTAGTGTCATTTCTATATATGTTCTTGAGAAAAAAGGATGTTTCAGAAGAATTTATCATTCCCTTTTCATTACTTAATTAGTTGATTAATAGCCTCTTCAGCAATCACGTACTGATTCAGGAAATGGTCTTTGTTTTATCTCTTAAGGAGTTTCTACAGCAGGAGATTTGATTTCATAACAGCATAGCTAAGAAGCAAGCCTTTGGAGTGCCTAAGAACGTCTTTGGATCTAAACCAGAGAAGGAACCCAATGATGTAAACTGCTACCCATCCGATACTTAACAAAAGAAGCTGAATGATCCCTTGAGTCGCCACCTGCGAAGGTAAAGTATTCTGCAAACAAGGAAGAGACATATTCAGCACTATTAATTAGGCATATTATGTCTAGATCCCAGGAATATGCAAAGCACTCTTTAAGAGGAACCAAAGTGCTTTTAGGAGGCTGCAAATGAACGCCAGGGTGTGGTGCCTTCTCCCTACGCATACCTTTCATACTTGGACACAAATTCTGGAGCTCTCATGCGTGATTGTGTAGTACCAGATGACTGATAAGGAAGGCCACAGTGATTGTCTCCTTGGCATTACCCCACCCCCCGGCACTACAGAACCAATATCCTTCCACTGTTGACCATGTGATCTCCTCCTTTTCAATCCACTCCCTGATCTACCTTTAGTCACTTCGGTTCTGAGTTGAGAGCCAGTGGGTTGGTTTTCTTTTAGTTCCTTTGCTGGGCATCTTTAAATCTCACACAGGAAAGGGATCATCTGCTAGCCCTCATCATCTCCTCATTTAATGTTGTTGTTTCCCTGTTGATTTTCAGTCTGGTTGACCCATTATTCACTGGTGAGAGTGGGGAGTTAAAGTCTCTTACTGCAATTGTGTGACTATCAATGACACACATCCACTCTGCTAGAAAAAAAATGAAAAGCTGCTTTATATATTTTCATGATTCTTTATCTGGTATCTTTTTGTAGACAACCATTTGCCTGTATGAGTCTTTTTTCAACCTTGTATTGTAATCCTGTGTTTATCAGGGAAACTCTTGCTTTTCCTCTAGGATTCTAAAATGTCAGTTTTTAGTTAAAAGCAAATCATTCTTGAGCTCATTCTCAGAGCTTCCACTAGTACTCTACTTTGTTAGTACGTTTCGTGTTTCTCAAGTATCTTGTTACATAAAATGGAGGTTTTTAAGGCCAGATGGTGGCACACCTGTTTGAGTGCACATATTACAATGTATAAGGACCTAGGTTCAAGCCCCTGGCCCCCACCTGTAGGGGAAAGCTTTGTAAGCTGTGAAGTAGTGCTGCAGGTGTCTCTCTGTCTCTCTCCCTTTCTACCTCCTCCTCTCAATTTCTGGTTGTCTCTATCCAAGAAATAAAGATAATAATAGATTTTTTTTTTAAAAAAGGGAGGTTTCTTTTCTATTTATAGAAATTTCTTCAGCATTTTGTTAAAGGGCCAGTTCAGTGGAGATGAACTTTTTTCATTTGTTGTTTGGAAACTTACCATTCCTTCAAAACTGAGTGATAGATAATCTAGCTGGATAAAGCATGGTAAATTAGTGGTCTTTTCCATTAGATACTTTGAATATATTATATCATGTCAGTTCTTTCTGGTGTTTAGAGTTTCAGTAGAGAAATTTGTGGGTAGTCTTACGTGACTCTGCTTTTTCTCTTGTTGTTCTTAGTGTTCTATGATTCTTTGTCATTTTAATTATAGCCTCTGGCCACCCCCACCCCCATCTCAGTAAATCAACTACTTTCCAGAAATGGGTGGAATTTTCCCTCTGGACCTATGACCAGAGAAAATGAGTTCCAATATGGTAGCCATCATATCTGCTCTCAGCAAGGTTTCAAAAGTTACCAGAATGGCATTTGCAGATAACTATGTCCCATTTTATACACTATTGTTTCCTACCTCCCATTTCAGTGTTGTAGGTATAGGGTGACAGAACTGAGAGCCAGGAGTTAGCCCCACTGCTTCCCAGAGTGAAGTTTTATGCCTTAAAAATATCTTATTACAGACTGGGGTGGGGTAGATAGCATAATGGTTATACAAAGAGACTGTGACGCTTGAGGCTCTGAAGTCACAAGTTCAATCCCCCACACCACCATAAGTCCAAGTAATCAGTGCTCAGGTTTAAAAAGAAAAGAGAAGAAAAGAAGAAAAAATCGTTTATTGCAGATATTGTGACAACACCATTGGGTTTTTTTTTCCTCTGCAAAAAAGACAAAAAAAAAAAAAAAAGGCAGAGGGCATCTCTGTCTTTTCACTGCTTGGGTGCTATCCTTTTCCTCATATTATATAAATTTTTTTTTTCATCAGGGTTCCAGGTCAGTTTCTGTGCAGACTGGTCCTAATTTTGGTATGGCTTTGCTAAGATCACAGAGATGAACACAAGTTTTTCCTAGTCAGCCATCTTGAAGAATTTACGGCTGTCTAGCTTTGGGTTGCTCAGACTTGAAATGGTCCCAAAGCACTGAGGATATGAATGAACACAGCTGTGTACTACAGAATAGCTTGGGTCAGTTCTAAGACCCTCACCCTCCTTGAAAATTTTCTCTTTTTTCTTTACCATATTTGACATTTGATTTATGAATCTTTTTATTTCCAGAGAAGACTAGCACACTCCAGATACTGTCTGCTGGAAAATTGTGCAGATGCAGTCACATCTGCCATGTTGTCCCCTCAGGCTACTGCTAGTTCCCATGACATTCTCGGAGTTGGGACATTCTCGGAGTGCCCGTTTTGCCATGTTGTGCCCTCAGGGCATTGTCTATTCCCCCCCCCCCCCCCGCAATATTTGGAGTGCTTTGGTCACTCCTCCCCCTTCCCATTCTGACGAGAGTTATTATCCTATCCTGGAGTGCTATGGTTACTCCTCCCCCTTCCCATTCTCCCGAAAGCTGCTCCATAAAAGCCCTTCTTCTTCTGCACCTCGTTCTCTTGCCAGCACTTCACGTCTGTGTTCAGACGCAGGAAAGGTTACTGCGTGAGTCGGCCATTTTTGCTACCTCCACGTGGCCCAACCTGCTTCTCTAGCACCCAACTCTGAGGTGCCAGTGCAAATAAAGATTTGTGTTCCCTCTTCGCTCCAGACCTCCTCTCTCTCTTCTCCGTGGCACTAAACGACAACTGTCCATTTAGTTGGCATGTTCAAGTCAGGCTCATGGTACCTTTCACTGGACATTACACTGCTTGTCACATTGGAGCAGGAAACTCAATCTGGGGGTGGTACCTGGAAAGTTTAAGTTCCTACTGTGGTGAATGAGAGCTGTATATAAATATATAGACAACTGAAAGAGTACTGGAAAGCTGCTAACACATCTCTGGATTTATAGTGGCCAGAAATTCTAAAACAGAATTCCAAGTATTTATATTTCTAGTGTATGGTTATAAATGCAGTGTTGTACATCTCTTCACAAGTGGTGAAACAGGGCTGAGGTTCATCTCTTCACGAGTGGTGAAACAGGGCTGCAGTTGTCTCTATCTCTCCTTCTCTAGCTCCCCCTCTCAATTTCTCTCTGTCTCTACCCAATAATCATGCAAAAGCTATTGTTGTACTAAGATGATAGGTATTTCATGGATAAAACTTCTTTAGCTGGGAGCTGGGTGGTAGTGCAGGTGGCACAAAGCACAAGGACCTGTGGAAGGATTTCGGTTCAAGCCCCTGGCTCCCCACTTGCAGGGGGGGGGTCAATTCGCAAGCTGTGAAGCAGATCTGCAGGTGTCTATCTTTCTCTCCTCCTCTCTAGTTTTCCCTCCTTTCTCGATTTCTCTCTGTCCAACAACAACAACAGCTATGACAACAATAACAACTACAACAAGGGCAACAAAATGGGAAAAATGGCCTCCAGAAGCAGTGGACTCGTTGTGTAGGTACCGAACCCCAGTGATAACCCCAGAGGCAAAAAATAAAAAATAAAATAAAAAGCTTCAGCTGAAGAATTTTGAGGTACATCTCTTCAAAGCCCCTTTCCAATGAGAATGTGAAGACCAAGAAGTTTAGTTTAGGGGCATAACACATTTTAAAAAATCCACCCTAGGGGCCAGGCGGTGGCGCACCTGGTTAAGTACACACATTACAGTACATAAGGTCCCAGGTTCAAGACCCTGGTCCCCACCTGTAGGGGGAAAGCTTCACATATGGTGAATCAGGGCTGCAGGTGTCTGTCTCTCTCCCTTTCTATCTCCCCTACTACTCTCAATTTCTCTCTGTCTCTATTCAATAATAAATAAATAAAAATATTTTTTAACAATCCACCCTAAAGAGGCCAGGTGGTGGCAGACCTAGTTGAGTGCACACATTACAATGCACAAGGACCCAGGGTTGAGCCCTGGTCTCCACCTACAGAAAAAGCTTTGTGAGTGGTGAAGCAGGGCTGCAGGTGTCTCTCTGTCTCTCTATCAAATCCTTCAATCTCAATTTTTGGCTGTCTCTATCCAATAAATAAATAAAGACAATAAAAACATAAAAAAAACCTTCAGCCTTTAAAAAAAATTTGCCCTAAAATAGTACTGTTCTTCCCAGTTCTATTCCAGACACCATAATGGGTATCTAATAGAATTTAACCATTACTCAAAGCATTTCAAACTCTCATTTTTATATGAGTGCTTCCTTAGAAAGTAAAGAAATAATGGGAAGTACCCAGCTTTATCTGTGCAATTTTTGATTCCAAAAAGAACTGTAGAATCATTGAAGCATGATCTTGTGGCTCCAGTATTCTAAACCACTAATTTAAAGGTTCTTGGTGTGAGCTGATGATAAAGTCAAACAAGCACTTTTTGGGTTCTCTCTGAATCAACTAAAAATCAAAATCATTATTAGCAAATAGCAAACTCTACTCAATGAATCATCTCTGGGATGTCTCTGAAAACTTAGGAGGGAAGGGAGGAACCACATGCACAAGTCCCTGGATCTAGTCAAGGACCTGATTTATCAGCTTTTATAAATCCCCACCATTTGAGGACTGAAGGAAGAAACATGTTTCTCCGGGAAACTGAAGGGGAAATTTCTGTTGCTTGTAATCATCCCATAGCGCATAGTGATCTCAGGCACTACAACAGTCTTGGCTGAAGCCTGAAGGAGAGGTAAGAAGCAGAAAGAATCTTGATGCTGCTGCTTATCTCCTGGAGAAGGTATGACCACAAGAAACTCCCCCTGCTGCTTAGAAGAAAAGGAAAAGGACTTGGAGCTGGCGTGGGGCTAGCTCCAGCTGGAAGGGCCAGAGACCCATAATGCCCATCTCTCTTTTTTGGGGGGGGAGGAAGGGGTACTAAGGAGGTTAATTTTCTATTCACTGCTGCCAATGCTGATCAGAGAGGAACAAAAAACAAACAGAGATGGAAACTGGAGAGATGAAATAAAAGTGATTTATTTATAATAAGAGGGAAATTACACTCTTCTCTTCTGATGAGGCATAAATACCCCATTACAGTTAACAAAACGTACCACTCAGAGTATTTTTCTAGTAATGGGAACAGGAACGTGTTATACACCGTGTCTGCAGCTTTTCTTGATGGAACAGTTCCTCCTATCCCTCTTTCTGTACCTAAGCTAGACTACTTCTCAGGTCACCTTCAAAAGCCTAGGCACAATATCTAGCTTCCCCGTTACTAAGGTGGTATCACAAGCTCCCCTTTGCCAAAAGCTACTTCAGGGGCTGAGGACAGCATGCATTCCATTCAACCAGCTGCTCCTGGCTCCGGGGCCCATGGACCTTCTATTCTAAATGGACATAAGAAGATCGTGTTAAGATCAGTGATGGATCCTAACCTGGGACAAATAGAAATGAAGGAAGTATGTGCCTTCAGGGTATTCTTTTTTTTTGCCTCTGAGCTTATTTCCAGGGCTTAGGAATCCACTGCTCCTGGAGGCCATTTTTTTCCCTTTTGTTACCCTGGTTGTTTTACCATTGTTGTGGTTATTATTATTGTTGTTACTGATGTCATTGTTGTTGGATAGGACAGAAAGAAATGGAGAGAGAAGGAGAAGACAGAGAGAGGGAGAGAAAGACAGGCACCTGCACACCTGCTTCACCGCCTGTGAAGCGACTCCCCTGCAGGTGGGGAGCAGGGGGCTCAAACCAGATTTCTTCCAATGGTCCTTGCGCTTTGCACCATGTGCGCTTAACCCACTGTGCTACCACCCAACCCCCGCCTTCAGGGTATTAAGGGGACCAGGCTGGTTGTCAGAGTTTATATTTCTTAGAGAGATTACTAAGCCTCTGTCATGGCCACTTAAACATATATTATAAAGATCCCTCAATCACCTCAGGTAATTCATTTCCATAATATTTCCTTTTATTACTACTTCTAATCCTCCTTGTTTACTTTGCTGGATTTTTTAAAAAATATATATTTTTTTATGAGAAAGAGAATTGTCATCACACCACTCCAGTATATTTGATGCTGAGAATCAAACCCAGAACCTCAAGCCTGCGAGCTCTATGCTTTACCCACTGAGGTAACTACTGGTTACTTTTGTTTTCCTTTCTTTTATTTTAAAAAGCTAAATAAGCATGCCTGCAAGGGTCTGTCACGATTTTACACTGTCAGCACTGTCTGGGTTATTTTAAGAAAGGAAAACCTAATCTCTCAGAGGTGATCTGACACCACTACTCTACCTTTTAGCTCCTGAACTTGAAACCAGAGCAGTGAGATAATACTCTAAAAGGATCAATGGGAACACTATCGAATGCGACCAAGACCCAAGTCAGGCTCTGCAAGTTTGAGACCTGGCCTTCAATTCACTGGACAGAATCACAGTAGAAGCAAAGGCAGCAAGGAAGGAGCAAGTCCCCGTATCCCCAACCCTCGAACGACATGCCAGCTGGCAGTGGTCATCTCTGCCTTGTTGGATGGTCTCCCCCAACGGCCAGGGACTCAGCACCCAAGAATCAGAACAGCACCTGTATTCTGTCATTGCCCATGTTCAGCAGAAAAGCAATTACAGAAGCTAGACCTTCCACCCTGTGCACCTCATAATAACCCTGGGTCCATTCTCCCAGAAGGATAAAGAATAGGAAGGCTTCCAATGGAGAGGATGAAGTTCTGTTGGTGGGAATTGTAACCCTCTTATCCTATGGCCTTGTCAATATTTCTATTTTATAAATAAATTAATAATAATAAAAAAGAACAGCACGTACATCAAAACAGATCTGACCTCATTTGATGTGCACCCAAACGGGGTAATCTGGGCTCCCCAATGATCTCACACAGAAGTAACTTTAGTCTCAGAACAATTAATTAAATTAGAGGTGCCCAAAATGGACTGAGCCTCCCAGTCCCCAGAGGTGTGTCTGGGTTCCCAACTCTCCTCCCTGGAGGTTTTCAGCAGATAGGCCTTCAGTACTCCAGTTTCCCAAACTGCCTCATGCCTAAGATCTTCATCCTTAAGAACAGAAATCTCACAAAGACGTCTTGTATCGTCTACATTTAAAAATATGAGCTGCCATGGGGGAGGCGGCTCAGTGTCTAGAGCTCAGGACTTGGGTGCCTGAGACCTTCCAGTTTGATCCCTGGCATAATCTATGTCAGAGAAGTGCTCTGGCTTCTCTGTCTCCTTCTCACATGCAACAAAATAAATGTTCAGAACATGCAAGTCTCTAAGTAACACATTCAACAATGGGGAGGTCCAAAGGCAGTGACTTTATGGGATTTGAAAAACTTCCCTTAGTAAAAGACTGGCAAAATGGTTCACTGGTTAGTGTGTTGCTTTGCCAGCTACAGGACCCAGGTTCAAGTTTGGCCCCCAATGCACTGAAGGAAGTGTGTGTGTGTGCGTGTGCGTGTGCGTGTGCGCGTGCGCGCGCGCTATGGTTTCTCTGCTTAACTCTTTATCGCTCTGCTTCTCTATAGGTCTGTTGAAAAAGTCAGCCTAGAGAGATGAAGTCCTGGGGCCTAGGCAGTGGAGCACCTGGTTAAGCACACACATTATGGTGTGCAAGGACCTGAGTTCAAGCCCCTGCTCCCCAGCTGTATGGGGAAAGCTTCACAAGTGGTAAAACAGGGCTGCAGATGTCCCTCTTTATCTATCCTTTTCTATCTGCCCCCTCTCAATTTCTCTCTCTCTATCCAATAATAAACAAAAATATTTAGAAAAGAGAAAGAAAAAAAATCTTTAAAAGAAAAAAAGAGAGATGAAGCCCTGGCGATGACCAAAAACAAGTAAGTAAACAAATGAGCTCCCTTAGCTAAGACACAAACCAAAGAGTACTTGAGTATAAAAGTCAGGGATGGGGGGGCTGGTGAGGGATGCTTTGGGTGTAGAGAAGATAGCAAAATAGATGAGACAGGTGACAAAGTCCAAATTTGCCCATGTTACAATTCAAGTATAGATTAGATTGTTTATAATATGCACATACAGCAATCTCTCTGTCTCTCTAGTTGTCTTTCTTTCTCATCAGCATACTCAGATGAACAGATTTGGGGAGGGGAGTGAACCCCCCATTTCTAGTGCTTAGAAGGTAACAGCAATTACATTAAAGCGATTGATACACAGAAACTGATTTAGCCCTCAGAGCAACTCTAGAAGAAAGGGAGTTTGAGGACTCCACTCTTCTGAGGAAACAAGTCACAGGGAGGGTTGAACACTTGGCCTGAGGTCACACAGCCCATGCCTGGTGAACTTGCATCTGAACCCAGACTCCAATTCTAAGCAGGTGGCTAGGAAGATGCTGCCTCTCTCTTCTTGGTTGCTGAAGTCCTGTCCCTCCCGCTTTGACCTGATTATTGAGTTCAGATATAATAGGTTTTATCTCTGAGGATGCAATCACAACAGGCTTGCTCCATCAGCTTCCTGTTTGTAATTAAAGCAGACCTGCTCCAACAGCATTGATAATCCCATTTAGGAATGGCCTTGTCAGCATGACAGCTACAAGTATCAGGAGCCATCAACTTTCTGACAGTGAGGAAAGGGCTTAAAACACGCACACACCACCACCAACAATCTGCCTGGTATTTTTCATAAGTACTCTCCTGAGAGCCTGTCACAGGAGCCTGTCTATAGCTCGATCGTGACTGGATTATCTAAAGAAGCAGTGACTCATTGGGTAAAATATACATATTGCCATGCGTGAGAACCAGGTTCAAGCTCCCAGTCCTTTCCTGTGGGGTGGTGGGATTATGGAGCAGTGGTGCAGGTGTGTGTGTGTGTGTGTGTGTGTGTGTGTGTGTGTGTGTGTGTGTGTGTTTCTCTGCTGTGCCCTGTACTCCCCCCTACCCCCACCCCCTTGTCTCTGTCTCTATCAAATAAAAGATAAAAAGGGAAGAATAATAGCCATCAGGAGTGATGGTGGAAGATCTCACAGACACCTGCCAGAAATGGCTGATTAATCCAGAGACTACTAGGTAAACGGGTGGCCCCCATTCCTGTTCTTTATCATGTCCCAGGATATGGAAAGTAACTGCAGCTATGGCCCAAGCCTTCCTCTGATGTTTCCATTTCTCTCTTGACAAAGGTGGAGCCAATCCTCCTGTCAGTATGTTTCTACATTGACCAGCTAAAAATGAGAAAGTCCAATAATTGGGCTGAATGATAAAGAACCCACCACTGCTGGGGCTGGGCAGTGGTTCACCCTGTTAAACACACATATCACCAAGTGCAAGGACACAGGTTCAAGTCCCCTGGCTCTCTACTTGCAGGGGATCCACTTCACAAAAGGTGAAGCAGGTCTGCAGGTGTCTATCTTTCTCTCCTATTCTCTATTTCCCCATCCTGTCTCAATTTCTCTATATAATATCTAGTAAAAGGAAGGAAGGAAGGAAGGAAGGAAGGAAGGAAGGAAGGAAGGAAGGAAGGAAATGGCTTTCAGGAGCTGTGGATTTGTAGTACTATCCCTGGTAGCAATTAAAAAACAAATAAAAAATACCACCACTTGTTTCTGTTTCCTCTCTTTTCCCAAACCCAGGCACAGTCATGTTTCACAGTGTCTTCTGAGAATGAAATGGCTTGGTGCACACCAAAGAGCTCTGAAAAATTCCTGCCCTAATTACTCAGTCACTCTCCTGGTTAATTAACAATTTGGTGTTAAATGAAATCTTCCAAGGTTGGCCCCTTAGCTGGTGCCTCTCTCATTTCTCAGCACAGAAATGACACTCTTCTCTTCTAATGAGGGGGCGAGGGGGGGCACTTGGCAAAATTCCCTCTATTGAGAGAAGTCTTCATGCCCCAGTCCCTAAATTCCTATGTGCAAATAAGATTCCTCTTTATTTGGGAAAAAAAATCATGTTTATTTTTTATAAGAGAGAGACACTGCATGTACCAGGGACCGAACCTAGGGCCTTATCCATGCCACGGCTAGGCTCTGCCCACTGAACCATCTCCTGGGCCTTGAGATTTTCTTTGAATCAGTGGGGTACAGTCACTTGCTTACACTGATTTCCCAGAAGTGTTGTTTACAAAACCATTAGGAAAGTATTTTACATGGGGGGGGGTCCACATACTGCCTGCTGTGACAAAAATAAAAACATCTTAAGGGGCTGGGCAGTGGCATACATGTTATAATGCACACATTTTATAATAAAATAAAAACATCTCTAAAAAATAAAAACATCTTAAGGGGCTGGGCAGGGGCACACATGTTATAATGCACAAGGTTGTAGGTTTGAGTCCCTGGCCCCACCTGCAGGGGGAATCTTTATGAAGTAAAGTAGTGCTGCATCTCTCTCTCTCTCTCTCGCTCTCACTCTCTCTCTTTCCCTCTCTCTCTTTCCCTCTCTCTTTCTCTCTCTCTCTCTCTCAACCCCTTCTCCTTCCCTCTCAACTTCTCTTTGTCTCTATCCAATAAATAAATTCCATATATTTTTATTTGTATTGTCTTTATTTGTTGGATAGAGGCAGCCAGAAATCGAGAGGGAAAGGGGTGAATGAGAGGAAGAGAGACAAAGACGCCTGCAGCACTGTTTCACCACTTGCAAAGCTTTCTCCCTGCAGGTAGGGACTGGGGACTGGAACCCAGGTCCTTACACATTGCAGCATGTGCATTCAACCAGGTTCGCCACCACCTGATCCCAATTCTATATATGTTTAAGTGCAGGGGCCAGACTGTGGCACACCTCGTTAAGTACACATGTTACCATGCACAAGGGCCTGGGTTCAAGCCCCTGATTCCCACATGCAATGAGGGAAGATTCAGGCACTGCAGGTGTCCTCTGTTTCTCTCCCCTTCCCTTCTCAAATTCTCTCTGTCCTATTGTCCTATCAAATAAAGGGGGGTGGGGAATGGCCTTCAGGAGGTGTAGATGCCCGTGCAAGCACTAAACCCCAGAGATAAACAAGCAAACATAAATTAAACATATTTTATTCAACCAGGGCCAGAATATACTAGAAAAGTTTGAGGAGTAAAAACAGCAACAACAACAACAGCTCTAGGCAGGTTGAATGTAAAAATACAGGTACAGTGATGGCTTTCCTGTTTAAGGGTTTCTGAACATTGACAGGGATTAGGAAGGTGTGGCTGCGCTGGACACAGCATCCCTTTATTCTCTGGAGTCCTCCAGGGTCACTGAACATAAGACCCCCTGTGGAAATGAAGACCCTGTTACTAGTGTTGAGAGTACTTTGAATACTACAGATAGGTAACGCACCTGGTTAAGCACACATAGTACAAAAGTGAAAGGACCCGCTCTAGGATCCCAGTTCAAGCCCCCAGCTTCTCACCTACAGAGGGAACATTTCACAAGCCATGAAGCAGGTCTGCAGGTGTCTATCTTTCTCTCTCCTTCTCATCTCCCCCTCCTCTCTCAGTGTCTCTCTGTCCTGTCCAATAAAAAATGGGAAAAAAATGTCCTCCTGGAGCAGTGAATTTGCAGTGCTGGCACAGTGCCCCAGAAATAACCCTAGAAGTGAGAAAGAGAGAGAGAGAGAGAGATAGGTACATCAGACTGAGAGAGATAGCATAATGGCTCTGTAAAACAGACTTCCATGCCTGAGGCTCTGAGGTCCCAGGTTCAATCTCTAGCTCTACCATATGCCAGATTGAGCAGAATCTGCTGTCTCTTTCTCTCTGTATGATTATCATTAAATAAATAAACAAAATATTTAACAACAACAACACACACACAAGTATACATGGTCCATCTGAATAACACCTTTCATCATTTTATATCTGGCCTATTTCTGAGCCACTAAATTGGGAAGCTGTCATTAGCATACGTACTTTAAACACCAAGAGGTGTTTAAGGTTTAGGTTCAAGTACTTAGAAAAAAAAATCACGGTGAGTAATTTCAACGGGATTTCTTATCAACTTCCATGGCCCCCACGGCAGGGAGACCACCTCTGAACTCTCAAGTTCAGTCCCTCAAAGGGATTAAAACCTTAAACACACCATCTCGGGCTCTGGCTCCGACTGATCACGCTTGGCGTCATTAGCGTCTAGTTAACATGGCAGCTGCTGCCTTGTGAGTCCCTTGTAGAAGCGGGGAGAGCAGAGCCTTGGAGAGAAGTGAATTCTAATTGCCTGCCGCAGGACTGTGTGGCGCTGCCGGTGACAGCGGCAAATGGGGAAAAGAGGAAAGCATTAGAGAGGGTCTGTTGTACTGATGAAGTGGAATTCCTAGAACACACTGTGCTATAAAATGAGATTTGGCTCCACAGGGCTGAGAACACACAATTAGACTCAATAGTACCCGGCACCGGTTGCTGGGCATAGCCGAACTCCTTTAGTCAGAGCTGCCTTTCATTCAAGGGAGAAGGAGCAGGAGCCAGAGAAGGGGGAAAGAGTGAGTGGGGAGGGGGTGGGAAATACCAGTGCTCTAGAGAAATCCCCAGAGCCAAATGTGAGGGGGAGAAATGACGAGACTTTCAATCCTGACGAATGCCAGAGCTAGATATTTCCTTACATTCAGCAGGATGTAACTCCAACCAAGTCTATAATTTTTTTTCATAAATGTAACTATAGAGATGACTGGGAAAATGGACATTTAACATCTTTGGAAAGGGCTGGGAGAAGGGCGAGTCTTGCTCAGTTATTTCTCTCAGGCTAGGAGAGGGGGGAGGGGTGAAAGTAGAAACCTAGTGCTGGTGGAATTAGGGTGGGTCTATTTCATATTTCATATCCTCATCTGTACATGAGTTCACGGGGGGGGGGGGGGGGGGAGGGGGACGGGACAACAAAAAACAGTATCATCAGCAACGATGCCTTATATCATCTGTTATACAACTACACCCTCCCTTAGCAAAGTAATTACTATTTGTCAGTGTCTAGATGGGTAACAGCTTCTATTAGAAATAAGCCAGGAGTTAGCGTTTACTCCCAACTTGCAAAAATTGAGAGGGAAAAGAGGGAAGAAAGTCTTGTTCCAAAAATGCTGCAGGCCTTAAAAAAAAAAAAAAAGACAGTTTAACTGCTGAAATCAAAGATAGCTAATTGTAGTCTATACAAGTGGGAGCAAGTCCACCCCATTATTAATGGGGCATTGTCAAACCAGTTTGCCACTTCTAACTACCTTAGATTTCTTTAAAGAAAAAAGAAAAAAGAAGAAAGAAGGAAATTAGTTTTTAGCAGAAATAATTGAACAAAAGCACATTAAAGCTCTTCTTCATCAATTACACAACTTTTGTTGGAGGGTCCATAAGATGGCGGATGACCCCCTGACTCACCACCTTCTTGAAGGTTTCATAGTGAAGCATACAGGTACCAAACATACCAAACAGATATTTAATTTTTTTGTTAAATTTATAATGGAGACAGGAGTTGAGAAGGGAAGAGGGGAGAGACAGGGAGAGAGGCACATGAAGGAGACCAGGGATTGAACTCTGGACCTTGCACATTGTAATATGTGTACTCTGCCAGGTATACCACAACCACCACAACCCGGCCTTCTAGTATGTCTGTGTTAACTAGCTCTGAGGAGAAGCCCAGGAACCGCATTGCCTTGTCTATGAAGAAAACTCCATAGATGTCCAACACCACCAGCTCTCTAAGTGGAGTGGGGTGAGCCTGGGCATAGAGAAGGTCAAGGGCAGACCCAGCTTATTCCTGCCTTATTGGCTCCGATCATTAAGGAGGGTGCCAATTAGTGCCTATTTTGATGAAGGCTTTTGTGCTATGAACATCTGTCCATTCACATCTGGCCAAGGCCCAAGTCCATTTCACAAGAAACTCTAAACAGCTGTCAGATGGTTCTGAATTTGGGTGAATCCCAAAAGCACACAATCTTCCCAGCCTCTGGGGGTGGTGGGGGTGTGGGCATTTCCAATTATCCATCTCTGGAGGTCCCCAGTCTCCAAGTTCTTCCATGTTCCCACCTGGATGAACATTTCTTGTACTCTGTAATATGTGCACACAACCAGGTGCGCCACCACCCAGCCCCCTGAAGGAACATTTCTTCACTACTTGAACTTTTTTTTTCTCGTGAATTAGACATTACCCAATGGGGAAAATATTAGAGCTGGCGGGGGGGGGGGACATAATTATCAAAAAGTTGTGTTTGCTTGAGAGCTAATGATCAGGTTGGCCCTTGGGCACCTGATTTCACTTTGGTCTTATTTTACCTCAAGGAAGGAGGAAGGTGAGGTCAGAATGGCCATTTATTTTTTAGTCTCTCTACTTTGTTCTCCAGTGGTCCAGCTACTGGGTTTTGTAGAGAATACAGTTTTTTTTTTTAATTTGCTTTTACCCCCTTTTGTTTCTCTTGTTGTTTTATCGTTGTTGTTATTGATGTCATTGTTAGATAGGACAGAGAGAAATAGAGAGCGGAGAGGAAGACAGAGAAGGGGAGAGAAAGATAGACACCTGCAGACCTGCTTCACCGCCTGTGAAGCGGCTCCCCTGCAGGTGGGGAGCTGGGGGCTTGAACTGGGATCCTTATGCGGGTCCTTGCCCTTCGCACCACTTGCGCTTAACCCACTGCGCTACCACCTGACCCCCAATACAAATAAACCCACTTCACATTTCATGGATTGTTATAAGTAGAATGTGCCACAACCAGCTAAGTTTTTATAAAAGACTTGAATCAGATGTCAAATTAACAGAGATCTCTGGGTTCTCTGATGCTTTAAACTCCTAGACATCCTGATGCCAAAGATAACATTAAGAACAGTGAAAACGCTGTCTGCATACAGAAAACCTTCTCAGTGAGAAAACCCTTGGAGTCTCTAGATCTCTGTTGCTTAATGAGAAGGTTGTAGATTCGGGCCATTTAGCATGAGCCTGATAAGCCAGGCTCCCCACTGCGCACTAGACCCACAAAAGGTCACTAAAAACCAGGGCAAACCCCAATTGCCTCACCTATCACTCACCTCAAGCAGTATTTTGGAATCACCCAGGAGGACTAAATACGGTTCAGTATACATACATAGCACAGTGTTCTAAATATTTCCAAAATACAATTTTAAATGAGCGATTATCCCAGTGTCCTGATACACAGGAAAACTCAGAGAGAGAAAGAGAAAGAGAGAGAGAGAAAGGGAGAGAAGTAGGCAGACAGAATCATCTGACACTATCGTTGTGTTCTGCTCAGTTTTGACTTCCATGGCAACAGCCGTACCCTGCAGGTGACACACAATACCCAAACGTAGCCATATTGCTTATAGGAGACTTGGTGTCAAATTGTTCTAATTATTATTTTTTTTTTTACCCAGTGGATGTCATTCTGTTACATGTTGCCTCATATAGTCATCAGAATCACTCTACAGAAATTGTGCTTTTAGCCACTTCCCCAAGCCTCCCCACCAAAACTGAGTCAGACATATCATCTGACCAACAGTTTCGTCCTATGTCCCGCTAGCACTGAATGTGGTCTTTGTTATTGTTCTCTATCTTGCTCCCAAAGCTTTAAGGAAATCATCATTTTCATAATCATTCTCCTCCTCAGGAACTATTTTTATTGAATTCATAAGTGTCATGGCTGCGGCTGTTATAAACTGAATGTACTTTGAACATTACAATGTTACCTTCCCAAGCAACTGAGTATGCCAACATTACACATACAAAAAAAATAGCTAGGTCTGAAATTCACTTATTGCAAACTCTGGAGTGTGCTTACTTTTCATCTAAGAAAGAGCAGAGCTGGCACTATCCGCATGTACTTAATGCCATAGTTAGGTTGCAGTGCACCCTTCCCTTCTTAACGATCTTCAGAGAATAATCTACAAAGGGTCAGAAAAAAATAAGATAGCATATTGAAGTTTTGGAACTCTTCTCTGAGGGCTCATTCAACCCTAGACTTTGAGGCTGTCTGATCAAACATCTGTTCCAGTGCGGTTGAAGTTTTTTTTTTTACGTTATTATTATTTCTTGACACTTGTCATTTTTATTAAAACTTATTGAAGAAAGTCTTTTATTCATAGAGCCTCTTTCATCACATATTGCTCTGTTGTACAGACACAAAAGAAAATATAAGTGATATTAACTGGATAACATAGCCCTCAAACTTCCTGCCTTGTGTTTGAATTTGTATTCTGAGTTTGGGCTTCGGTTTACAGTGTGTGTGTGTGTGTGTGTGTGTGTGTGTGTGTGTGTGTGTGTGTGTGTGTGTGTGTGTGTGTGTGTGTTGCAGGCAGGCACATATGTCTTTCCACATAAAATGTCACATGCACCATAGAAGCTCTGGTGATTCGACAGATTTCAGTGTGTTCAGAACCTTTCGAACCACACCTGATAAACTTCTTAACACTGTATTTACAGGGTGGCTAACTGGACTGGGCAAGCCACTAACTACATTAAGATTATTTGTTCATCTTTCACGGGATCTAAACATACATGGTTGTGTTGAGATTGAAAAACACTAGAGGGCAGCCTACAAGTTAGAAACCAGGCTTGACTATGTATTTGCAAACTTTCACCTGTCACAAGTACATTATCTCATGTTATTTCCCAACATTTTGACTCTAGCTCAAGTGTGAGGTCCCAACACTGAAGAGAAGTCAGATTATTCCTTAATAAATAAGTCATCAAAGCAAACAGTTTGGTTATGTTCTCTCCCTTTTAGAAATTTCTGAGATTCGTGAAAGCTCCTAAAAATACTTGATGTTTTCGATCCTATGTTGTTTAACTTGTTATTCAACTTCTTTAAAAAAAAAAATATATATATATATATATATATAATGGGAGTGAGTCAGTAGCACAGTGGGTTAAGCGCATGTGGCACAAAGTGCAAGGACAGATGTAAGAATATCGGTTCGAGCCCCGGCTCCCTACCTGCAGGGGAGTCACTTCACAGGCGGTGAAGTAGGTCAGCAGGTATCTAACTTTCTCTCCCCCTCTCTGTCTTCCACTCCTCTTTCCATTCTCTCTGTCCTATCTAACAATGACATCAATAACAACAACAATAACTACAACAACAACAAAAAGCAAGGGCAACAAGAGGGAAAATAAATAAATTTTTAAAATTAAAAAATATATAACAAGATTGACCTTATTATAGAGTACAATTTCCTGTCACGAGTGTTATTTAGAAACCCAAGAAAGGGAAACACAATGTGAAGGGAGGGGGGAAATATAAAATAACCTCTTCAGGATTTTCTTTCATAGCAGGAATCTTAGTTATTTTGAACTCTGAAAGGTAGGAGAGGACTCTTCTAGATAGATACACGGTATCAGTAGTTACCTAAAGGTTGAAGTCATAAAATGAAATCCATGGCCATGAGAAAGATTTATTTCTCCCTAAATGAAATATTATTAAACATGTTTTTTTCCCCTTCCATCATATAAGGAGTGTTCCAATTTAGCACAAAGCAGCAGAAAAGGCCCTGCTGTCAACTTAACACTGCCTTATTAGATAAACAACACAATTGAGGTGTTATTTGTGTTTTGTGAATTACGTCGCCTGTACCATTTCAGTTACTTGGATAAACACTCAGATAAAAGCAACTTAGATAAATACTCAGATAAATATGCCTAAGGCAGAGGGGAGGATGGAAAAGGATGAACACATGCATATCTAATTTCAGAATTCAAAAACTTTCATGGGGGGGGGGTTGGCGGGTGGTGACGCATCTGGTTGAGCGCACATGTTACAATGCAAAAGGACTCAGGTTCAAGGCCCCAGTCTCTACTTGCAGGGGGAAAGCTTTGCAAGTGGTGAAGCAGGGCTGCAGGTATCTCTCTGTCTTCCTCTCTATCTCCTCCTTCCCTCTCAATTTCTGGCTGTCTCCAATGGAGTTGCAGAGCATAAAATGACTGGAGGCTGGTGACTGTAGATGTTTGGATTCTCACAAGCTGGTCTTTCGTTCCTGCCCTCTTCCAGGGAAAGAACATTTTTATTCTTGTACTGGCTGGATGTCTCCCTCCCTTCCCCCTATTTTTCACCTTCCTTTATGGGATAACCTTACTAGTGTTGAAGAAAATGTTCCCAGTTGCTAGGCCAAGCCACTGTAAACACTTTGCATTTACAAGAAGAGTTCTATGTGAGCTGAAAAGGAGTGCTCATGATGGTGGCTAAAAAATTCTTTGCCTATAAACCAGGTTTCTGGTCTTGAACCACTATACACGTGGCTTGTCGGGCCTGCCATCTGGCTGTCATTTTTGACACCTTTCATGCTCTTGCAACTTACATCCAAATGTTCCCTAGTTCCCCCCGCCCCCCTCCCCCCCAAGCTCAGAGTCTGGCTCCTTTAAGCCCACACATAGTGGTAGCAGATTTAGATTTCGAAACCTCATAGCTGATGCTACTGTGGCCTGGCTGAAAATCTCCGACTTCCTGTGACTTCGAGTTCTACCTCTTTTGTGGAACAGAGCCCCCCAAGGTTGCTCTAAATCCCCACTTTGGCCTCCAAGGCTCACCACAGCAACACCAAGGGTCACCAAGAGGCCCATTTTCTTTCTTCCCTTAGCTCTATTTTTTTTCTTCTCCTTTTTTGCCTCCCACCTCCTGAAATATCATTTATTCTTTAGACACCACTCAAATGCATCCCTTCTTTACTTCCCAAAAGGATGCAACCATCCCCTGCTACTCTGCTTTGGGATTGAAGAATTGTGGGGCCTCAGTATACAGTGACTTCTCATCCATCATCCCTCTTTATATATCTCCAAATGTATTCTCTATACCTTTCCTTGATAGAGCTACAATGGAAAAGAATGGGAAAAAAATTTTTTTCCCAAATAATTAGTGGATCCCAAACAGACATCATTATGTCTGCGCTACATGCAACATATTCTTCCCTAGAGTGGGTGCTAGATATGCATCTCCAGAATTAAATGGAACAGTGACCTTTGTCAGAGGAAAGACCTACCTCAGGGTCCCTATCATGTGTCTACTTTCTTCCTTGCTAAAAGACATCACTGTCGTATAGGTAGGAGTGTATTCCTTCCAGAATATCTGAATCAACTGTTTTTCCATTTCTATCCTGCCCAAGGGTCAAAGTTTCCATTCTTCTGTTGCCTCTTTGTTTCATCCCTGATATAAACCAGGACTAGAATCCCAGATCTCAACATTCTCCATTGTGTAACTGATCTCTTTTTAGATGCAAGACCCAAGCCCCTAGGAGCCTCTGGATACAATGTCCCCAAAATGTCATTTCATGGGGAAAGCAGTGATTGAGGTTCCAATTGCACGAAATCCTCAGGTGGCAACCTTGGAAACTCCAAGCAGAATTCAAGATGGCATTATGGGCATAACTGAGGATATCTATGGTTGGAAGTGGAAGTGTACTATAATTCCTTCCTCCCTCTCTTCTCTTCTCTTCTCTTCTCTTCTCTTCTCTTCTCTTCTCTTCTCTTCTCTTCTCTTCTCTTCCCTCCCCTCCCCTCCTACCCTCTCCTCTCCTCTCCTCTCCTCTAGTCTCCTCCTCTCCCCTCCTCTCCCCTCCCCTTTTCTTCTCTCCCCTCCTCTCCCCTCCCCTCCCCTCCTCTTCTCTCCTCTCTCTCTCCCTCTCCCTCTCCCTCTCTCTCTCTCTCATCTCCTGTCCTCCCCTTCCCAGAGGTGTGCTCTTTAGGCAAATCCTCTTCAAGCCTCAGTTATCTCATCATTAAATTGGCCTTTAATAACGCCTGTCCTGCCTTGCCCAAAGGGCTGTCATGAGATTAAATGAGGCAATATTTGCAAAGGTACTTTTTAAAGACATAAACACACTATAAATGAGGTCTTTATTACTACTAATAGCTCAGTTAAATACAATGATATTGAACCTTCTAAATGCCAGCAAGATGCCTTCCTGGATGAAACAGCCCTGAGTTTGCAGCTCACTGCTGGAAGTCACTCTGTGTCCATCCCCAACAAGATACCAACACAGGAAGGTGTAGCTGACACCTGAAATATGAGAAGAAACCACACAAAAAAAAACCCCACAAATGTATCATGCTTACTTTTAATGGAACCAGCCTTCAGTAAAGATAAAACTGACAACAAACAAGAAAGAAAGACATTGTCCTAGTCTTCCAGTCAATTCCCCTTTCAGGTTCTTTTCAGGAGAATTTGCATTTCAATAACAACGTGATAATGTCAAGCTATTCACAACATTTCAAAGCCTCCTTGGGCACACCTGGCCTGCTGTGGGATCTGCTAGGAAATTGGATGTGGCTGTTTTCTAACACCAATGGCAATTATGTTGTTCTTTTCGGTTTTGGGAAACGGATGTGTTTTGGCAATATTCACAAGTCGCGTGTTCTGGACATGACACCAGAGGAAAATGAAAGCTCCACCCTCCCAACAGGTCCCAGGAGAATTCATTAATCAGCATATTCAGCTCGAACTTCCTCCTATCCCCAAGTGAGAGGAAACACCTTGTGGATAAAAAGCTGACTTTTTCAGTAGAAAACTTTTTCCTGAACTCTATCTAAACAGCCTTTCAACAGAGAGAAGTACCCAGAGATGTTTTGTTGACTTCCTCAAGGCTATATATGAAACTACACTGTTCTTTCTACTTTTGATACAGTAGCCTCTCCTTAGCCAAGCAAACATGAGCTCAGACACTGAACAGACTGAATTTCTTTTCTTTTAAATATTTATTTATTCCCTTTTGTTGCCTTTGTTGTTTTATTGTTGTAGTTATTATTGATGTCATTGTTGTTAGATAGGACAGAGAGAAATGGAGAGAGATGGGGAAGACAGAGGGGGAGAGAAAGATAGACACCTGCAGAGCTGCTTTTACAGCCTGTGAAGCAACTCCCCTGCAGGTGGGGAGCCAGGGGCTCGAACCAAGATTCTTGCACGGGTCTTTGTGCTTTGCGTCACCTGCGCTTAACCCTCAGCACTAACACCTGACTCCCACTGACTTAATTTCTATTAAACGTCAAAACAGGATCCAGGAGATAGTTCACCCTTAGCAGCCTACACTTTGCCAGGGGTTCAAATCCCCAGCACCACTTGGAAGCATAGTGCATGTTACCAGGGAGAGCTTCATAGATATTAGAGTGGTGATGTGATATCTCTTCCTTTCTCTCTCTCTCTCTCTCTCTTTCTGCTTCCCTCTCTGTCTGATGTTGAAAGTGGGACCTGGGGTGAGGAGTCCACTTAGAGTCCTATAGATGTGAAGTTCTTCCCCCCCCCCCCCGCACACACACAAGTAAAACCATATTGGTACAGAAGGCACAGCCATCTGAATAGTACTATTTCAGGAAACAGCTACCCCAGAACACAGTATAACCAACAAGACAAATCTATTTCATTTAGGTAATCTCTTGTGAGGATGCTTATAGATCAGTAAACTAAAGTGTAAAAGCGAAGCACTGAAAATTCATAAACACAAATTATGCTGAACTAGATGGGTTATACGCTATGAGAGTTTCGGGTAAGTTACAAAATGATTATTCGTGCACAAATTTAATTCCTAAATTGGCATTAATGTATTGTCTCTAGATTTTATTATGCCCGCTAGTTAAACGTTGAATATAAATAGTGCTTTCACATTATAATTCAGTTTCTTGCTATTTGTCCTAAATCTCATGACTCAGGAGAAAAAAATGCACATGTAACTAAAAGTAAGATCTACTTTTCTCTGAGATTCCTTGAGAATCCTGTGAGATTCCTTGGTTATTATGTTTAGTGCTTGATAAAGGGTTGTCTTGGTACTTTGTCCCACCTCCATATATAAGCTTTCACCTGAGAGAACTGGGATTCCACTCACTGTCACAGTCAATCTGTAGAAGGAATGGCCTTGGATTATGCTAGGAGTCAGTAAGTAGCAATGTAGAAATAAATCTCTATGAGATTAAACACAAGTAGGGGCCAGGTGGTACATCTTGTTATGCACACTTGTTACCCTGCAAAAAAGACCTGGGTTCCAGTCCCCCAGCCCCCTTCTGCAGTGAAGTCTCTCTAGAGGTGTCTCTCCATCTCACTTCCTATTTCCCCCATCTCTCTCATTTTTCCCTGTCTTTATCCAATAAATAAATTCATATAATAAAAACATCCTTTAATTAAAACCAAGAAAGTTTCCCCTAAGGATCAAAGTACCTGACATCATCTATCAATTTCACTTGTCCCTTAAGTGATGTATTGTTCTTTGAAAGACTTATTCTGCTCATGATTAATAATCATATTTTTCTTTTATTTTTTAGCATGAAGGGCATGACAGTTTATTTTTAAAAATTGTACCACACTGATTGTGATGACCAGTATACACATTACAATGGCTTTTCTCTTGGATATTAACATTGCAGTATTTTAATATACTGAAATGTTTCAATAGGACCAAGAATGTTAGAGGAATAAGATCCTAGATGAGAATGAACACTAATAATCCTGGTGTCCTACCATAAAGAATTAATTTAAGCCCTTTGTGAATCAGTGGCATCATAATGTTACATAGTTATGAAGAACTAAAATTCTCTTATAAGTAGGCAGCGTGAACTTATACTTCCTTGTACTTTAATCTTTAGTTTCATAATTTAAACTTTGTCCATCCTGACTAGAGCACAAACATACAAGACACCTCAGATAACTTCCATGCTATCATTGCATAAGTATAGTGATTTTGCTTTCAAAAGAATTCAAACCACAAAATATCAAGAGGCTAATAAAATTGATGTGCTGTTCATTTAAAAAGTATAGTGCTAATTTGTCCAGGAAAAGACTCAAACTTAAAAGTAATCATTACAATTTCCAAACTTCTGCAGTAAAATGAACATTTATATATGTGGGTTTGTTTATAGCACTGTATTTTGTGATCAGCAAGAGAAAGCTGCATTGTAGAGCACAGGATAGGTGGTTACTATCCCACGTGTCTATGGTAAGGACAACTCATATGATGTTAAATCTGGCTCTCAGAAAGTCACCTAAAATTCTGATCAAAATCATAGTACTCTAATCTTAAAAATACAACTCAAATAAGATAGCTTTTGGGAGAAAATGTGCACACATTTTTCATAGAATGGTAACTTAGTGTGGTTGGCATAGCAAGAGAATGGATCTGGTTCAAGTCACTGATGCCTGAAAATATCCCACCAAAATTTAAACTCCAAGGCAATGAAGTCTTGCAAGTACAAAAGGAAATTTGCCATTGGAAATCCTGGATTAAAGTCTACTTGGTGTCTGACAGACAGTCACACAAAAATGCTGCACGCTACGCTTTAGGTTATGTGGGCAATGTCAAGTCTGATCAGACAACCAAAGAGCAGTCACAAGCATTGTCAAGTAAGCAGTGGCCTGGATTCACACACACACACACACACACACACACACACACACACTCTTTTGATCTGAAATATCAACCCCCATTCCCCCAACCCGTCCTTCAGGCTTTTAGGAAAGAATTTTTTTTTTTTTTTTTTTTTTACTTCAGAGAATACTGTAACATATACAGGACCTATTTTCTCACTAGCCCAGGGTCCATAAAAGTGACTTTGCAAATGCACGGCTTTCTTTGCTTGGTGGGGATATTTGAGGGGAGGCAGAGAAGGGCTAAGGGGATAATTGCAGCCCTGTAGGGAAGCCAGACCACATGATCACAAACTGCTGTGACACTTAGAAGTGTTTCTCCACAAGGAATTCCAGTGCCCAGAAGCCTGGTGAAGTCAGTAGCAATTACTGCCACACTACCCTTTTAATTTACTTCAAATTATTGGCCTTGAAAATCAATCATTTAGGGCAGATGGTTGGGTAAGGGAGAGGGCTGTATAATAGGCACGTGCATTAAAAATGTTTGCGAGTCGCAAACAAAAATTGGAGTTGGCTGGATCTAGGGAAATTTCAAATGGCTGCTTTGAAGCTGTCTCTGAAATAAAGACTAGTTCTATTCTAGTTGTCTTTAAAAAAAAAAGTGACTAGGGAGTCAGGCGGTAGCGCAGCGGGTTAAGAGCACTTGGCGCAAGGACCGGTGGAAGGATCCTGGTTCGAGCCCCCGGCTCCCCATCTGCAGGGGCGTTGCTTCACAGGCAGTGAAGCAGGTCTGCAGGTGTCTATCTTTCTCTCCCCCTGTTTTCACTCCTCTCTCCACTTCTCTCTGTCCTATCCAACAATGACGACATCAGTAACAACAACAACTACCAAAATAAAAAAGAAACAAGGGCAACAAAATGGGAATAAATAAATAAATATCTTTTAAAGTGACTAATTTTCTAGATTAGGCCTATGTTAAATAAATTCAAGGTTTTCTTCTGACTCTGCCCAGATTTTTCACTTGGTGCTTTGAGTCTCCTGAATTCTTCAAGATGTTTGCTTCAAGTGTGAGATTATTTTATGTTTCAGCCTACAAAGGAATCAAGTGGCCTGGCTTTGCCTAGTAGGAGCCCTTGGAAGTACACTTGAGAAATGGGAACTAGAAGGTTAAGAAGTGAACCAGTATCTGTCACAAGGACCAGATTTACCTAACAAAGGAAAGCTGTGTTCTACATCACAGAGGGAGCCCAGAACTCACTGGAGGGGGTGGGGGGTGGTGGTGGCATGTGTGTTACCTCCCTCTTGGAGGAATTTAGGAATTTATTCCTCTGAATCTTTTCTTGTCTAGATGGTATAGAGACTTCTCTTAATCAAGTTTGCAGTCACATAACTATACATATACACAACACACACATATTACAATTACACACAGGAAAAATCCATCAAGAGCTGACAAAGCAGAGACTTAAAATGGTCTCCAGCAATGTGTGTAAAATATAAAAAAAAATAATAATAATAACAAAAGGTTAAACATGAGGCAAGACACAAAATATTTACATGACCAAAACGAAACACCACCTGCAACACTCATGAAGTCATTCCATTTACTTAGCAGAGCCCAAACCAAATTACAACACTGAAATTCTCAGCACAGTACTGACTGCCCTCCTTTCCCTCCCCACTTATTAATAGCCTCAATGAAGAGTTCACACACTTTTGCTTTCTTGAAGAAAAATGAAAGTAGCATCAGCTCCTGGTCTGGATTTCTTTTTTTTTGGTCTGGATTTTTTTTTTTTTTTTTTGAACCAGTAAGAGATTGAGCAACAAGAAAATCCTGGAGTCCATATCAGCTAATTGCACACATAACAAGGTCCAGAGAGACACTCTAAGAAGTTGCCTCTTTGAATCCCACAATGAAGAACAGGAGACAGTTTTTAGACCTTTCCCTGCTCCATAGCTGCCAAAATACCTGCAAGGCTTGCAAGCCCTGGTAGATCTCAAACCTTTCCCCAGACACCCCAACACTATCTGAGGCACTGAAACTATGGCAACCGAATAAGAAAGCAGTCTCCCATGATTAATAGATGAAGATCCCAGCGACAGTGTCTGGTTAGAGCCATCATTCATGATTCTAGCAGGATTAGCAGGGAATCCATCTTGAAAACCACAAACAACTATCTGCCTGATGAAAATCCACCCAACTGCCACTCTGCGTGATCCAGACCCCAGTTGAGAACAATGCAGTTTCTATTCATCATCCCCCTCCCGGTGCCAGGGTGAGACTGTGCTTAGTAACTCAGATGCTCCTGGTTTGAGAATCATGAAAAGCTTCAGACTAGTTTTCCACCTGGGTATTTGAAGCCTAAGAATTAATGCATTCAAACATCAGAATATGTGAAGGAAGGAAACCATGTGAATCCAGGGCCTGGGGAGGGTAAAACGGAGAAGGGAAGAGTTGTGGGATCTCTTGAGTGTATTTCTGTGAAATACAATTGTGCTTTTTTTCAGAAACTATTCCTTTTTTCCTTCCTTTCTTTCTTTTTCTTTTTCAGGAAAATGAACATTTTCCATTCTCCAGTCCAATCAGTATTCTCTTAATTTCCTTTTTCAAGGACAGTAGGAGTCTGGGGGCCAGGGTAGGGTGAAGCAGATACTGTAATATAAATGAAAAGATTGACAAGTCACAGTCTAAAAAAGAATACAGATTAGGAAACATGGAAAGAGGGAACAAATTCAATGCAGAAAGCCTGTCTATTAAACTCGCCTAGAACTTTACACTGAAATTAACATACTCTTTATTTCTTCCCTCTCCTTACTATGTTTATTTTCCAGTGGCACATTTTCATTGTGTTGGATGCCAGATCTGATTCTGTTTATAAATGCTTCAAATCAAATCACGGCCAAAGGCTTGGTCTCAAACACGTGGGAGGGCAGTAGGGATAAGAAAGGAGTAAATAGCATCAATCTCAGAAATTTCTTTGCTAACTTTTTTTTTCAGTTGGCATGGATTCTTTGAATTGGAATTTTCTACAGATGGCAATTATAGGTTAGTTGGAAACCACTAGAAATCACTGAGTCATAGTAAATAGAAGCCTTGGGTCTAAAGGCTGCATGTGGAAATAGCTGTTACTTTTTTTTTTCCTCTTATGCAGTGCTAAGGAGCAAACACAGGGCCTTCTGTATATGTTCTACCACTAAGACACCTCCCCAACACTAATATATATATATATATATATATATATATTATGGGGGACACCAATGTGTCATTCATTCATCCATCCACCCATCCATGGAATTCCACTTTTTTCTTGTTACATTCACATGGTGTGGAAACAGAACTCAGGACTTCATACAAGAAAGGCTCTACTCACTGGTCCCAATGATGATACCTTCCTATCAACAGTCATGGCAATCTGTTGTCAGAACCTGGCCCTTCCAGGCGGTGGCGCACCTGATACAATGCACAAGGACCCAGATTCAAGCCTCTGGTCCCCACCTACAGGGGGAAAGCCTCACAAGAGGTGAAGCAATGTTGCAGGTGTCTCTCTGTCTCTCTCCCTCTCTATTTCCCCCACCCCATTCAATTTCTCTCTCTACCCAATAATAAATATTTTTAAAAAGCCCTGGCCCTTCAGTCTTTGAGAGTGTATTAATTGTTGATGTATTTCCTTCTTTTTATCCTGTTTCCATTTACCAAACTCAAAAGAGAAAGCACTTCTTGATCAAAATAACCATCATTCAATGCGGTGGTGGTACTTCTAGAAGATACAGTGGCAAGTGAAGTCTTTCTGGGAATTGTGATAGCAGCAGTGCATTGCCCCT
The DNA here is from genome assembly GCF_950295315.1 of Erinaceus europaeus. Taxonomy (NCBI): domain Eukaryota; kingdom Metazoa; phylum Chordata; class Mammalia; order Eulipotyphla; family Erinaceidae; genus Erinaceus; species Erinaceus europaeus. The sequence goes on from NC_080163.1 coordinate 18,450,696, forward strand.
TCTGTGCCTTTTAGAAATCAGAGTCTTCTCACCGATAAGAATTTGTCCAGGGACCAGGTGGTGGCACACCTGATTGAGCATACATGTTACAATGTACAAGGACCCAGGTCCCAGTCCCTGGTCCCCACCTGCAGGGGGAAAGCTTTGCAAGTGGTGAAGCAGGACTACAGGTGTCTCTCTGTCTCTCTCCCTTTCTTTCTCCCCCTACCCTCTAGATTTCTGACTGTCTCTATCCAATAAATAATGATAATTTAAAAATCTTTAAAAAACAAAAGAACTTGTCCAACAATCATTTGAATCAAATTTTGGGTTTTAGAGTGAAGTATCTGTCAGCGGAGTAAACACTGTCTCTGTTGAGGTCAGTCATCTATCTCTTGTGTTTAGCGGGGAGGGGGGAGTAGTAGTTTAATTTTACTGATTAATTCATGCTCTCCCAAACTGATTTCAATATGGTCATGGAGGGTCACTTCCACAAGTGTCTGAGCACCCTGTGAACCCACTTGCAGAAGTCCTAGTCACTCCTCAAGGAGTCCATCAGTGGCCAAACATCCCCCCATGACACGTAGGCAGGATCACTAAACTCATCCCTGAATGTTCATTATGGGCTTTCTCAGATCCTAAATGTCAGTCTCTCAGATTCTCTAGTGGGTGAAGATTATGTTTTATTTGTAAAAAATGTTAGTAAGTGAAGGCATTACTTAAAACAAAATGTTTTTTCTTTCGTTCTTTACTGGATATAAGGCATGTGATACTTGCTATTATTTTATTTGTGCTTTTTCTTCTCTCTATGAATGTTGACATCCATAGGAAAAGGTTCATGACGCCTCTTCTCTGACAATTGACTCTTTCACCTTGAAACCCCTGACACTCTGGTTAGCTATGGTGTGACCAGTTCTAGTCTAAATGTGGTTTCCTTTGCATCCTCTCTTTATGCTACATGTGTGTGGCCATATCCTCCTGTTCTCTCTTTCCACCTCCTGATTCCCATGACTGTTGCTGGCCAGATAAAAACCACATGTTGTATTTACTGATGGCATGCCGTGTTTCCAGGCACTGGACTGCAAATTGTACAGATGGGGCCACCTTACCACATTAGCACTTTATAAATGGAAACTGAGGCAGAAAAGACAAGGGACTGATTCAGAAGTCACACTACTTGTGAATGGGGAAAAAAACAAACAAAAAAAAATGGGAGGCAAATCCAAGGACATTGCATTTGCCTAAGAAATGTGACCTTGCCAAAAAGGAGGACAGAGGACCTAGTGGGGGATTGTATTGTTATATGGAAAACTGAGAAATGTTACGTACAAACTACTGTATTTACTGTTGAATATAAAACATTAATCCCCCAATGAAAATTTTTTTGAAAAAAAAGTGTGACCTTGGCATTTATACACTTGGTGCCACAGCAAAGATCAAAACTTCTCTCCTTTTTAAAAAAAAATATTTATTTATTTTTCCCTTTTGTTGCCCTTGTTGTTTTTCATTGTTGTTGTAGTTATTATTGTTGTTGTTAGTGATGTGGTCATTGTCCAATAGGACAGAGAGAAATGGAGAGAGGAGGGGAAGACAGAGAGGGGGAGAGAAAGACAGACAACATGCAGATCTGTTTCACTGCCTGTGAAGAGACTCCCTTGCAGGTGGGGAGCCAGGGCTCCTTATGCCTTGCACTTTGCACCACGTGCTTAACCAGATATGCTACAGCAACTTCCCCAAACTTCTCTCCTATAGCTCCTACTTCACTATGACTTGTCTGCTCTGTATTAACGTTACACTGGCATGAATTGCTTCAGAACTTAACCTGAGCAAAAACGATCCCTTGCTTTGTAAATAATGTCAGGCAGAATGTCACTCCCTATGACCTTGCTCGTGAAATGGTCACACCGAGAGTCCTCTGTACTTGACCCGATTGACGTTCTGATGAATAAGGTTATTATTCACGCTCTACATGGGTTTTTCAGTGAATTGGAGGGCTTAATGTCCTCATGTGATTTACATTAAAAATGATCATGGACAGAGTATAATCTTTCTTGTATGATGCAGGAGATGATGAAATAGGGTCTCTGCTAGGTCCAGGGTCTTGGATGTAGAGGAGGGGGTTAGCATCGAACGTTTCAAATTTCTAGAGAGCATTTGGTATTATGTGTGTGTCTTATATATGTGTATATGCATATACTTGTATCATAGGGTCATGTGGTACTCCTTATATCATTTGCTGATATATGTGAAATCAATTGGTGATATACATTGTTCTCCCAACAATCCTATAAGCTAGGAACATAGTTTTTATTTAAAATCACGCAACTTCAGAGAGTGGGTTGTTCAAAATAGGAAGAGTAGGGAATCTAGCTTTTAACCCCAGTTTTCATTAGTATGTATTGCACTAATAATACAGGGGAGACATGTGGAGTAACAGGCAGACTATTTTCTCCTGGCAGAAATTTTAGGTTTTTAAAAACTACTACTAGCAAACTTCAAAAAAAAAAAAAAAAGGAAAAGAAAAAAGTAAGAAAGGAGTATGACCGGTGGCTAAAGTGCAGAACAGAACAAAATGATACCGAGGCAGAAAGAACAACCCCAAGTGCTGGTTGTCTTCTCAGCTCTGCTTTCTTGGCAAATTGATTTCTCCAAAATCAGATTCCCTCCAGTTTCAGCCAGGTGTCCCCCAGATGTGTACCAGTGACCACAGAGGGGACTGGGTGAGAGTGTGGGAATGAGCCGACTCCAATTCATCACTGGGACTGAGAAAACAACCCACAGCAAGTTCTCCACTAATGATGCAGAAGACATATCACCTCTGTCCCTGGATGACAGTGATACATACACACACTCACTCATTCACTCATGGAGGCAGAGACACATCTGATGGAAACCTGTGCTGGCAAACTGAGAGCAGAAAAAAAAGAGATAAAAGCTGACTGTTTGCTAAAAGATTCACATTCATTCATTCATTCATTCAGCATGCAATTGTCACAAAGTATCCATGATGTGTGTGGCACAGGTTTGGGTAGCAGAAAGACAGTAGTGGCTAAAGTATAAAACTATTCTTCTTCGTGGCACTGTGTTCTAGTGAGAGAACAGAAAATCAGCAAGGGCCCACCTGCAGGGGGAAAGCTTCATGAGTGGTGAAGCAGGGCTGCAAGTGTCTCTCCATCTCTTTCTCCCCTCTCTATTACTCTCTCTTCTCTCAATTTGTCGTTGTCTCTATCCAATAATAAATAAATAAAAACATTAAGAGAAGAAGGAGGAGGAGGAGGAGGAGAAGGAGGAGGAGAATGGGAAGAAGAAGGGGAGGAGGAGCTAGTGGTGGTAGTGGGGGTAGGGAGAAGGCAGACCAGACCTGCTGGAAGTGTTGAGGTGTTTTCCTTCACTTTAGGTGAAGTCAACAAGTGATCAGAAAAGGCTTCACTGAGTAATGTTTGGGCGGAAGCCTGAAGGATGTGAAGGGCAGGCAGCTCACTGCAGCTATCTGGGGGAAAGGCTCACCACCAGGCCATGAGAAAACAAGTGCCAAGACCCCATTCCCCCTTCTCCAAACAACCCTGAAGAAAGCAAAGCTGGCAAAACTCCAAGACCCCAAGTAGGAATTGAAGTTGGAAGTTCAAGTGCAGACCAACCAGTCAGGCTATAAGAATGGCTTTGCCTTTGGCCAGAATAAGATAGGAAGGTATTTGAACAGGAAGGCAGCTGATTGGCTTAGTGTTATTAAAAAAAAAAATCACTTTGGCTGCTGTGTTGAGAAAGGACAGTAGGGGGCCAGGAACAAAGCAGAGAGCAGAGGGGAGCCTGGCTCAGCAAACCAGCAGGAGAGGAAGCAGCTTGGCCACTGCTAAGGGCCAAAGGAAATGGGTCCTGGGAGAAGTCTGCCTGCAAGCTGCAGGTGGGTCCAATGCTACTGCAGCTGGAGCACATGTGCATGTCTGCAAGAGAAGAATCAAGGCGGCTCCTGAGTTTTCAGATCCTTGTGACTCAAAAGATGGAGGACTCTATGAGAAAAGAACCAGCTAAGCTGTCCTATGAGATCCCGAAGACATTCCCTACACCTTGTGGGATCTGATAGGCCCAGGAGAGAGATCTGAACTGAAAAGCTTATTTGAGGGAGCAACAAAATAGTTGTTTGATGTATAGGCTACTCTCCAGTAGTTCAGTTAGAATTACTCCAGTTAAAAAAAAAAGTTATGCAAGGAACGCATCTGCTTTGCAAAGCAAGGCACCATTGTGAATATTCTATGCTGTAATCGTCCATGCTGAGAAGCATCCTGTACTCCCTAGTCCCCTTGAGATTCATGTGGTATGACATCTTATTTGCCCATTTCAAAGGGATTAAATGCCTCCCTCCCTCCCCTACCTTACCAAATCCCCAGGAGGCCACCCTGTGGTTGCCAGCAGAGAATAGCTCTGCACATTTTAAGGCAGATGAGAAAAAGCCTTCACTCCAGAATAGAAATAGCACCCAGACAATTTAGCCCCAGAGCTCCCTCAAGAGACTGGGGAAGAGGTGGATCTGAGGCCTTCTCTTTTCTCTGGAAGGGTGAGCACTCAGGACAATAAACTGTTTAAACCTAAAGATGGTGGCATGGACTCAGAATTAGGGATAGCTGCAAGCTTTCCACCACTGTAAATGGCAGATGTGTTGTTAAAGCACTTGCAATTAGTTGGGCTTGTTCTGGGATTCCTCTCCGCAAAGAAATAAGATGGGAGACTATATTAGCTCTTGGCAATCTAGTTCTAAAAAAGAAAGAAAAAAAAACTTTCTGCTTTCCCCTCCCACCATGGCTCTTTTGTCCTGCTGGGGAAAGGGCTGAGCCAGTATGCACACACAGTAACGTCTCTCACTCATCTCCTTGTTCCCAAGTAGTATTTCCCCTCTCCCATTTCATAAGGAAGTGTCATCACCTATTTGCTTTTAAAACATGGGGATTTATTTTGAATTTAATCCCAGGTCTTAATGAGGGTGTCTTCTTGTTATTCAATGAAGCTAGCAGCCTCCCTAATTCCTGCTATCCTTCCAATTCAACACACTTGACTTCACTAAAGCAAAGTTATCCACCTACTCAAAATGCAAAGGCTTGATTTTTTTTTTTTTAATGATGAGTAAAGCACATTCACTAGACCTTGAAGAAACTTGAGGGCTGGGTGTTTGTGTGCATGTGTCTGTAAATAAAGAGTTGCACTTATTGCCACTTTATGACAACCACTTACTTGAAGGCACCATTGTTTGTTTAATCTACTGCAGGGGAAGAAATGTGAAGCAGGTGGAACTACCTCATTCATGAATGGATCTGGTATGCACTTGCATTTCGACACCGATTCTTCAACAAGTCGAACCTATGTTAACTTGGATGTTTTACCCAGCAAGTATTGAGATGGTGCATGTCGAGTGTGGAGACTGAGCATTTACATGTGTGGATTCTATGCCTGACTGAGGAAGTGGCACATCTCTCAGGAGTGGTAACTGTCTGCAAAGATTGTCACTCTGCAAACACTGCAAAGGAGAAAATGAACTAGACTGTTCTTTCTACAAAGCTGAAAAAAAAAGACACAAAACAAAAATAAGGTATTCAATACCGTGTGTGTGTGTGTGTGTGTGTGTGTGTGTGTGTGTCGGGGCTCAAACACAGAGCCAGCAATATACTTTGCCTCTGAACTACATCTGCCTCTGAACTACATGAGTTCTCCAATTTGATGCTCTTTTTTATTCCAGACTGGTTTCCCCAAGTACCTCATTTCAGGAATGCCCTGAAACCAATCTTATAACAGCCAACTGGGGAGAGGGGGTGGTCAAAATGCAAATAAAAGTAACCGCATAGCCAAGCAGGAACAACCCAAATTCAAATAGTTAGTGTAATTATTTTTTAACAGATAGTTTAGGTTAATAGGTGGAGGAGACACTGTTCTGCGACTGTACTTAAGGTTAGGTTAATAATTAACTTTGGTGCCTGGAGTCATTTAATCAAAGCTGACTGTAAATCATAAAATTGCTCCATGCAGACTAAACAGGCTGGTAAACACACACACACACACACACACACACACACACACACACACACACACACACACACACACCTGCCACCTTGACCTCTGGTAGCCTTTTGCAAGAAGTGTACAAAAAAAAGTAAGAATGTCCCACTCAGCACGGACCATCTGCCATCTTTACTTGGGGATAGGAAAAGTTCCACCAATAATTCGTTTTTCTGGAACCACCAGTCTTTGTGCCATCACAGGGCCGGTCCAGGGACTGGATGCCCAGGATGTGTGTCTAGCAGGAAAAGGAGGACTGACTGAGAAGACTTGGCTGTAGTTCTCGCCTTTCAGAAGGGGGACAGACTTCCAAGCCAGCGCTGGAGGGCATGCAATAGCTTCCTGAGCCCTGCTGGCAGAATGCTGCAGTGGGAGAAACAGCTTTCAGATTGGAGGCAGAGAAAGTTGTGCTTTCAGGGGGGGGGGGGGGGGGGAAGAGGGGGTGAGGGAGAGGGAGAGAGAGATGGAGAGAGATGGAGAGATATGGAGAAATGGAGAGAGAGATATGGAGAGAGAGAGAGAGAGAGAGAGAGAGAGAGAGAGACAGAGGGAGAACAAGAGCATAAATGTGTGTGGATGTGTGTTTGCATGTGTGCGCGCGCGCGCCTGGGTTTTAAACCGTCCCCTGGTCCAGGCACAGTAGCGACTCCAGTTCCACCCCGCACTCCAGTCAAGCGCTCCGCTGCCGGCGGTGCGTCCATGATCCCAAAGCAGCTGCCTCCTTCCCCTGGACCCAGCGGCCAGTGGAGCAATTCGTACCCGTACTCCGAGCCTGAGGGCGCCCTTGCAAATGCAGTCGAGGAGAGAGGGTCCCCCTACCTCTTACACCCCCTCTTGCTCCAGGTTCCCAGGCGGCTAGGAAACGGTGCTGGAGGCAGGACAATGCGCTTGGAGCTGGATCCTCGCACGCCAGCCAGTCCCCTCCCACGCCCGGGTCCTCAAGCGTCCCCCAAGCCAGTTGCTGTCACAGTGGCCGAATAGACATCCCCAGGCCATCCCCTGAACCTCCCCTAACAGCCTCCCACCACCACCCCCTACACCCTTATTCCATCCCGTCGGGCGCAAGAACTGACCCCACCAGCGAGCGCAGCGCCCAGATCCATCCCAGCCGGGCTGACAGCGGGACGGGCTGGGGGCACCCCTGTCCGCTGGGCGAGCACCCTGCTCCGAGGAGCACCCCCGCCCACCGCGATCCCCAATCTCCCCACCCCAGCCCGTTTCCCGCAGACTGCAACTGCTGTGCCCCGGCCCCACGGTGCCCAGCGGCCCCCACTTCCAGAGAAAGTTTCCAGAGGCGTCCGAAGTGTCCCCCCAAGCTGGAGGAGGCGGCGGTGCTGGGCGCAGGGGAGGCCCAGGAGATTGAAAATGCGGAATCCCTATTCTCTCCCAGACACCCCCTAGTCCTGATCGGGCTCTATGGGAGTACAGTGTCCCGCAACGGGAAGCGGGGTGGGGGGAGAAGCAGGTAATCCGGAGAAGTGTCACTTCCTGTCCCACTGGGGTACGCGCTGGGGGGTCGCCCCACCCAGGACCTCCCAGAAGCCCCGGCTGGGGCAGCCAGCTCCCCTCCCCGTCCCGGTCGTCATACGCTTCCCCCTCCCGGGATGCCTCTTGCGGGAGCCCAGTGCGGTGGGCTGGGTGCGTGAGCGGGACGCTGAGGAGCTGCGGCGAACGATGGGACCCCGGATCCCGGGGCTGTGCGCCACACCAGACGGAACCACCCCCCACCCCCCACTCGGGGGACTCATTGGAGCAAACAAAGCCCGGAACCTCTGGTGCCAGCGGCCGTGGCCGCCGGGATGTCACCAAGTGGCAGGGCGCACGGTGCCAGGGCCAGAGTCCAAGTTTCCCGCACTCCACGGAGCCCGGCCTCGAACCCCGCGCCGACAAAGGGTTCTTTCCATCCCATCCCCCAAGATCTCTGAGGAAGCGAACCCCTTTTCCCACCGCAAATCATAGACCTGGAGCGCTGGTCGTTATTGGAGCCTGGCCACCCCTCTACTCCAGCCCGCGTAGACGGCTCCCCTTTCCCCGCCGTCACCGCCCGCGCCCCGGGACCCGCTCCTCCCGAGAACTGCACCCCCCCCCCGCCGGAGGGGTTCCGCGCGGCGAGGCCGGGCCCCGCGCCCTACCCGTCCCCGTCCCCGCGGAGGCGCTCTCACAGCCAGGCGTGTGCGCTGTGCGGGTGGGGAGGCTCCCAGCACCCAGCCCCGGGGTCTCTGGGGGCGCTGGGCAGAGGGGAGCGGCGGGCAGGGTTCACGGCTGCTCCCCCAGGGCCCGGCAACGCTCGGGAGACAGACACGAGACAAAATAAAAACGCAGGTTCCAACCACAAAGCCACTAGCGCGTGGCGAGCGCGGCCCCAGAACCCGCAGGCTGCAGCCGCGCAGCCCGGGAAGGGAGGCAGGGAGGTGGGGCGCGCCGGGGTTCCCGGGCCGTACCTTTTCGGTGCATCGACGGACCTGCTGCCGGGGCTCTGGGCTCGGGGCGGGCTGGTGTGGCGGGTATCCCATTTAGTAATCCATTATCCAGTGGGATCTCTCCGGGCGGCGAGCTGCGCTCTCTTCTTTGCCAGCCTTTGTCATTCCTACATGTATGCTTGTCTCTTTGGGGTGTGTGTTGGGGGGCACACACCAGACCAGCCACGGCGACTACTTTGGGGGCTGCAAACGTGTTGTGTACATCTCCGATGACAGGAGAAGGAGAAAAAGAAAGGAAGAAAGAGGGGGAGGGAAAAAGAAAAAAGAAAGAAAGAAAAGCACCCTAACAAGGCAGAAAGCAAGGTTCGAGAAACTCTTCTCCAAATCCAAATGCCACTTGGAGTCCACTCGGCGGAGTCCCTTCGGCGGCGGGTGTCTGCGCCCGGGATTAACAAGTCATTGCAGTAGGGTGCGGACTGGAGCTTGGGGGCGAGTCCGCTGTGCGGGCTGGGCGCGGGTGGGGCGGTGGTGGCTTGCCGCTGCCGCTCGCTCCTAAGCGGGCATCGCGGGCGGGCGGGCGAGCGGGCTGTCGGCCCCGCGGAGAAGCGCGGCTGCTGCGTCCCGAGCGCCGGGCGGCCGAGTGAGCGGGGAGCGGAGTTCGCTGCAGCCTCACCCAGCGCAGCCCGCTACTGTCACCCCAGAGGCCGCCGCTCCCGGGCGGAGCCAAGTCCCGGACTGGATTGCGCAGAATGGACTCGCCTCCCGCAACCCCGCCTCCTCCCGCCTGGCGTCTGCTCCGGCCCCGAGAGCAGCTGTCTGTGTCGGTGTGTGTAGCGAGCGAGAGAGCCGGGCGGGGAGAGCTAGCTGCCTCCTGAGCCTGGGCCCGACGGGCGGGGCGCAACCTCCAACCACTGCGTTCCCCGGACCCCCAGCTGCGCGCCTGACCGAGGTCCCAGAGGGCCGGGGGGCTAGGGGGGGGGGGACACAGGACTCCAGCCCCAGTCTCTCCACCCACCCCGCTCATCTGCTCAAGCAAAGGGGAAAAAAAAAAAAAATCCCGGACAGCACTGCTGAGCCATGCCAAATCAGAAAAGTAAATAAAAATAGACGTAGTGCAGAGCGAGTTACAAGAAAAGAATTTGTTCATCGATTTTCTTAAATGGAAAAGTTTTGAAAGGATGAGGAGGGTAAGTGAACGGCGAGCCTTTCTAATTCTGATGGGCTGTATCCAGAGCTGGATTTCAGAAGCGCACCCCGAGGAGTTGGATAGAAGCCGGCGCGGTTAAAAATACACTTGGAGAATAAGGACACAGCTATTAGTTACACACACACACACACACACACACACACACACACACACACACACACACACACATTAATGTAGCATGCGAAGGAAGCAAATAAGCCTCACGACAAAGGGGTGATGTTGGGAACAACAACGGAGACTTTATTTTAAAACTTAGAGCGCTTGGAGCCCATGCTCAGAAATAAGCGAACTTGGGAAATAAAGAGAAACCGAAGGACTTCGTGAAAGAAGGAAATCGCAACTCCTCCCAACGTGCTATTGTTTTGATCACTTACAAAGACTGGCAGGCTGCTCCTGCAGGGCTTCAACTTGCGGTCGCTTGCAAAGCCCCTGCAGGCTGGCGCCCAGAGGCCGGGCCGCACTAATCCCCCTCCCCCACCCCCACCCCGCGCACTGAGCGCACCAGGCCAGGAACTGCGCTGCGGTCGCGCCTCTCCAAATGGGCTTCGCAGGTGGCGCGGACCCAAGGGTACAGCTTTACAGAAAGAACCGCGCCGTCCAGCCAGGCGAAGGAGCGATATTTACTATCCGTGCAGTTGATGGAGAAGGTCTTTTCAGTAGCCTTTAGGTCATGAGTCCTCAAATAATTGCGTTCACAACTAACTGTCCCTTCCCAGGGGAAAGAGCCACGGTTATTTATTTATTTATTTATTTATTCTTTCTCTTTCTAACTGGGCACCTAAGTGACGTGTAAGCATCTGCTCGCCAATAAATGCGCACGCGACAACACCCATCCACTTTTTTTTTTTTACCTTACAAATCACCTGCAAAAAAAAAAAAAAAGGTGGATGCTTCAAGGGAGAAGAAAAAAAGTCTATCTCGCTGCTGTTTGCCAGAGTGGCCAGCAGGGGACGCTGCTGCCACCTCTCCCAAGCAAATGCAGCTACAGATCGCTGGCGGAGGGGGCGCGGCCCGGGGGGTAGGTGCGCGCGCAGCCCCGCGGCACTCGGCGCTCTCTCCGGGTTGGGGTGGGGTGTAGGGGGCGGCGGCCGGGAAATTGGCCTAGTGGACTGCAACGGCTTCATCCCCGGCTGCGCCATTTGGCCTGGAGCCCGCAGAGCTAGTGCAGCTTAGCCCCTGCGTCCCCCACCCCGCACCCAGCCCCGGGCGCCCGCACCCCAGAGGTGGGGGTTTCCTTGCTTGCACTCTGCGATCCTCCGTCAGGCACCGCCACCCCGGGGAGCGAAGACAGCCAGGCCCCTTCTGCGCTCCCTGCCGCTACCTTACCAGGCTAATGGTTCCTGGGAAAAGTTCTTTAATTGGAAGAATTAGGCAGCGCCTAGGAATGTGTTGCACGGGTTGCACCCAGTGAATTCCGGGTTTAGCTTCTTCCCTTGGAGAAACAAACCACTAAGCTGTCTTGCTGGCTCTAGGGCTCTGCTGGCGAGCCCCCCCCCCCCCCACACACACACACACACTGCTTCAGGGTTTATTTTTTAAAAGGGGAAGGGGATTCAATATTGACACGCGTCTGCTTCATTTCATTGCAGTAACCCAGAGTCCAAGGGCGAGGACCTAAATCCACCCTTTTGAAGATTATAGAAGAAAAAAAAAGAATGTGAGTTTACTTTTTTTTTTTTTTTGTATAGCTAGGACATGTCACCCAGAGCCTTCAGGGTGGTTGGCTGGAGACTGCCTGATGCCTCCCGGTCCTCCCTGTGAATTTCAGTTTCCACCTGCCTGGCAGAGGCGGGCTCTCCGGGCTAGAAGGCGATCCAGCTCTTGCAAGGCTGCTAACCCTCCAAGGAGCACCTGTAGGGAGGCTTTCTTGAGAAACCGCCTGATGTCACTCCCCCTGCAGAGCACCTCTGAGGCCTCCCAGAAGCCTGCCTTCACTTCCCTGGGAAGACAGCGCGCGTGCGAACACACACACACACACACACACACACACACACACACACACACACACACACATCTCATAATCTGCTCTCTCATATCCGGGCAAAGCAAACCAGCTCAAGGCTAGGGAATCACAAGGTTACAAGCGGAAGGAAACATACATACACTTGGTAGGAGGGCAGTGGCCAGAGACAGGCCTGGATCTCTGGAAACTCTGAAGTTATGTAACTTACTAGCTGGTGGCTTTGGCAAATTGCTTATGTCTCTGGCTTCAGCTGTGATTGGGGGATTCCTGTACTCTTGAGTTTCCAGGACTCGAAGATCTTGCAGAGGCTGGTGGGTATCCTGTGTCCTTGCCCCTGTGTTGTGGGTTAAAGCTTCAGAGCCAACCAATGGAGTCAACAAAGAGGAACTTTTTTAACAACCTGGTGGGCTCGGGTGAGATCTCTGCAAAAGGTCTCAGCCCTAAGTTTCAGTGTTTCAAGGCCCTTATAGGATTTTGGCAGAGTGCCTATGGGACTCTGAGTTATTGCAAATGAAGCAAGTATGTATCTTATCTCCCAAGTCCCCTGATACCTTTATATAATAATAATTGACGTAAAAATTCCCCTACTCTGGTGCCAATTCCAGCTGTAATGCCTAGCTCAAATAAAAGGAGTACAAACATTATTGCTCTTTTTGTTCAAGTGTGCCCTGTTACAGGTATTGGAAAAGATTGGTTATCGGGTACTATATCCATCTGGAGTGGGGAGTTAGAAATGCCAGTGTCCATATGTCTGCCCAATTGGCTGCTAAACACCGATAGGCAGCTCGCTTGCACACAAAGAAAGCTCTGGGTGCAGCAGGGTTTGGTAGACTTGCAACCTATAACATCTGAGCCACTATGCATCCAGTTGTACTGGTTGGTGCCCAAGTCTCCTACCAACTGCCTCTCTCCTTTTTGATGGTTGAGAATACAGTCATAAGCTGCTTGGGACATTTGCACATTACCTGTTGTGGGGCTCGTCATGACAAGCCTAGAAGGATGAGCTGACCCTGTTATTTACCCAGTCTTAGAGGGACAGCAACATAGCATAAGGAAAGGGTTGAGGGAAAGACACAATCAGTAGTTTCCAGCCAAGGAAGGGTCAACTTCAGGAAGGCACTTTTGGTGTTCTGTGTGTTTGGCTTGTGTGCGATGAATCCACGGCTTGAGACCTGAAACTTTAATGACTCGGGGAGTGGTTAATATCTCTTGGGAAGGTCCCTCCCAAAACAGTTCAAAGGGGTCTCCTCTGTGAACTTTAACCCATCCCCAGTCTCCTGGGCTGAAAGGGTGGATCTGTTGGCTGACTTTACAGCTACTTTATCTTTGGCTGACCAGGTAATCTCTTCTACTGCTTTACCCAGACCTGTTATCTGTCTCCTTGTTGTAAGATCTCCTATCTCATGCAAGTTGCCTCACCACTCTGGTACCAAGGATGGAAGTCTCCCATCTACCTGTTCAAAGGGAGACAGTCCGCTCCACCCTGGGATGCACCAGGCTCTAAGAAGTACTAAGGGGAGAACTGTGGGCCATGACGATCAGGGTATTTTTGTTATTGTTGTTTTTGTTTTGTTTTTGTTTTGGCCTCCAGGGTTATTGATGGGCTTGATACCTGCACTATGAAACCACTGCTCCTGGAGGCTACTTTATGGTTGTTGTTGTTGGATAGGACAGAGACAAGTCGAGAGAGGAGGGGAAGACAGAGAGGGGGAGAGAAAGATAGACACCTGTAGATCTGCTTCACAGCTTGTGAAGTGACCCCACTGCAGGTAGGGAGCTGGGGGCTCAAACCAGGATCCTCATGCCAGTTCTTACGCTTCACATTATGTGTACTTAACTGGGTGTGCCACCGACTGGCCTTAGATAGGATGGGTTTTTCTTGTTTGTTTGTTTTTACCAGAGTACTACTTAGCTCTGGCTTATGGTGGTGCAGAAGATGGAATCTGGGACTCTGGAGCTACAGGCATAACCGTTATACTATCTACCCCTGAGGTAGGGTGTTTTTTGTTAATTTTTATTTATTGACAAGAAATATTGACAAGACCATTGGAGAAGAGGGGTACAACTCCACACAGTTCCCACCACCAGAACTCTGTATACAATTCCCTCCCTTGATAGGTTCTCTATTCTTTATCCCTCTGGGAGTATGGACCCAGGATCATTATGGGGTGCAGAAGGTGGAAGGTCTGGCTTCCCTGCTGAAGATGGGCATTGACAGTTCGATCCATACTCCCAGCCTGTCTCTCTCTTTCCCTACTGCGGCAGTGATCTGGGGAGGTGTAGCTCCAGCACACATTGGTGGGGTTGTCTTCCCAGAGAAGTCAGGTTGGCATTATGGTAGCATGTGAAACCTGGTGACTGAAAAGGAGTTATGATAGAAAGCAGAACAAATTGTTGACTCAGCATGAAGCTAAGGCCAAGAATATTGCAGATGAATATTTGAGGTTTCCGTTTTGGAAAAAACTAGTAGGTCTATTTTAGGTATATTCCAAGGTTCCCATGACCCTACTAATTTTTGCCTGAACTTGACATCTAACATGCAGGTGACCTAAATTATTGTCTGGGGAGATGGTGTCATAGTTGGAAAAAGGACCAGAAAGCTGGATCAAGGAAGAGAGTAGCTCCCAAATATGAGAAAAGTGGTTTACAGGTAGGGTGTTCTTTTTAAATTTTTTTTCTTTATTTTATTTTCTTTATTTCCTTTTGTTGCCCTTTTTTTGTTGTTGTTGTAGTTATTGTTGTTGTTATTGATGTCGTTGTTGTCAGGTAGGATAGAGAGAAATCAAGAGAGGAGGGAAGACAGAGGGGGAGAGAAAGATAGACACCTGCAGACCTGCTTCCGCCACTTGTGAAGCAACTCCCCTGCAGGTCGGGAGCTGGGGGCTGGGATTCTTATGCAGGTCTTTGCACTTTGCACCATCTGCACTTAACCTGCTGCGCTACCGCCCGACTCCTGGTAGGGTGGTTTTTAATGTTTGATACATCCGCTCAACTTAACCTGATGACTGGGCATGGTATGAAGTATAGAGATGCCATTTCAGCCCCAGGGCTTGAGCTACTTGCTGACCAGCTTGAGCAGCAAATACCGGGCCGGTATCTGACCCAGTACTTGCCGGCATACCAAATCAGGGAATTGTGTCTCTGGAGAGTGACTGAGCCACCTCTTGGGCCTTTTCTGTCACCTCTACCCAACTCAAATATGTGTGCACCATCACCAGGAAGGTAATCAGAGCCTTGGCTAGTTTTCACTTCAGTGAAGTCAATGTCCAGGTCTTCAAAGGGGCTACCCCTCTCCATTGTGCTTCCATACCCAGCTTTGGTCCCTGCCTCAAGTTGTTCTTGGCACAGGGAACAAAGTATCTTAGAGATGGAATGAAGTCTCGGGATGAACAACTGGGGGCCGAGCAAGGCCACTGGTGCAGTTTTCCTCAAATGTGTTAGTTTGTAGTGGTGATGGATCACCTGGTAACTCATTTTCCCAGGAACAACAATTTGTCCATCTGGGAGGCAGTACCAACCTCAGTGATTCAGCTGGCTTCTCTCTTTTAGGGCTGCAGCTGCTTCTTCTGGCTCATAAGTAGGGTTCCCTTTAGTAAGGGCCTGGGCCTTAAACATAAGTTCTTGTCAGGTTGTGTCACAGAGGAGAGAGAAGAGACCAGGAACTCCTGGCAGAGCGGGAACGCAAATCTTTATTCACAAGGACACCCCAGGATTGGGTGTGGGCACAGCGGGTTTGGGCCACGTGGAGCTAGCAAAATGGCCACCTCCCGCTATACACGCCAGCCCTTCTCCAGGCTGGGATGTGGAAGAGAAAGAGAGTGAAACTGGAACAGCAGTGGACTTTATAAGGTAAAAAACTGGAAGTGGCAAGTCGGAAATGGAAATGGCTAGGAAAGGGGGTGGAGAGAGGCAAAAGGCATGCTGGGAAGGTGGAAGCATCCTTAGCAACTGTTGCAATGGTTTTAACTGAATTAACAATAAGCTGAGGGGATAACGTGGTGGGGATCTTTCAGACAAAACAATGATTATGTAACTAGACCATAGTGTCAGCAATGGAGCAGAGCAGGAGGGGAGTTGGCTTTAAGGCCAGACAGGTTCTGAGTTCAGCATGGACAAGGAGTCCTGTAGCCTCTTTTGCAGTCTGATCTGCTAGTGTACTGCCTCTGGGATACTCTCTCCATTTGATTCCTGTGGGACTGGCAGTACTGTGGGACAGCCAGTACCTACATGGTCTCCAACAATGATCTGATCTTTGTTCCTGTTCTCTTTCCCAGCTGTAGTCAGCCATCCCCTCTCCTTATGCAAGGCCCTATGTGTATGGAGGGTGGCAAAAGCATGTTGGGAGTCTGTCTATATGCTTACCCACTTTCCTTTCACGGTCTGGAGTGCTGGGATTAAGGCATGCAGTTCTGCCTTCTGAGCGGACCTGTTTGCTTGAAGGGCTCCAGCTTCAGTCACTGAGTCAACAGTGATGACAGTGTAGCCTGTTAAGCATCGGACATTCCAGTGTAGGCTTCACTCATTCTCCTGAGTTCCTGGCTGTGGCAGCTCCCATTGGGGAAGAATTCTAAATCTGGGTTGTTCAAGGTGGTATTGTTCAAGGTGAGGTCAGGCCTGGAAGCTAAAACTTGGTTGATGATTTCTTCATAGTTATATTCAGGGTCCCCTTCTCTTCCGATAAGTAGATGGCCTGGTTAAACATTCTGACTGTCTCTATGTGTACCCCAGGGTGTGTGTGTGGGAGGAGGAGTTTCTCACATAAAAGGTCTCCATATCTAGATATCTTGATATCTACTCACTCTCCAGACATTTATGTGGTAGCTGAGGAGAGAAGGCACTTGATGTGGGACCTTGACTGTGAGCTCCTGACTCAAGATCAGTTTATCTTGGGGTCAGTCACAAAGGCCCGGAGGTACAGTGGCCAACCAGAAGTCACAATGTTGCGCTTCTTTGATAGGTAAGCAGTTGACCTATTCCACGGCCCCACAACCTGAATAAGGAACCCCCCCCCCCCGCTGCCCCACCCCAGTACATTTTGAAGCTTCTCACAGACAAACAATACAAAGAGGCATCGTACATCTGGTTAACTATTAGGTGCTATTTCTTGTGGGCTTGTGTTCCTGGGGGGTTTTGGGGAGTATCACAAATGACCTGGGGGTCATTTGTACATGCAAACTCCTCTCAGTCCCCTAGTCAGGAAACATTCCTGTCTTCAAAACCCTGAGGCCCTTCTCCATACCCCCCCTTCACACACACACACACACACACACACACACACACACACACACACACACACACCTTCTCTTTGCCTTCAACTCCTGACTTTAAAACACATTTGAAATTACTGGGGATGGAGTTCCTGTAGCTGAACAAAGTTAGATGAGGAGATAGAAAGTAGTTACCATCCATAACTGCTCAGATAGAAACTTTTTGTCTTAAGAAAGAGATCTTAACTAACACCTGATAACATTAAAGATGGGAAAGGAATATCTATTGGTGTTGACTATAGTTTGACTATCTGTGGGCACTCACTGGAGGGTCAATATCTATGGTAGTTATTGTAGTTTGAATATCTATGAGTATTTACTGTAGTTTAAGTATCTATAGATTTCCATTGCCACTTGAATGAATATCTGCTAGTGTTGACTCTATATAAAGATTTATTCTAGTGTGAATGTTGGAAGAGAATAGTAGTTAACCATTAAGACACCTAGCTTCACTTTATATATATATATATATATATATATATATATATATATATATATATATACACCAGGACCTGAAATTTTACATGTAGACAAAAAGAGAAAAACTGTAATTGGTAGAGACAAGGAGGGTAGAAGGAAAAGATCTGAGAAGTGTTTCTCCCTTTCCCCCATTGCCCAGTGGTTTTCCCCTTCTCTTTCTCCTCCTTCTTATTTTACAGAGTTCCAGGTTCAGTCCCCCTCACCACCACAAGCCAGAGCTGATCAGTGCTCTTGGCTTGTTTAGGCAATCCTCTGCAGCGGCTCTGATTTTTTTTTTAATATTTATTTTATTTATTTATTCCCTTTTGTTGCCCTTGTTGTTTTATTGTTGTAGTTATTATTGTTGTTGTCGTTGTTGGATAGGACAGAGAGAAATGGAGAGGGGAGGGGAGGACAGAGAGGAGGAGAGAAAGATAGACACCTGCAGACCTGCTTCACCGCCTGTGAAGTGACTCCCCTGCAGGTGGGGAGCCGGGGTTCGAACCGGGATCCTTATGCCGGTCCTTGTGCTTTGCGCCACCTGCGCTTAACCCGCTGTGCTTACATGGTCAAGACAGCAGGGGATAGAGAGATGATGAGGGTCTTCCCAGTAACCATCGGGTAAGTGGTCAAGCTAGTTTGGAGAATGACTCCCAGCAGCTCTGATTTTATGAAGCCTCTCTGCCTTCTTTCAGTCCCCTTTCTACCTGGCAGAGCTTCATCATAACAAAGTCAGACACTTTCTGCTCCCTTGCTCCTGTCTTTTTGGGTCACATCCATTCTGATTAAAAGCCAATCCTGACTTACATAAACATCAGCTTTCTCTGCTCTGACACTGGGGCTAGAGAAAGAAAACACATCCAGGCAGGTGCTGTTTCAACCCTCATCCTCCACTGGGTGGTCCACAAAGCCTCACCCTCACCTTCCCTTTCTCTCTCCTATTCTTTGAAAAAACAGGGTGCATCAGGGGCCAAAGAGACCAGCTAGCTTCTGCTCTCTGTTCCCTGCTGAGCTCCTCCCAAGGGGAGGGCAGCCCCTCCACTGGTTCTCAGCTACTTTACACGTCTTAGAAGTTCCGTCCCATTGTCTCCTGCATCCCCCATCAGGATGTCAACAAGCTTCACTGCAGCCCTCCTTGGGGCCTCAATTCCTTTCAAGTCCCCACCCCTAACCCCTTCTCCCAAGGTCTAGTGTCCCTAGAAGTTGTTGACAATCTGCTTGGTCACTGGCCCATTCATTCCCTTCTGTTCCCAGCAATCCACTGAGCTTTTGCTCAAGATTTCAAGGTCCTCTATGACAGGAAATGCTGTGAGCATTCTCAAGTTTTCACTTAGTGTGAATTCACTGCAATAATAAATATACCCTTCCTCCCTTGTAACCCTCTTTGCCCTTAGCTGAGCTACCCTTGCTCTCTCCCTTTTTACATTTTTGTTTTCTCTTTGCAGGAAATGAAAGGATATACAAAAATTTCTTTTTTTAACATTTAAAATTTATTATTATTATTATTATTATTATTATTATTTTGCCTCCAGGGTTATTGCTAGGCCTCAGTGCCAGTACTACAAATCCACTGCTCCTGGAGGCCATTATATTTCATTTATTTTTTATATGATAGGAGGGAGAGAAATTGAGAGAGGAGGGGAAGATAGGGAGAGAGCAGGTAGCACAGTGGGTTAAGCGCACATGGCACAAAGTGCAAGGAATAGAGCAAGGATCCCGGTTCCACCCTCCACCCCCTTACCCTCCCTCCCCCCACCCAGTTCCCCACCTGCAGGGGAGTGGATTCACAGTGGGGGGTGTGAAACACTTCTGCAGGTGTCTATCTTCCTCTCTCCCTCTCTGTCTTCCCCTCCTCTCTTGCTTTCTCTCTGTCATATCCAACAACAACAGGAGTGACAGTAATAACAATAATGACAGCAATAAGGGCAACAAAAAAAAAAAAAAGGAAAAATGGCCTCCAGGAGCAGTGGATTCATAGTGCAGGCACTTCTTCTTCTTCTAGCGTTTGCCCTTCTTCCGTAGCCAGTCAACAGCGTCAGGTTGAGCCTGATGTAAAGTTTCGAGACCTCCTTTGAATCTGGAGAGGTGGCAGTCGTTGACTATGTGGGTCATAGTCTGTCTGGAGCCGCAGGGGCAGTTCGGGTCGTCTCTGGCTCCCCAGCGATGGAACATAGTGGCGCACCGGCCATGGCCTGTTCGATAGCGATTGAGGAGGGCCCAATCCTAACGTGCTAGGTCAAAGCTGGGTTGACGCTTGCAGGGGTCTGCGATGACTGAGTCCCAGTGATAACCCCAAGGAGGGGGAAGAGAGAGAGGGAGAGAGTGAAAAAGATAGACACCTGCATGCAAACCTGTTCCACCATTTGTGAGGTGTCGCCCCACCCCCTTGCAGATGGGGAGCTGGGGATTTGAACCAGGATCCTTGCATGGGTCCTTGTACTTCCTACTATGTGTGCTTAACCTGGTGTGTCACTGCCAGGACCCCTTTATTATCTTTATTTATTTGATAGAGATAGTCAGAAATAGAGAAGGAAGGGGAAGATTGAGAGGAAGGGAGACAAAGACTTATCTGCAGTACTGCTTCAGCACTTGTAAAGCTTTACCCTGCAGGTGGGGATCAGGGACTGGAACCTGGGTTCTTGTAAACTCTAACATGTGCACTCAACCCGGTGCCTGCCATCACCTGGCCCCATACCCAGATAATAGAAGTTTTTTAAAGCACGATAAAGGAAACATCCAAATTCTAGCACCCATAATTAACACTTAGTACTTTGTCATTTTTGCTCCAAGAAATAAAACATCATATTCACCTTCAACATAATCAACACTGCTTCTCCCATTCTCACCATCTTCTTTGTAGGTAACACCATCATCATGAGTTTTCCAAGTGTGTCCTTACAGTCCTTTTTTGTTTTGTTCATCACCCCTGGGGGGATTTTTCTTAAACTCTCTTATGTAATTTCAGATAGAGAGAGACAAAGGAGAGAGGCACAGGGGCTTCCCTGGTGCCAGTATATTTCCACACTGTGCTAAGGTTCAAACTTGGGCTATATGGCAGGGGAGATGACATAATGGCTATGAAAAAAGTATCTTGACTGAGGCAACAAAGTCCCAGGTTCAATTCCCTAGTGTACCATAAGCCAGAGATGAGCATTGCTCTGGAAAAAAAAAATATATATATAACAAAAAGAAGAAGATGATGATGAAGAAGAAGAAGAAGAGGAGGAGGAGGAGGTGGTGGTGGAGAAGGAGCAATGGAGAGGGAAAAGGGAAGAAAAAGGAGGAGAAGAGGAGGAGAGTAAGAAGAAGGAGAAGGAGGAAGGGAAGGAGAAGGAGGAGAAGGAAAAGGAGGAGGAAGAAGGGAAGGAGAAGGAGGAGGAGATGAAGAAGGGGAATGGAAAGGGAAAACAGAAGAAGAAGGAGGAGAAGAAGGAGGAAAGTAAGAAGAAGGGGAAGGGTGAAGGGGAAGGGAAGAAGGAGGAGAAAAAGAAAGAAGAGGAGGAGGAAGAAGGGAGGAAGAAGAAGAAAGGAAAGAAAAAAAGAAAAAAAGAGGGGGCTGGGGAAACCTGGGTTTTAGGCTTGGCAAGGTACATGACTGTCCTAGTGACCTAAGGCCCTCTATTTGCTTTCAATATTTTCCATTTATCCTATGGACCCAGGACCAATATGTAAAAATGGTTTGACTGCTCCCTCCTGCAATTTACTATAAACATTTATGGTAATTTTACCTGCATACACTAGTCCTCAATTTTATGCTCCAAACTATAGCTGAAGTGATCTTAGAAAGTCGCATATTTAGTCACAGTTGTCCCCTGCATGATTTGGTTTTAGCTCCCTCTCTGGTTTCATCCTTCTGCCAGGTTCCCACCACTTTCTTTCCTTCTGTTTCCTGTGAAAAAGTCTTTGGCCTGGTCTGTATTTCTGGCTGGAACACAGTCATTCATTCCTACCTTTCATTACTGTAACTGCAGTTCCCCCCTCTCCTTCAAGTTTCAGCCCTCATGTTCCTCCCTTAGGAAGAATTTCCCTGACACTACCAAACTGGCCACATATACCCCCTTTTGTATTCCTAGAAACCTCTGCCAAATTAGCTCATGTCTTGTCACCAGAGATAATTTTGGGTGCAATTATTTGTTGAATCCTCCCCTTCCCTGTGAGAGCAAAAGCTCTAGGATTCCTGGGACTATGCTTCTTTCATTTCTCTGCTATCTCTAGCACCAAGCAGAGATTAGTACACAAATGAGATGAATGAAGGCATTTTCCATAGGAAAGGACTTAGGTTTTTGAATAAAATAGAATCCAGTCAAAAGAAAAGGAGGAATCTGAAAGTAACTCAGTCAGTAGAATGTGTGCATTCTCTTGAGCTAAGACCCGGATTCAACCCCCCTCCCCATACACATATAGACCCGCAAGAGGGGAAGCTTCATGAACATGAATGGTGAAGCAGGGCTGTATATGTCTCTCTTTCTCTCTCCCTACCTCCCCCTCTCAATTCTCTCCATCCTATAAAATTTTATACACACACACACACACACACACACACACACACGGCCACTGGAAGTGGTGCACAGTGGATTGATTCATCTTGTAAACACCTACCACCCCAGGCAATAACCTTTGTGGCAATATAACAGCAGCAGCAGTGACAAATGACAATAACAATTACTTTTCTTGTTTAAAGAATGAAAATATCATCCCAAGAGTTGCACGCCTGTTTAAGGTCCAGGTACTCCAAATAAATAAAGATTTTTTAAAAAAAATTAGAAAAAGAAAAAAATAATAATTAGAAAGTTACTTCCTTCTTATTTTGAGGCTCCAGTTAGAAAAAGGAACCCATTTGAAGCTTTCTCTCCACATAAAGCTTCCAAGATGGACAGTGTCTCATTTGCTTTGTGAATGAGAGAAAAAGAGTTTATAGATAAAAGAGAGGAGTAAATACCACAGTTACCAAAACAGGACGCTCAAAAATAAGATGGCCTATGTGGCCCATGCATGATGATTCTGTGGTCTGAATCCACTGGGAAGTCAGGAGAACGTCTGTGAGGGTGAGGTCACCTCTCTCAGGAGCCCAGAGAACCAACAGTGCTATATTGTCAGCTCTCCATTAACAGTTTCATGGGGGAAGAGGGTGCCCTCTTCTTGGGGGACAACTACTCTTCTGTTCCATAGTATAGCCTGGGCTCTATTCACTCTTTCCTTTTCTTTTTTCCCATTAAGGATATCACTGGGTTCAGTGCCTGCATGATGAACCCACTGCTCCCAGTGACCACTTTTTCTTTCCTTCTTTTTCTCTTCCTTCCTTCCTTTCTTCCTTTCTCTCTCTCTCCCTCTTCCTTCATTCCTTTCTTTCCCCCCCCCCTTTTATTTATTTGATAGGAGAGAGAGAAATTAAGAGGGAATGCATTAGAGGGAAAGAGAAAGAAACACTGCCAGTACTGCTTTACTCTTCCTGATGCTCCCCTCCCTCCCTTAGGCAGAGGGGTGTGGGCTTTGAACCTGGATCCTTGCACATGGTAACTATCATGTGAGTTTAACCAGGAGGCCACTGCTCAGCCCCTCCACACTCACATCTGATATCAAATTATTCTTTGGGAAATGAAGAGAATAGTAGATTAGAAGTAAGATAATGAATACACAATATAAGTAGACTATAACTCTATCCCCCCAACACACACACACACACACACACACACACACACACACACACTACATGTAATTGAAGTCTTCAGTTGTATAATACAGAGCAAAGACTGGCTTTGATTGTTTTTACATCTCTCCCTTCCAATATAACTTTTTTTTAATTGCCTTTTTCTATATTCTTTCTTTCTTTTCTCTTTTTTCTCCGGGGTTATTATTGGGATTCAGTGCCTGCATTAAAAAATCCACCACTCCCAGTGGTCATTTTTTTTTCCCTTCTAACTTTTAAAAAAATTTTTTTTATACAGGGCAGAGAGAAATTAAGAGAGGACAGGGAGATAGAGAGAGGGAGAAAAAGAAAGACAGACACCTGAAGATCTGCTTCATGGATAATGAAGTTAACCTCCTCTCCCCCCAGAACTTAAAAGTATTGATTTGAGGGATTGGGTAGTAGCACAGTGGGTTAAGTGCACATGGTGCAAAGTGCAAGGACCAGCATAAGGATCCCAGTTTGAGCCCCTGGCTCCCCACTTGCAGGGAGGTTGCTTCACAAGAGGTGAAACAGGTCTGCATGCAGGTGTCTATCTTTCTCTCCCCCCTCTCTATCTTCCCTTCCTCGCTTCATTTTTCTCTGTCCTATCCAACAACGACAGCA
The DNA here is from genome assembly GCF_950295315.1 of Erinaceus europaeus. Classification (NCBI taxonomy): domain Eukaryota; kingdom Metazoa; phylum Chordata; class Mammalia; order Eulipotyphla; family Erinaceidae; genus Erinaceus; species Erinaceus europaeus. Next base: position 18,474,325 of record NC_080163.1, read on the forward strand.
ACAACAACAACCACAACAATAAAAAACAGCAAGGGCAACAAAAAGGAAAAAAAAAGTATCGACTCGGATATGAATTTCCTTTTTTTTTTTTTTTAAGGCAGCTACCTTCATGTAATTTGCGCGCTTTTCACAACCAGATAGACCAGATAATTAACACCGCTTTGAAATTTGCTGTTTTGCCAAAAGAGAGATGAAACATAATATATACGTATTTCTGAGAACTGCTCTTAGGTTCTTGTTTCCAGGTATGGAATTGTGCTGATCTGTTCTGAAATATATAATCCTGCTGCAGTTCTAGTTGTTTTTGTTTGTTTGTTTTGTTTTAGGTGATTTCACAAACACTGCTCATATCAACTTAGAAGATTTTTTCCCCCAGGTTGTTTGTAAAGAATGTGTATTTAAGGGTAATTTTATAACCAGGGAGACAGAGACAACTAAGTTTTTGTTTGCTGTAACACTGAATGCTTAACAGAAGACAGCTGTTTAGAATATCTCAACTTTGGGTGGATAATTGCAGACAGTGACAATAGTCTAAAAAAAATGATATGCTTCGATCTTAACTAAGTTTTTAAATAAAATGTAAAAACAGTACTGAAACTGGAAACTCCCCACTATATACAATCATGTGATATAAGAGTCATTTCTTAAGTCTCATATATGACTTTGGAGTTTGTACTTGAGTGAGTCTAGGTAAATGTCTTTCAACTTAAGAATATTTTGCGAAGATAGCTTTTAGATTGAAATCAGCTTAAATGCTACATTTCTAAGTAAGTAGCATATACTTAGGTACTTCCTCAAAGCCTCAGATGATTCACAGGATGCTTGTGTTTAATTTGTATTTCGTGACAATTTAAGTAAAGTGTAACAAATGGTGTCAGTTTCTTTGTGGAACCTCAGAAATACAGCTTTATCCATAGCCAGGTTATTTAGCCAACTAGGATGTTACATTGGAACACTGGAACTGAAAACCCACACACCTGTTTTCTTGTGAAATAGTATTCCCTGAACTATATTATTAAGACTCTAGCACAAACACACAGGTTGATTTCCTCCTAGTCCCCCCCCCCCACTGCCTCAAAGCAATTGAGTCACTTCCTTTCCCCAAATAGCCTTGAAAGCTTTTCTCTTGCTTAAGCAAACATTTGAAAGTCCCTAGCTCTTGCAGCCTCTGACTCCTCCTCCACCCTATATTCTTCTTTTCCCAACCCTTCATTTATTTTTCCAGTTAATACTGCCCCCAAACTGGCATTGTTTTTACTACTTTGTCTCCCATTAGGGCATTTCCCCCTTTTGTTTAATTCCTTAGTCAGTACAATGCTTTTTTTGGGGGGGATGTGGGTAGGGGTAGGGTGAAGGGAGCTATTGAACTATTTTCCTTACAAAACACACCATATAAACTAATAAGTATGCTGTATGGTAGTATTAATTCACTCTGGGTGGAGTGAGAATTAGCCTTATGCCATGGATGGACTAAGTTAACCCAGACATTGCAATGGTACTTAACAATGCTTCTCTAGGCCACATAACCTCATGTTTCCAGCTGTTCCAGCTGTCATACCCAATTCCCCAGCTAATCCCCTTGATCTTCCTTTAAACTAGACCCACAATCTGACCGTTTCTTTCACTGTTACCTGTGCCCAGATCACCATCATTTCTGTCTAGGAATGTCCTGTTAGCCTCACAGTGGATGTCTTTGCTTCTTAATTGTCTTTGCTGCTATCTGATCCCAGGACAGGGTGATCCCACAGCTTTGAAAATTAAAATCAAGGTGCCAGGCAGTGGTGCACCCAGTTGAGTGCACATGTTACTATGTACAAGGCCGCTGATTCAAGCCCTTGTCCTTACCTGCAGGGTGGAAGCTTCACAAATAGTGAAACAATACTACAAATGTCTCTTTAAAAAATTTAAAATCAGGGTCGGGAGGTAGTGCAGGCGGTGAAGCAAGTCTGCAGGTGTCTTTCTCTCCCCTTCTCTGTCTTCCCCTCCTCTCTCCATTTCTCTCTGTCCCATCCAACAATGATGACATCAATAACAACAATAATAACTACAACAGCAATAAAAAAACCAGCAAGGCAAACAAAAGGGGAAAAAATTAAAATCGGCTTGAAATAACTCAAAAATAACTTAAAATAACTCAAAGCTTTCTTTTTCTTTTCTTTATTGGATAGAGACAGAAAGAAACTGAGGTGAAAAGGGGATGGGAAAGAGAGAGAGGGAGAGAGAGAGAGAGAGAGAGAGAGAGAGAGAGAGACCTGCAGCACTGCATTGCCACTCGTGAAACTTCTCCTCCATGCAAATGGGGACCAGAAGCTTGAGCTCAGATCCTTGTGTATGGTAAAATGTGTGCTGGTGCTCCACTGAGCATGCCACCCAGATCCTGTTCAGTTTCTTTCAAAAATTGTATATATATATATATATATATATATATATATATATATATATCATACAAACAGAGAGAAATGGAAGGGGAGCTAGAGAGAAAAAAAGACAGAGAGACACCTGCAGCCATGCAGGTGAGGACCAGGGGCTTGAACCCTGGTCCTTATGTACTGTTAGGTGTGTACTTACCCAGGTAAGTAAGCACCACCACCGGGCCCCTCCAAGGGTTTCTTTGTTAAGTCCCTTTGAATGAAACCCAGGGATTTGAACCCTGGTCCTTATATAGTATTAGGTGTGTGCTTACCCAGGTGCACCACCACCTGGCCCCTCCAAGGGTTTCTTTGTTAAGTTCCTTTGAATGAAACACAGGTTGGTATCCCCTGGCTCTCCTCTATCACTTTGCAGTCTTCCCTCGGTTCATTCCACTCATACCCTGCAGCTGAGTACGTGCCCCCCCACCTCGCTTGATTTCTTCCCCCTGAATCACCATATTTTCTCAGCTGTCCACAAAACTCATGCCCTTCCTTGAATCTTTGCTCAAACATCAGACCTTCCTGATAACTGTAAATAGAACAATCCCTTAACCTAGTGCCCTTCCTCCTACTGCCCTCAGATTGGTGCCTTTTTCCTCATTGCCACCTGACCTGGAGATTATTTAATACTGTTGACTGAGTGTCTATCTTCTGCCACCTACTCATGAATCTTATCAGGGGCAGGAGCTGGCTTCTATTGACCCCTGATTCCCAGTATATTCATTTATAACAGTAACCGCCACACCCTCCCCATGCAATAAATACTTGTCTAGTGAATGAATGAACAACGCATCCCTGAGCACAGTTCACATCAATTTCCCTTTGGGTAAGTGAGCTTATTTACTAGATGTGTGAGAACATTTACGTCAGAGCAAGGAGCTCTCTGCTAAGAAGTGCCCCTCCAAGTACAAGCTCTTGTTCACAATCTCCTCGTCTGCTGCGTTTTTGATTTTGTGTGGAACACAGCTAATTGGGGGGGGGGGGGGGCGCAAAGCTACTGACTGCTGAGTGGTGAAAGTAGGGGTAGGTTTACTGCTGGAGCCATGCCAGGCACAGAGAGGGTGAGGACGTTTCTTACTACCTGCTGATGACTTCAAAGAGCCACTTCCAAAGTCCAACCTGAAGAATAGAGCTGGCTGGCCTTGTGTAGGAACCACTACGGACAAACCTCTGCATTAGCTCAGATAGCCGTAGGGAAACGATGCAGAGCAGGTGGTTTGAATGACAGACACTGATTTTTCTCTTAGTTCTAAAGGCTAACTAACACCCCACATTAAGGATCTTCCCCATCCCCTTTTCTGGTGGGGACTTTCTTCCTAACATGTTGTCTTCTCTCCTTCTCTTTCTCCCTCTCCCTCTCCCCCCGCCCCGCTTTACTAGAGATAATTATATATTTTTTACAAAATTATAAAATAACGGGTATATTTCCTCCGCATCGCTCCCACCCCAGAGTTCTGTATCCCTATTCCCTCTACTGGAAACTACAGCAGTTATTCTAAGGTTGTAGATATGCTTTAACAATTATTTCCACAACTGTCTATATGTGTATATATTTGCCCATTGTTTTCCATGGTCCTGTCTTCTCTTCCTTTTCAAGTCACTCCTACACCTATTACTACTTCCAAATGTTCTTCCTTTTGTCCTCTTCTCTCTCCAGGTTCTGATGGAGTTGAAGTTCAGAGCCCTCTGGTCATCTTTCCCCTATCATTTTTACCTCACTGGGGGTATGGACCAAATTTCATTTTGTGGAGCAGAGGATGGGAGATGTGGCTTCTGTCATTGCTTCTCCACTGAAAATGGACATTGGCAGATTGATCCATTGCCCTAGTCTGTTTCTCTCTTTCCCTAGTGGTGTAGGGCTCTGGGGAGGTGAGGTTCCAGGATACATTGGTGAAGTTGTCTGCCTAGGGGAGTTAGGGTGAAATCATGATAACATCTGTAACTTGGTGGCTGAAAGGCAGTAAGCCATGTTGTCTTCTTCCTATGTCTTCATATGCCTTTTTCTCAGCACTTGCAAGGTGAGAGAGAGAGAGATCACTCCCTGGCATTTTATCTTTCTTTTTTTGTCACCAGGGTTCTCTTTGTATGATGTTATCATTTCTGGTGACTTTTCCCCTTTTCTTTCTTGCCGATAGAGGGTGAGATACAGACAGAGAAAGACAGAGAGACAGAAAGGAGAAACACTTGCAGCATTACTCTACTGCTTGTGAAACTTTCCCCTCTGCAGGTGGGAGCTGGGGGGTTGAGCCTGGGTTACTTGTACATGGTAACATGTGTGATCTATTCAGTGTGTCACCACTTGATCCTTTTTGGTATCTTTTCTTATAAAGGCGTGAATCCTAGGCCCTCTCTTATGACTTCATTTAGCTTTCATTATTTCCTTACTCTCAGTTAGGAGTTATGGCTTCAACATGGAAATTCCTAGAGGGCTAGGGCAGGTGGATAAGCCTTCAGTCCCAATCAGCCCCCAACCTGCAGGATACATTCAGGCCTGTGTAACCCCAAGGTCTACTGTGCTCAGTGCAAAGTGGCCTAGCACAAGACTAGGTCTATGCTCAGGAAAGTTCTCAGATGATACTTTTTAAAATTTCCTTACAGTAATATTGTGCACATATGCCACATACCTAACAATATCATATATAACATGTATATGAAATGCAATCTATATATGTATAAAGGCAGTGTATGTGTGTGTGTGTGTGTGTGTGTGTTTTAAGCTTATAAAGTAAATATCTGCAGAGTCTGTTTTAGGAGTTTCCACTTACCATGGCAGAACATGGTATCAGAGGAATGGTCTTCTAGACTTGGGGTACTCTCTCCCCAGGAACCAAGCCCAGACATCTTCAATATCTTCACTGACTGATCTTTGTATCTCTGGTTTTCCCTAATGTGTCATCCAAATGGATCCCAAGTGCCAAGGGTATCATCAGTTTTCAGAATAAACTCCAAAATGTAGTCTCTATTCTCCCAAAGGGATCATCTCCCAGGGTGGGGCTCGCTAGGGAGCCTTCAGATAAAGGCTGAGGCCTAGACTGTCCACACTGTGAACCTTTAGTGAGACTCATGGGGAGGTGATGTGAGCTGGCAATGGAAGTAATACTGATGGGAAACTGCTTTCTCTTAGCATTAGAGAAGAAGGCACGAGTAGAAAAGTCATTTTATCATCCTCTAAGACTGTGTTCTGTGCACACACTGTTCGAAATGTGTGTTACCTTAATTCTGATCGCCAACATTTATCTATTTCATCCTTAGTGTGTGACAAGTTATCCCTAGACACCTTATTTGCAATAGCTCATTTAATCTTTGTACAAACCCTATAGGGAAATTGAAATAATTGGTCTTAAGTCATAGCATGTTCTCATTCAGTTTTGCCCTAACATTGCAAGAAACTTAAAGACAAAGTGGTTTTCCCTTTACCCTGTACTGTTAAGAAAATATTATTTCCATTTTTTGGCTTATCTACCCTCCCAGCCTTCATTTACATGTGTGTATGTGTTTCCTGTTATTATTTATTTTATTATTTTTAGTTTTTTTTTAAATAGTGGTTTGATAATGATTAACAAGATTGTAAGCTAACAGGGGCTAAAATTCCACATAGTTCCCACCACCAGAGTTCCCTGTCCCATTGCCTCCATTGGAAGCTTCCTTATACCTTATCCCTTTGTGGGAGTGTGGGCCAAAATTCTTCATGGGATGCAGAATATAGAAAGTCTGGCTTCTGTAATTGTTTCTCTGCTGGACATGGATGTTGGTAAGTTGATGCATACCCCCAACCTGTTTCTGTCTTTCCCTAGGAGGTTGGGCTCTGGAGAGGTGAGACATCAGAACACATTTTGGAGGTACCTATTAGTCTTAAAGGCTTACATTGTACACACTTTGCTTTATTTAGCAGATTTGTTACATAGTCTTTGTAACTGATATTTTAATGACCACTCAGTATTTCATTTAGCCATTATAATTTACTCACCTTTTCTCTGCAGTTGGCATCAAGGTAATTTGCAACTTATTATAATAGATAATGTGGAATAAACATTTTTATGCACATGAATTTTTCAATTCAAGCTAGTACTGTAGGCTGAGTACTCAGGAGTATTATTAAGGACCACAAGATATAAGCAATTTTTATTTCTATTGATCACAATTGCTCCGGAGCTTTCCAGAGTCTTCTGCCAATGAACAATAAGCCCAGCAACCAACACGAACACAGGGCTAACAACAGGACTGACAGCATTGCCAAGTGGGGTTTACAGGGTCTTTCTGATAGAAAAAACTTTAGAGGAAGATCCCTGGTCATATAATTGGATAGAGACAGAGAGAGAGATTGAGAGGGGAGGGGAAAATAGGGAAAGAGACAGAGAGACACCTGCAGCCCTACTTCACCACTCCTGAAGGGACTTTTTCTTCTCACACATAAAGGTCCCCGTTGTTACCTGCCAAGAAATGTGCTCCCTCATGAGTCCCATTTCCCATTTCTCAGAAAGAGCTGGGTGGACTGCCAAAAACCATACAGATATGTGGGCCAAGAAACCTCCCCTTTTACTTTAAGACTTTTAAGTCCTGCCTTTGTCACATGGAACCAGAATAATCCTGACTAGCACATTAGATGAAGAGTGCCAAAAGTTAGGCTAGACCTTGGAAATCCCTGAGTGTCTAAGTGGGTATGCAGCAGATAAAAAAAGGAGAGGAGTCCTTCGTAATTCACCTAAAGTCAGCATGCAATGCTAAGTGGCAGGTCAGTGCTATAAGTCTAGGTTTCTACTTAGTGTTCTTGACAAGCAACTACTCTGCCACCTGTTCACTGCTGGCCATGTAAGAAGCCATGTTAGTAGCTCAGGTAGGAGAATCTAACCTTGCAGAGATGCTGGACTCACCTGGTCTACTCTTGAATATAACCTCTGCCCTCCAACCTCTTGACATCTGAGACCTGAAAGAAAGTAGACAGTGGCTGTGATTTGATGAATTTACATCTCTGTTTAAGAAGTCAGTTCATAAGAGGTTTAGACTCTTCGAAGATTCTGGTTAGGAATACTAAGCATCTATATACTCTGAGATTAAAAAAAAAAAGAGGAAATATTTTTGTCAGTCCTGAAGCTGTTATGAAATACTGTTGAGTTTGTGTGTGGTCTTTTCCTGGGTCTCAGCAGAGACTTCAACATAGTTGTTCTCATACTCAGAGATAAGGCCTCAGACAGAAATCAGGCCTTGCCTGGAACCAACTAAATGCCAAAAAGCACTAGTGTGCTCTTTTTTTTTTTTTTTGGCTTACTCCCATGTGATTTATTATTTCTCTAGGACTTATTTTGATAGTCCTGATTTTTTAAAATGTATTTTCTGGAAAACCTGTCTTTTTGTTAGTCTACATGCCCACTGAAACTGAGAGAAAGTATACACTTTTAGCTTTGTGAAAAACACAAAGGAAAAGGTTGCTTAGTTTTCTAAATCTCTGTCAAAGCCTGTTAGGGTCTCCTTCCAGATAGATGAGAGTAATCTTCTCTCAGGCAGTCTTCTTCCAATTCGAGTTTTCCCTGTGACTCTGGAATCAGTTCCTCCTTTAAAGTCTACTGATTTCTTCTTGTTTTGATACCTTACTCTCTTTGACAAGACCCTTGAACAAATTACTTTTCAAGAAACTGGTCAGCGCCACCCCCACCCCATTTTCTTTCTTTTTAAAAAAATATTTATTTCCTTATTGTTGCCCTTGTTTTTTTTTAATTGATGTTGTAGTTATTATTGTTGTTGTTATTGATGTCGTCGTTGTTGGATAGGACAGAGAGAAATGGAGAGAGGAGGGGAAGACAGAGAGGAGGAGAGAAAGACAGACACCTGCAGACCTGCTTCACCGCCTGTGAAGTGACTCCCCTGCAGGTGGGGAGCCAGTGGCTTGAACCGGGATCCCTTTGCCAGTCCTTGTGCTTTTCGCCATGTGCGCTTAACCCGCTGTAGTACCGCCCGACTTCCCCCATTTTTTTTCTTTCTGCTCCTTGGAACGCTCATTAAGTAAGGCTCTCAAGCTAGCTCTCATCATTTTCCTTTATGCCAATAACAATAACCTCCCAAGGAAGATGTGGGAGCTCCCCCCAACCCTTGCTGGGTTCACGGGGACCCATCTCCTCTCCCCAGCAGCCCAGTGTAGCATGCTTTAAGCACACTCAAGTCTCACCTGTTCACACTCCACCCCAACACACCCCCAATTTTTTTCTCTTTTAGTATTATTCATGTATTTTATTTGACAGACTAGGGAGAAATTGAGAGAAAGCAGGAGAGAGAGAGACAGGCAGACAGACAGAGTGACACCTGCAGCACTACTTTACCAACCCTGAAGCTTTCCCCCTGCAGGTGGGGACTGGGGGCTTGAACCTGGTCCTTGTGCATGGTAGTATGTGCACTTAACCCTCCCTGTATTTTTTTTTTTTTGCCTCCAGGGTTATTGCTTGGACTCCTTGCCTACACTACGAATCTACTGCTCCTGGAGGCTATTTTTTCCCCCTTTTGTTGCCCTTGTTGTTTATCCTTGTTGTTATTATTGTTGTTGTTATTGCTGTCATTGTTGTTGGGTAGGGCAGAGAGAAATCAAGAAAGGAGGGGAAGACAGGAGGAGAGAAAGATAGATACCTGCAGACCTGCTTCACCGCCTGTGAATCAACTCCCCTGCAGGTGGGGAGCTGGGGGCTTGAACCTGGATACTTATGCTGGTCCTTGCCCTTTGCATCATGTGGGCTTAACCCATTGTGCTACCGCCTGGCTCCCCCTAATTATTTTTTAAGCTCAGATTCCCACCTAGATAACCACTCTCTTTACTTCCTCTACATCGCTGCCAACTTCTTGGAAGATTTGTCTACACTTGTCCACCAACTCCATTTCCAACTTCTGTTTATTTCTTTTACCTTATATCTTGGCAGGCTTTCCCATCTTCCCCCAAACAAACAAACAAAGCCAACAACCAGCTTTGGTTAAAGATATGATGTAGGGAGTTGGGCGGGTAGCACAGTGGTTTAAGTGCATATGGAGCGAAGCACAAGGACCTGCATGAGGATCCTGGTTCAAGCCCCTGGCTCCCCACCTGCTTCACAGATGGTGAAGCAAGTCTGCAGGTGTCTGTCTTTCTCTCCCCCTCTCTGTCTTCCCCTCCTCTCTCCATTTCTCTCTGTCCTATCCAACAATGACATCAATAACAACAACAACAATAATAACAACAACAGCAACAACAATAAAAACAAGAACGGCAGCAAAAAGGAAATAAATAAATATTAAAAAATCCTTAAAAACAAAAAATATATTATCTACAAGAAGGTACAGAAGCTCCAGGATGACATTTCTCCCATTTTTGTTGCCTTTGTTGTTGTTATTGTTATTAGATAGGACAGAGAGAAATCGAGAGAGGAGGGGAAGACAGAGAGGGAGAGAAAGACACCTGCAGACTTACTTCATGGCTTGTGAAGTGACCCCCCTGTAGGTGTGGAACTGGAGGCTTGAACCGGGATCCTTCTCAGGTCCTTGCACTTTGTGCCATGTGCACTTAACCCGATGCTCTACCACCTGCCCCCCTCTCTACAGGCTGGGATTCATCTTGGCTCTGTGATAAATTCCACATCACCCCTTATGATTCTAAGTTCTGAAGGGGTGGAGCTCCCTCTCTATATATACCTCTCTCTATATATATATATAATATTAAGACGAAACTAAAAGATTCATGCTTATAGGACAGCAATAAGTATTTATCAGGAATACAAACAAAAAAGGCAAATGCATTAAAATCAGAGTGAACATAGGGAATAAGATAAAACTGAAAATTAAAGACGGGGACGAGAATTTGTTAAACAAGGTAGAAATGAATTCTGAAGGTAAAACAGAGCTTCAGGGTGAATGAAGATGGCTTTTTTCCCCTTTCTTTTAAAGGCATAGCAAGTTAGAGAACTGGAAAGGCTTTTACAGAAATCCAGTTTTGGAGGCTTACCTCCAAGGTTTTAACAGTGGTAATAGGGCTGCAATAGCCTGGTGCTTTATAAAAGACAAAACACCTTAACACAGCCAAGATATTACAAAGAAAAATACAAAGTCAAGGGTCCAAGTGGTGGTTCATACAGTGTAACATACATGCTACCATTTGTGATGACCCAGGTTCAAGTCTACAGCCCCCAACAGAAGGGCATGGGATGGAATTTCATGAGTGGTGGAACAGTGCCACAAATATTTCTTCTTCTCTATCTCCCTGCCTCTCACCCCTTATGAGAGAGAGATTGGGATTAATATACATGTTCTCCTCTGATTCTTTTATTTTTCTTTTTTATTAACTTTTCCCTTTTGTTGACCTTGTTGTTTATCATCGTCATTGTTGTTGTTATTGCTGTCATTGCCATTGAATAGGACAGAGAAATTTCAAAAGAGGAGGGAAAACAGAGAGGGGGAGAAAAAGAGACACACCTGCAGACCTGCTGCATAGCTTGTGAAATGACTTTCCTGCAGGTGGGGAGCTGGGGGCTCGAACCGGGATCCTTACTCAGGTCCCTGCACTTCACCATGTGCACTTAACCTGCTGTGCCACCCCCACCCCAGCTCTCCAATTTTATTTTTTTATAATTGCCACCAGGTTTGGTGGCAGCTGGGGTTCTTTGCCAGCATTATGAATACATTGCCTCTAGTGACCAATTTTCTACCTTTATTTTCTTTCTGTTTTATTTGATAGGACAGAAAGAAATTGAGATGAGAGGAGTGATTGAGAGGGAGGGAGGGATGGAGGGAGGGCGAAGGGAGGGAGAGAGAGAAGAGAGAGAGAGAGAGAGAGAGACCTGCAGACCCACTTCACCACTCATGTAGCATCCTCCTTGCAGGTGGGGAGTGGGGCCCTGAACCAGCTTTCTTGTGTATGGAAACGTGTATGCGCAACTCGGTTCACCACCACCCAGCCAGCCTTTGTCCTCTAATTCTTAAAAGAAAAATTATTGGGGGTAGGGGTGGGGGGATGTCCCATTTTTTTTTCATGAGTGTGTGAGTTAGCAATGGTCAAGTCCCAGGGTACTCTGAGAACAGTGCTTTCCAGATCTGATTTAACTGATCTTCAGGAAAAGCACTGTTTAAGTCATTACACGCTTAAAGTAAAATTTGTTTTAATAGTCTTTAATTAGGAGAAGCAAATATAAGTCATGTTGCATTTCCTCTTGAAAAAAAAAATTAACTGTCACATCAAATGGGTGAGTCTAGACATGAGAAGTAGGACCTTATTATCAAAGCCTGGGCTCTGTTTAACTTCAAGGAAAGATGTTAAGGCATTTCGATGTTTCCAGTCTCATCATTTGTGAGCTTCCTGGCTCAGCCTCAACATATAGAAATCTGTGCTTTTCTGTTTGACAGTCATGGTTTCCTGACTCCAATTCCTTCAACACTAATGGGACTCCAAACTATATATATATATCTATACACACACACACACACACACACACACACACACACATATATATATATATAATATAGATAGATTATAGATATTAATAAGCAAAGAAAAGGTAGAAAGGTAAAATTACAGTAAATCTCATAATAATTAAATCTAAGCATCTTTTTTGTTTTGTTTTTGTAAACATGTTTAAAAATTTTTTTATATTTATTTTCCCTTTTGTTGCCCTTGTTTTTTATTGTTGTAGTAGTTGTTGTTATTGTTGTCATCATCCTTGTTAGATAGGACAGAGAGAAATGGAGAGAGGAGGGAAAGACAGAGAGGAGGAGAGAAAGATAGATGCCTGCAGACCTGTGTCACGTGCGCTCAACCCGCTGTGCTACCACCCGACTCCCAAATCGAAGCATCTTGTCAAAGAAGGCAACCCTACTGTCACACACACACACACACACACACACACACACACACACACACACACACACACACACACTCACATATATTGTTGTATTACACTAAACAAATAAAATTCTGAACACATTTCACAACTGCAGCTGTTCTTATGAAGTTTACTATATCAGCTGTGACTGCTGTGTGGCAAAACTGATTATCAAGTATTTACAAATGTGGGTCATGGGGTCAGGTGGTGATGCACCCAGTTAAGTGCACATAGCACAAAATGCAAGGACACACTCAGGGATCCGGGTTCCAGCCCTTGCTCTGGACACCTCACAAGTGGTAAAGCAGGTCTGCAGGTGTCTCTTTACTCTCCCCTTCTCTATCTCCCCCTCCTCTCTCAATTTCTCTCTGTTCTCTTTGATAAAATGGGGAAAAAATGGCCTCCAGTAACAGTGGATTTGTAGTGCCGGCACCAAGCCCCAGCCATAACCCTGGAAGAAAACAAAACAAAACAAAACACAAATATATATATCACTTGATTTTGAGGCTTCACAAATGAGTCTCACATATCAACTTAATTGCAATCATGAAGTCATGAACTTCATGAACTCGATGTTAGCATCCAGATCAGCATAGCCTAGGCTTCTAGAGCATCTTAAAAGTTCTACCATCTCCCCTTACAAATTGGGTTGAGAACAGATAAACAGGTGATGGTGGTGGAGAGTGGGAAGTTGAGTGTTAGATTTCTCTTATAAAGCATGCCCTCCCAGTTCAAGTCCCAGCTCCCCACCTGCAGGGGTTCACTTTACAAGTGGTGAAACAGGTCCATAGGTGTTTATCATTCTCTCCCCTTCTCTGTCTCCCCTCCTCTCTGAATTTCTCTCTGTTCTGTCCAACAACATTAATGGCAACAATAACAATAATGACAACATGGGCAACAAAATGGGAAAAAATAGCCTCCAGGAGCAGTGAATTCATAGCGCAGACACCAAGCCCCAGCAATAACCCTGGAGGCAAAAAAAAAAAAAAAAAAAAACATATGACCAACATGTTAGCTCTAGGATATATATACTCAGTGGAGTCATCATAAATTATGTAGGTAGGATTTTGAGTTGATGGTTCTATACTATTGAAACTTATGTCAATTTCTTCAAGGGAGGATCTTTTGAAATTTATGTTCTTTAGGGAGCTGGGTGGTGGCACACTTTTGTTAAATGCACATGATACCAAGCATAAGGAACCAGGTTTAAGTCCCCACTCCCCACTTGCAGGAGAGAAGCATCATGAGCAGTGAAGCAAGTACTTCAGGTGCATATCTACCTATCTATCTATCTATCTATCTATCTATCTATCTATCTATCTATCTATCTATCTATCTATCTCCTTCTCCCCTCTCAATTCCTCTCTGTCCTATCAAACGAAGGATGGAAACAAAAGGAGGAAATGGTCACCATGAGCAGTGGACTTGTGGTGAAATCACTGAGGCCTAGTGATAACCCTGGTGGCAATAAATAAGTAAATAAATAAATAAACTAATAAGGAAGAAAAAAGACAAAAATATTTCTGTTCTTTAAACATCTGTAGGGGGCCAGGTGGTGGTGCACCTAGTTGAGTGTATACGTTACAATTTGCAAAAATTGTAAAGCTTTCTGAGTGGTAAAACAGTGTCCCCCCCATCTGTATCTATCCAGTAAATTAAATAATAAATATCCAAGAAATAGAGATGATAAAAAATAAACATTTGTTGGGAAGCTTAAAGGAATATGGAATCTATAACATTTGATTTAGTGACAATACACTTGGTCTTCAGATTTAAATATTAGGAAAATGAACCAGATCCCAATATATATTTAAAAGAACTACTAACTAATAAAATTAATTAGGTATGGGGCTTTGTTTTCATCCTTTTTGACTGACAAAAGTAAGAGTATCTACTTATTAAGAAAAAAAAGGCCCACATTATAGATTGTTCTTCCAAGAAGAGGTAATTTAATTGCTGAAAAAGAATGTATCCATGTAGAAACTAGCTGTAAATAATAAGGCACATTTTAACTATATTTTGAAAATGTAGTGATGAAGCACTAAGAAAAATCAATTTACTAAATGTTGTCTGTCTTTATCTTTGATCCAAGTGGAACTCTTTTAAGAAGGGGCATTTCTGCTTAATCTGTCTGTTTGTGCTGAAGGTCATTTGATCCTTTAATAGAATTCTCTGACAATGAGGTCAGAAAACTATGTAAGTTATTCTGTAACCACCTACCTTGAATGGATACACTGGATACACAGTTATCAAATGGCTTCATTAAAAACAAAACACTGAAAGAAAATGTACAGATCAAAATAAAGCAAAAGGAAACATTTTTGTTTGTTGTTGCAAGGGCTTCACAGCTCCTAGCTGACTTGTTTTCACATAGAAAGGGAGAGACAAATGGAGAGACAGAAGGAGACATAATGCCGCACTGAAGCTTCCAAGTGCTATAGGGGCTGGGGGCTTGAACCTAAGCTGGGTACATGGCCAAGCAGGCACCTTCTTAGGTGAGCTATGCTGCCAACCCTAACAGGAAACATTTGACATTTATAACAGACTCAATGCTTGGGAAGGTGCTGTATCTGGTAGAGTGCAGGACTTGCAAACTTAAGAGTCCTAAAGTCCATCTCTGGCACACCATAATACTCTGATCTCTTTCTAGCTCATTAATAAACCAATTTAGAAAGCAGATTCAGAGGAGTTTATAGCAGATATAGCAAAAACTGATTTGGGATGCAGAGTATAATTTTAAATATATATTTACTTAATTATATATATATGGAGAGATAGAGAGGGAAAATATAAAAGAAGTAGAATATTTATCTGGCGTACCTTTCCAGGAATTGAACACAGGATGTCATATGTACAAGTCCTGCACTTTATCTGCTGAGCAAATTATCTATGAATTAGTATTACAAAAAGAAGGGGAGAGGGGAAACCCCGTAAAGGTCATATGTAGAAAAATTAGCAAAGGTTGTAGATAGAAAAATCAGTGAAGGCCATACATAGATTATATTATAATTAAGCCAGCTAAATGATCAAGTATATAAACACAGGCATCAGTAAATAAGCAATTATGAAAAGAAGTTGAACAACTAGCACAATGGTTCCAAATGACAATTCACTGTCACCAATGACCAGAGATATGCAAGTTGAAACAAAGATAGCTGTCCCTTGCCACCCACAAGAATAAAATGAAAAGTGATTAGGCATGGAGAAGGTGTGGGCAAACAGTTGTGGGGAGAAAAACTAGCTTGAAAGCCATCTGAGAAACATTCTGGAAATAGTAAAGTTTAAATGGTACATATGCCCAAACTCTACATTTCCACATCTAGAATGTGGTCCTGTAAAACTCTCAGGCACAGAAAGATAGGAATCTTTCCAGCAGCATTGCTGTAATGGCAACAGTGAAATAAGATTATTAGAATGCTTTAAATGGCAATTGAGACATGTATCTATCTATCTATCTATCTATCTATCTATCTATCTATCTATCTATCTAATATATAAAAATAAAATCCTAATATATACTATGTATATACACTTTATTTTTATTTAGATCTCAGCCAGAACAGTGATAACTATATCATAAGCTTTTGAGAATTGTATTATTTCTTTTCTTTTTTAAAAATATTTTTGTTTATTATTGGCTAGAGACAGAGAGGAATTGTGAGGGGAGGGGGAGAAAGAGAGGGAGACAGAGAGACACCTGCAGTTCTGTTTCATAACTTGTGAAGCTTTCCCCCTGCAGGTGGGGACTAGGGGCTTGAACCTGGGACCTTGAGCACTGTAATATGAACACTTAACCAGATGTGCACTGCCTGGACCCCTATATATACTTTATATATATATGTGTGTGTATATATATATATATATATATATATATATAGTTTATTCTTTTTTTCTGTTTTAATTTCTTTATTGGGGGAATTAATGGTTTACAATCAACAGTAAAATATAATAGGTTGTACATGCATAACATTTCCATTTTTTTCACATAATAATTCACCCCCTACTATGTCCTCCTTTGCTATCGTACGTCAGGACCTTATCCCTCTCCCCACCCCCCCACCCCCATAGTCTTTTACTTTGGTGCAATATGCCTTTTTTTTTTTTTTGCTTCCAGGATTATTGCTGGGGCTTGGTGTCTGCACTATTAATCCACTGCTCCTGCAACCACTTTTTAAAATTAATTAATTTTTTTTCATAGGATAGAGAGAAATTGAGAGGAAAGTGGAAGATAGAGGGGGAGAAAGATGGACACCTGCAGACTAGCTTCACCACCTGTGAAGCAACCCCCCTGTAGGTGAGGAGCTGAGGGTTCGAACCAGGATCCTTGAGCAAGTCCTTGCATTTCCTACTATGTGTGCTTAACCTGGTGCATCACCACTGCCACTGCCCCCTACCCTGACTTTTTTTTCCTTCTTCTTTACCAAAATTCAGCTCAACTCTGGCTTTTTGTGGTACTAGGAAGTGAACTTAGGACCTGGGATCCTCAAGCATGAAACACTTTGGCATGACCATAACTTCTGCTGTCTCCTCAGCACTAAATACAGATTTTTTTTTTCTTTTTCATCAATGAGGCTTTACAACTTGAGACTGACTTTTTTTTTTTTTTTTTGGTAGGGAGAAACAAAGACAGAGAAATGGAGAGTGAGAGGGAAAGAGAAAAGGAGAAGGAGACAGAGAGAGAGGGAGAGAGGGAGAGAGAGGGAGAGGGAGAGGGAGAGAGAGAGACTAAGTCCAGATTTGAACCTGGATTGAAAGCATAACAAACCAGGCACCATCCCAGGTAAGTTACCTCACTGATCCAAAACACAGATCTTGAAAGGATATAATGCATTATAATTTATCCTAACTACTGAAAAACTGTCCAGGGTGTATGTAGAAGTGTGTTGCTGAGGAATTCTCCATCATGTTAGGGTCTCCCTGCTTCCTAGCTTTCCATCATTATCTTCCCACTGCACCTTCACCCACCCAATCCTGCACATTGCCCCATTTTCTGAATAGCTCCTACTTCCCAGTTCTTCTGAAATGTCTCTTTCACTCTCTATCCTTCCAATCACCACCATCCCCTTAGACCAGATTGTCCCAGAGCTTTCAGTTGATTGATTGATTTGATTCATGCTGTTATCAATAGTGACTTGGGTTATTTGCGAGATCCTTAAAGGCAGATCCATGGGAAGTCCAGCAGTAGTGCAGCTGGTTAAGTGCAGGTGGCGCAAAGTGTGAAGATTGGTGTAAGGATCTCAGTTTGAGCACCCTGCTCCCCACCTGCAGGGGAGTTGCTTCACAAGTGGTGAAGCAGGTCTGCAGGTGTTTATTTTTCCCTCCCCCTTTCTGTCTTCCCCTCCTCTCTCGGTTTTTCTCTGTCCTATCCAACAACGATAACATCAATAACAACAACAACAACAACAAAACAATAAGGGCAACAAAAGGGAATAAATAAATAAATATTTAAAAATTAGAAAAAAAAAAGGAGACAGATCCATGCATTTTGCTCAGGCATTTCTGGTGTCAAGTGTGATGCCCAGTCCAGGGAATAATGACTGGCTAAAGCAGACTGATGTCCCCAGGAGTCCTCAGAGATAGTCAGAACAGGACACAAGGATGCAGAACTGACCAGTTACAGATTACTCTTTTCTTTCTTTGTACAATCATTAGTATTTGAAGAAAAATTGGTGTTTCCCAAGTGCAAAGAACATCTGAAGGCAGTTAAATAAACACACCACTACACTGGAAACAGAAATGTTAGCTGAGATCCAGTTTACTAATTGGACTTCTAACTCTTTTGAGGTCTATCCGATGCCAATTAGAATTCCAGCTTTTTTTTCTTCTTCTTCTCTAGTGCTTTTTTTTTTTTTTTCATAGGAGAACTCTCTTTTAGTTTACAAATATCAGGTTTAAATACTGGGCTGATTTTTCCTGGAGTTAACTTTTCTTTGCAGTTTTGATCACAAACTAGGTTGCCTTTTTTTTTTTTTTTTTTGTATCCAGGATTATGACTGGTGCTTGGTGCCTGCACCACAAATCCACTGCACCTGGAGGCTATTTTTTCCCTTTTGTTGCCCTTGTTTATCGTTGTTGTTGGAAAGGACAGAGAGAAATCAAGAGAGGAGGGGAAAACAGAGAAGGGGAGAGACAGATAGACACCTGCAGACCTGCTTCACCAGTTATTAAGTGACATCCCCCACAGGTGGGGAGCTGGTGGCTCCAACGGGGATCTTTACGCAGGTCCTTGTGCTTTGCTTCATGTGCGCCTAACTTGCTGCACTAATGCCCAGCCCCCACTAGGTTGACTTCTTTAGGAGCATAATTAATGGAAGTTCTTTTTTAAAAAAATTTCCTTTATTATCTTTATTTATGTGATAGAGACAGCCAGAAATAGAGAGGAAGGGGGATAGAGAGAGGGAGAGAATCAGAGAGGCACCTGTTTCCTCACTCATGAAGCTTTCCTCCTGTAGGTGGGGACTTGGGGCTTGAACCCAGGTCCTTGCACATTGTGACATGTGTGTTCAACCAGATGGGTCATCCCACCTGGCCCCAGTGGAAGTTCTTTCCGGTCCTACCATCCTGTCATAGAGAGTGAGACATCAGCTCTTGCTAATTGCCTTTTGAGCTGGACCTTTCATCTGAGGACCCTAAATGTAATAACTACATGGTCCAGAACAAAACTCAACATACTATTTGCAGGACATTTTCATATTTTCATCTGATCAAAAACCCTTGTGAAATCTTGATGTAATTTGCAGGTTAGCACTGGAGGCCTTTGCTCCATTATAGAAACAGATAAAAATTCATCATTCTACTGCTCCCACCCTCCTATAACTGTGAACACCACTGCTACTGTCTACTATTTATTTTATATTTCTATTATTTATGTGTTGACTATAGAAGAGAGAAGTTGAGAGGGGTGGGGGAGATAGGTAGTTCTGCTTCACCATTTCTGAAGCCTCTCCCCTGCTGTCCAGTGGCAGGGTTTGAACTGTGTCCTTCCTTGTGCATTGTTGTCCACTATTTAGACACAACTTTAACTGCTTTACTCCTTCCCTCCATCCCCCAAACACAGCTTCACAGGCATCCAAATTATGTTTGGATTTTTATTTCTTTATTTATTTTTGCCTCCACGGTTACCACTAGGGCTCAGTGCTGGCACTGTGAATCCACTGTTCCTGGCAGCCATGTTTCCCCCCATTTTATTCGATAGGACAGAGGGAAATTGACATGGGAAAGGGAGAGAAGAGAGAAAAACAGATACCTGCAGACCTGCTTTGTCACTTGTAAAACTTTTCCTCTGTAGGTAGGGGGTGGGGGTGGGTTCAAACCCAGGTCCTTGTGTGGGTCCTTGGGCTTCATACTATGTGTGCATAACTGGGTGTGCCATCACCCGCCACCCCACCCCCACCCTCACCCTCACCCCGCCATGATCTGATTTTAATATGCATTAACTCATTCAATAATTTCCACTACCTGCACACAACTCTTCTGGCAAACTTATAGTTTTCACTCTATTTCAGAGGCTGCATAAGCAAATGGACAAGACAGTGATACCACTACCAACAGTGGTGAGGGTGTAGCTCCTTGGGTTTAATGCCAGGTGTGCAGCCTAAGTTCAAAGCCCAGCATTCCATGTAGTGGTGCTGAAGGGGCAGGGTAGGAAGCTCTGGTGCTGTGGTCTCTCTATCTCTTTTTCTTCTTGGAGTCAAAATGTAACCTAAGGATAGTGAAATCCTGAATGCAGGATGCCTAGCTCAGGAAAAAAAAATCCAAGTGCTAAGAAGATAACTACATAAAGCAGAACAAATGCATTAGAAGTGAGCCAGTGAGGGGAAGTTAATTTAGATAAGGTGTGTGTGTTTCCTATAGCTGTTTTCACAAATTGCTATGAATTTAGTAGTTGAAAGCAACAAAAATGTGCTATCTTACCATTTTGATAGTCAGAAGTCTAATGAGTCCCTTTGGACTAAATTCTGGGTGTCATCAGAACTTTCTTCAGGAGGCTATAGGAAGAATCTGTTTCCTTGGCTTTTTTTGTGTCGGGTTCTCCCCTACAGGTAGTCACGAGGAGGGAGATCTGGACCAGCTGGAACCCCCTTCTGGGGCTGAGCAGCAGGGAGAGTGTCTGTGACTTGAGAAAAGAAAAGACACCAAGTGGGGAGTTCTGTCAAGGCAGTGACTCGCTTTATTGAGGAAAAGGCCATTCTTTATAGGCAGGGGGTAGAGGCAGGGATGGAAAGGTAGGGTGAGATGACGTTAGAGGTGGTGTGAGGTGGTGTCACCGTAGGTGGGGCCTATGCTCTTTACGCATCATCAGCTGGAGGGCAGAGGTGAATTCAGGCACGGCCTACAGGAAATGCTGTGTCACTCTGAGGAAGTTAGTGACCGTCAGCAAAACTCGAGCCAGGCTTACGGAGTGTCTGCTGGGCCTAGATCGGGGCCAAGCAGGCCCCAACATTTTGCAGCTTATAGAAGTTGCTTCATTCCTTGGCTCATGGCCTCTTCCGCCATTTTTAAAACAAGCAAACCAGCATCTTCAAATCTCCTTCTCTTCCTCTTCTAAGATCAACAACATTAGACTGGGTCCACCAGATATTCCAGGTTCATCTTCTATCTCCATATTCTTAACTTCATCCCTGCACAGGATCTCTTTTACCATGTGAGGTAGTTCATCCATGAATGGAGGGAGATTGGACATATACCATTGTTCTGACTAGCACGACATAATCAGGAAAGGTGACTGGCAGAGGGGTGACTGGTGTGGTTGGTCTTCATGTGTAGATCAAAGGGGTCACAGTGAGCCCTGAGAGGACCTGGTAGAAAGCTCTCCTGAGAAAGAGCAGGAGTAGAAGTCCTTTGGCAGAAAAGGCCATTGTGGCTGATGGTACCCATAGAACCAGTGCAGGGAAAGGCAGGAGCTGAAATCCCAGAGGAACCCTGGGCCTAATAAATGTTGTGGGTCTGCCTAGAAAATAACAATGGATTTCATTCTTAGTGCGATAAGAAGCTCACAGGAGGGTTCTGAGCAGGGGACAGGTAGGAATATATATGAAATATAGCATACAGAACTGCTTCTAGGCTTTTTGGTCAACCAGTGGAGAGTGAATAAGTTTTAACCTCCTCAGAGACTGAGTCCTATATTAAAGTGTGTAGGTGGGTGTTGGAGGTGTCTGGAAGAAGGAAAAAGTGATGGCTTCATAGTAGATATCTTAGTAGTAGACCTTTTCTTTTGTCTTTATTTTTCTCCCCAGTACAACTCAAAGGCAAAGAATAAAGATGACTAAGGGTTGGGGATATGTGTATATAATCTTGGAAAATGTGTATGCACAGAATAGATTAGAATAGAGAAATGCTCTTAATTTAATTAAAATCACTGTCATCTTGGTTTATCCCCCAAGACATTGAGACAGTTTAGTCATATGGAACTATTTCTTGTAACAGTATATACCCTGTAATGTAATTTTACCTGCACTCTAAATGGATCTGGCATGGTTTTCCTGTCAAATCGCCAACTTGAATGGTCGTTATTTCCCCATCATGATGCATACCCTCAGGGTATTTGTATTTGATATTCCCATGATCTTGGCTGGCATTGAATTGGGGCTGGTCAATCTCATATTGTTGTGTAAACTTTTCCTCTTTAATTAAAGAGGATTTCAGGAAAATAGTACTTTAAATTTTATATCTATTATATTATTTATTGATATAGTTTTTAACAGAAATAGAGATAGGGAATGAGACCAGAGCACTGCAAAGCTCTAGGTTATGATGGTGCTGGGGATTGATCCTGGGACTTTAGAGCCTCAGGCATGAATGTCTTATGCAGACATTTTGCTGTCTCCCAAGCCTGAAAATAGTTTTGCATGGAGCTCTTTAAGGAAAAAGGAAGTCAAATGTGCATTCAATGTAGCATTGCTCACAACCTCCATACCATGATGATTTAAAAGTCAAGATAGTCTCCCCTTCCTTTTAGAAGCTCATTCTTTTTTCAGTATGAAGTCAAGGGCTCAGGACCAGAGACAATAACACTCAGTTTTGCAGCTGTGGTGTTTATGTGGTTGATGTGATTTGAGGCTGCAATTCAGCCTACAAGGTTGTTTGGAGAAGGAAAAAAAAACCCTTTTGGGGAATGTGCAAAAGACATCCTGACAGACGTGCCATCGACTGAATGCTGTGTTCACAGTGAGACTTCATAGAGCACAGCATCAATCAAGGATTAAGGGGAGCAGGGAGAAGAGGTTGCGTTTGTCTTGGCAAGGTCTATGTTGGTGCATAGAGCAGACTGCAGGGCCAGCGTAGACCAGAACTGTGCCTCCTTGAATAGCTGAAGTCAAGGAAAAGGAGTAATTGCTATAATTGTCAATAAGTGGCCCAGAGAAGTCTGTATTCTATCACAGGGCTTTTACATGCACTTTGAACATTGAGCAGATTGTTAAAAAAAAAAAAAAAAATCAATGGGAAATAATAGAAAATGTCTGAATGGGCAACATCCAGAGTTGTGTCTGTGAACTTGCTCTTGAGTCCTGCCATGGATACTGTCAGGCCAACTGTACACAGAATAATCCCTAGCAATGGAGAAACTATTTCATACCTCAGAGCTTTGAATCTTTGGAATTTGGGTTGTTGTGTTAGTTGACTGGTTTATTGAAGTAGTGTTGTATTATTATTATTTTTAAGAAATATTTTTTAATATTCATTTACTTATTCCCTTTTGTTGCCCTTGTTGTTTTATTGTTGTAGTTATTATTGATGTCCTTGTTACTGGATAGGAAAGAAAGAAATGGAGAGAGGAGGGGAACACAGAGTGGGGGAGAGAAAGATAAGACATCTGCAGACCTGCTTCACCGCTTGTGAAGCAACTCCCCTGCAGGTGGGGAGCAGGGGCTCAAACCAGGATCCTTATGCTCCTTGTGCTTTGCGCCACATGCACTTAACCTGCTGTGCTACCGCCTGACTCCCAAGTAGTGTTGTATTATAAGATTGTATGCTTTCAGGATCCAATGTAAATATTAGCATATTAGCATATTAGCACACCATGGTACCAGCAGACTATCACTATCCTTCTTGAGGAAGTCCCCTCCAAGTTTCCAAACCTCCCTCTACTGTGGTGATCTTAGTTCTATGCAAGAGTGTGAAATGAATATTGGGTCTTAATGGAGAGTTGTAATTACTATGAAGCCAGTCATTTCTCCTCTTAGGAAAAATGAGATTGAAAAAAAAATGTTACTCTTAGAAAGTTTTATGGCAGAAATGATGATAGACAGAACAATTGAGTCAGAAAAAGCATAAAGAAGAACGATCAAGGTGAGAGGCCAGGTGGCAGATCACCTAATTGACTGTATGTGTTCAAGCCCCTGGTTCCACTTGTGGGGGTGGGGATGAGAAGGGAGCTTCATAAGTGACAGAGCATTGCTGCTACAGGTATTTCTCTCCTCTTCTCTCCTCTACTCTTTCTCTTTCTGTCTGTCAACTTATTTCAATGAAAAGGAGGAGGAGCAGGATGAGAAGAAGAATAATGTGAAGGAGGCGGATGAGGAGGCCATTGGGAATGGTGGAGTCATTGTGCAGGCACTGAACCCCAGAGATAACCCTAGTGACAAAAAAAATCTCTATATATCAATATCTCTATCTCCATCTCCATCTCCATCTCTATATCTATCTACTATCATCTAGGTGATGAGAAGGGAAAAAACTAATGTAAACAGTAAATGCACTGAAAAGCAAGAAGTCATGAAGGAGGATACTCAACTTAGAAAAACTAGGGAGAAAGTTGTTTTTCCACAGTGGTATTTAGAAGATAATTAATATTTAACTGCTCTCATTATCCCGAATAGGCTGAATGCCAGCTCCAAATGAAAAGTGAAAAATGCTATCAATTATCCAGATGTTTCCAAAGAGTTGGGTTTCTGGCATCGAATAGATAAAACAGCTCAATGATTGACTTTTTTGTTTGTTTGTTTTGCTTGTGTGTATGTTGACTTTATATGACAAAGATTACTTGGCTCTTGTCCATATAAAATATGCTCCAAATTTGAACCTGTTTAATGCTTGTGGCAGCTTCCATAGGCCTGTGTTTGCTCTGGCTTTAACACAGAGCTCTGCTGCCACTCTCTCCATGCATTAGGAGGAGGATTAATGTGGAGCATATTGTCATCACCCATGAAAAGAGGTGGCAGTATTTTGAAAACTATTGCACAACACTTGGAAGGAATAAGAACGCCTCTCTTTGAATTGCTTGCTATTTCCACCGGTGCTCTCAGATTTCAAAAATCGTTGTGATTCCATTTGCATCCTTGGGAAGGAATGAGAAACACATCCTAGTAGTAGTGAAAAGATGTCTGGAAATAAGGATTGCCAAACCCATTCTTGCAAAGGACCAGAGAAAATGTACTTTGGCACTTGGTAGGCCATACCTTTTCTCCTGTTGCTTCTCAACTGCACTGCTTGCCTTAAGAACTACTGCAGGCAACGCAAAGGTGGATGGGAGCCATACTTTGTCCAGTGGAACTTTACTTCTAGATAATTCCATTTGCATTTGGTTTCATAACATATATATATATTTGCCTCCAAGGTTATTGCTGGGGCTTGGTGACTGACTGTACTATGAATCCACTGCTCCAGTATGGTCACTTTTTTTTTCCATCATATTTTATAGGACAGAGAGAAATTGAGAGGGGAGGAGGAGATAGAGAGGGAAGAGAAAGAGAGACACCTGCAGACCTGCTTCACTCCTAGTGAAGCATTCCCCCCTCCCCACAGGTGGGGAGCTGGGGACTTGAACCTGGATCCTTGCATGGTTGCATGGGTATTTGTACTTAGTACTATGTGTGCTTAACCACTTAACCAGGTGTAACATCACCTGCCCCCCCCCATAACATATTTTTGATGCTTGCCTACACATTAAGACTATGAGAACAATCTTTATCTTTGAACTGTTCCAAAATAGGGGAAAACTGGCTTTTCAAAGCTCTGCCCTCAAATATGAGTGTTCTGATGAATGGTAAGTCAGATGAAGGATAATACAATAGCAGCAATAGTAAACTTTGGTTGGGCTAGGAATATAGCTCATTGGGATAGTGTGCCTGTTTTGTCAAGCACATGACATAGGTTCGAGCCCAGTCCCCACCAAAATGGGGGAAGATTTCTTCTTTCTGCTGTGTTTTACTCTCTCCTTCCTGTTACTTTCTTTAAAATATATATATATATATATATATATATACATAATTTTTATTTGATAGAGACAGAGAGAAACTGAGATGAAAGGAGGGAGAGAGAAAGAGAGACATCACGAGGCTTTTCCCCCTTGCAGGTAGGGATCCAGGGGCTTGAACAGGAATCCTTAAGCTGGTCCTTGTGCTTTGCACTCTGTGAGCGTAACCCAGTGTACTATGGCCGGCCTCCAGCTTCTCTATTCTTTATTCCCTCTGGGTGTGTGGACCATAATTCTTTTTGGGGTGCAGAAGGTGGGTGGGAGGTCTGGCTTTTGTGGTTATTTCTCCACTTCTTCTTCTTCTAGCGTTTGCCCTTCTTCTGTAGGCAGTCAACAGCGTCAGGTTGAGCCTAATATAAAGTTTCGAGACCTCCTTTGAATCTGGAGAGGTGGCAGTCGTTGACTATGTGGGTCATAGTCTGTCTGTAGCTGCAGGAAATGGACATTGTCAAGTCGATCCATACCCTCAGCCTGTATCTATCTTTCCCTAGTGGGATCAAGTCCTCATGTAGTGTGATGTGTACACTCTACTGGGTGTACCACCACCTGGGCCTTTGATGAACCCTTAAAATATGCCAAGAACAATACTCAACACATCATATATTCTATATTAACTTAATCTTCGCAAGAAGTCCTTGAGGAAGATACTCTGATTTCTTTCACTACACACAGATGGACTGAGAACAGAGATGTCTAGTAACTGGGCCAGAACACGCAGTTGTATGAATTGCACTTGGTTGTCCTGTCATGGGAGTGACTGGGTCTTAAAATACAGCCCTCCATCTCCTTTGGGATTTCATCTGCCAGAGAGGCACTTGTGTCTGATGTCAGGCAAGCCACCAGGCTTAGTCTTCGAGCTTGTTCAGGGCTGCATGCCTGTGAGGTGGCAGGATCGGGATTTGAACCCAGAACTCCTCCTCTACAGGCCAACACTATGTTTTGTTTTTTTTTTTCCTCCTCCAGGGTTATTGCTGGGCTCGGTGCCTGCACCATGAATCCACGGCTCCTGGAGGCCATTTTTTTCCCCCTTTTGTTGCCCTTGTTGTAGCTTCGTTGTGGTTATTATTATTGCCCTTGTTGACGCAATTCGTTGTTGGATAGGACAGAGAGAAATGGAGAGAGGAGGGGAAGACAGAGAAGGGGAGAGAAAGATAGACACCTACAGACCTGCTTCACCGCCTGTGAAGCAACTCCCCTGCAGGTGGGGAGCCTGGGGCTCGAACCCGGATCCTTACGCTGGTCCGTGTGCTTTGCGCCACATACGCTTAACCCACTGCGCCACCGCCCGACCCCCAACACTATGTTTTCTATCTAGTCCTCCGCATTCACTTGGAATATACTTTATGTTCCAGAGGTAGTTTTTGCCTGGATCTTGTTTATCTCTTTATATAGTCTCTCTTACTCCTCCCAAGACTCACAGATAACAGGAGCTCTAAGGTAGCTTTGTCTTTGCAATCAAATGTGTTTGTGTTCTTAGCTACCTCTGTGCAGCCCAGAGTCTAAGTGTCAGCAGACAGAAAACAGTATCAGCACAGGAATGCCAACACTTGGAGACTGGAGACCTTTGTTTTCACTTCCTTTCTGTAATTCTCTCCTAACTCAAATGTTTCCAAAGGGAACCAGGTGAATAGCAGCTTAAAAGTGCAAATAAAAATACACTGCATGACCCTTTTTTCTTTTTCTTCTTTTTTGCCTGTAACAATATTTAAATGGCCTGGGCTTTTTTGAGCCCAGCTCAATCAGTGGATTGTGAGCTCAAGGACACAGAATGCAGAGAACACGGTTTCCACAGAGTCAAAATGAAAAGCCTTCTTTCCTTCTCTTTCTCCCACCTCTTCTTTTTCTTCCTTCTCCTCCTCCCCTCCCCCTTTCTTCTATTTTTTTTCTTTTTAAAATCTTTTTATTTATTCATTTATTATTGCATAGAGAAATTAATAGGGGAGGAGGAGATAGAGAGGGAAAGAGACAGAGAGACACCAGCAGTTCTGTTTCACCACTTGTGAAACTTTCTCCCTGCAGGTGGGGACCAGGGGCTTGAACTTGGGTGCTTGTGCACTGTAATATGTGTGCTTCACCCCACCTCTTCTATTTTCTTTATTTAGCATTATTTTACAAATTGTTTTATTATTATTATTATTATTATTTTTGCTGCTAGGTTTATTATTTGAGCTTGCTGGTAATAAATGGTTACTGAATCAACCATTTCCAGTGACTATTTTTCTCCTTTCTTTCCTTTCTTTCTTTCTTTCTTTCTTTCTTTCTTTCTTTCTTTATTTTTTTGTTATGATAGAGACAAATAGAGGGAGAAAGAAAGAGAAACACCTGCAGCACCTCTTCACAACCTTTGAAGCTTCCCCTCTGCAGATGGAGACTGGGGACTTGAACCCTGATCCTTGCGCATGATAATGTGAGCACTCACTCATGTGCCCCACAGCCTGGTCCCTATTCATTCATTCATTTATTTTTTTATGAGCAAGATTAACACCAGAGTGCTACTTGGCCGTAGGAAATACCAGGATCAAGCCTATGATGCACATGTCTAGGACAGGAGTGGGAAACATGGCTTGTCCATTGCATCGTGTCTCTTGGAGAGCAGCGTAGGAGCCGACTAGAACTGAATTTGAGTTCTTGGTGTGCTCTCACCCCATCACCAGGGCTATCCTCCTTCCCCAGTTCCGGGGTCTCCCCCCAATGCTAAGTGTTGAGGAGGCAGGAGACACAGACTCCTCTGTTTTCACTGCAGACAGGAGAAGCCTGGGACCCTGTCAGCTCTGTCTTCACTCATAGTGGCCTCTGCCGTTCCCATGTCATGCTGGGGAGCCCAGGAACCTCCCTGAAGGCTGCTTATATTTCTGTCACTGTGCACAATGCAACTATCCCTCTGAGGGCTGGCAGGCATCCTAGGGGGTGGCTGCTTAATGCGGGGCACAGCTCTCAGCTCTTGGGACTGGTCCCAGCCTCCACTTAGTCCTCCACTGCTACACTCCCGGGGCAGTCTGGGGGAAGAGAGAGGGACTTCTCCATTCCTGCTCCTGCAGAATGTGAACAAACAGTCTCTGTCCCTAGAGCTTGAGGCTTTAGTGGAACAAAGACACAAAAGCTTGTGGTTTTGCCCTGCTTTCTTCTCCACTGTGGATCCCTTCCGAGCCCAGCCCGGCGCTGGAATGGGGCAGGGTGGGGTGCTCTCTGAGATGTTTACAGGGAGAAAGAGACAGAATGAAAACCACAGAATGAGAAAAAAAAATGAATGACTTTTGAAAAGAAAGAAAGAAAAAGAAAAACACTAATGGTAGCCAGGGAGTTTTGATTGTGATTGTTTCCTGTGGTGTCTCACACAGCCTGGGTGAGCGCTGGAGAGCTTCATCAAGTCCCTCTTGAGTGTACTAAGCTTTTCATGCCTTCAGAAATCTTAGTGCAGTTTATTATTATTATTTTGTTTTGTTACATTTAGTTTTGCATCTGGATGGAATTATTTTGTTCTCTTGTTTGCTTTGTTTCATGAAACAATGTTGGGCATTGAACCTAAGACTTCAAAGCATGCATGATACCACTGAGTTATCACCGTGGACCATTTTTTTTTTTTGCTAGAGAGAGAGAGAGAGAGAGAGAGAGAGAGATCCTAAAGCACTGTTCTACCATCTATGGAGCACTTGTCTCTGTCCATGGGATCCTCATGTGGTTCCAGGAATTGAACCCAGGTCCTCACTTGTTGTATGCTTTACATTGGGTAGTTCTTCCCCGCCAAGAGAATTGCATCAGTCCTGTTAATTTCGCGGGCCTGCTTGGCCCCGCCCCAAGGAACCCCGAGAGAGGGTTCCTGAGTCCGAGAGTTCCTGAGTTCCTGAGTTCGAGAGTTTGAGAGTTACAGAGAGTAAGAGAGAGTTCCACAGTGGAAGAGTTTCAGAGTGCCAGAGTTGGAGGGTTCCTGAGTTCCTGAGTTCCAGAGTAAGAGAGAGAGTGCTTGCGCCGCCTCAAAGAGACAGCAGAGTTCTGTTTGGTGATTAGTTTGTCTTTTTTTTTTTTTTTTACTTTTGTATCTGTGCTTTTATTGTCTGCTACCTCAGAAATTCTTTTTTTTTTTTTTAAATTTTTTATTTAAGAAAGCATTAGTGAACAAAAACATAAGGTAGGAGGGGTACAACTCCACACAGTTCCCACCACCCAATCCCCATAACCCACCCCCTCCCATGTTAGCTTTCACATTCTTTAGCATGGACCCAGGGTCGTTGAGGGTTGCAGAAGGTAGAAGGTCTGGCTTCTGTAATTGCTTCCCCGCTGAACATGGATGTTGACTGGTCGGTCCATACTCCCAGTCTGCCTCTCTCTTTCCCTAGTAAGGTGTGTCTCTGGGTTTATGAATCATTGTTCCTGAATAAAGAAATACAGCTGCCCTGCCCAGCCGTTGTCTCCGCGTCTCTGTTACCCGCTATGAAGCAAGCCAGCCTGGCCAGAGCCTCCGAAATTATAACAACACTCACTGATAGAAGGCATGCAGTCAGCTTGGGGCACACATACTTTAATGTCCCAGGACCTGGGTCCAAGCCTCTGGACCCTACCTGCAAGGGGGAAGCTTCACAAGTGGGGAAGCAATGCCGCAACTCTCTTTCTCTCTCCCTTTCTATCTCTATCCTTCCCTCTTAATTTCCCTCTGTCTCTATCCAATAAGTAAACAATTAAAAATAAAATATTAAAAAGAGAAGACATGCAGTCTACCCTCTGAGCCACTTCTCATGACTCTGATTCTTTATGTTTTATTAGACATTGCTCACATTTTCACAACTTATGCAAAAGGTCTCTTCTTCAAAACAGGTATTTCCCAACCTACTATGGCATCCTTATCTATAGGACCAGTGTGGGTGAGGGAGGGGCAGGAGTAGATTCTGTTTACAGAGAAGAAACCGTGGCTCTCAGTAACATCCACAGGTTAAGCAGGTGAAAGGGAAGTCTGTGCAAGTAACTGGCAGGCACACTTCTCTGTTTTCTTAGTTCCTTGGCACAATTCTTTTGTAAACACAGAGCCTAAGTGGTTAGGCTCTTACCCATTTCAGCATCTTGCTTCATACAGAGGAGTGCTAGGTTCAGTAGAAATTGAGAGTAGAGGATCCAGGCACTGCCCAGTCCCTCCTGATAGTGGAATGGTTCTACCTCAGTTTTTAATTAAGAATTAAGAAGGCACAGAGCTGTGAGATAGCAAATAGTTCTGCAAAAAGACCTTTATGCCTGAGGCTCTCAGGTCTCAGGTTCATTCCCTCACACCACCATCAGCCAGAGCTGAGCAGTGCTCTGGATTGATTCACAATCTCCCTCTCCCTCTCCCTCTCCCTCTCCCTCTCCCTCTCCCTCTCCCTCTCCCTCTCCCTCTCGCTCCCTCTCCTCTCCCCCTCCCCCTCCCCTCCCCCCCCTCCCAGATCACTGCTCAGTTCTGAATTATGGTGGTCCAGTAGATTGAATCTGGGACTTTGGAGCCCCAAGCATGAGAGACTATTTGCATAACCATTGTGCTACCTACCTCCCCACTCTCTTTTACTCTCTCTCCTGTGCCTCTCTCATTAAAGTAAATTATATATAAAAAGAACTGAGGAGGCAAAGAGCAGAGGCAGAGCATGTCTGCAAGGATTCCGGCATCTCTGTGAGTTGCCACTCTTATTAGCTGTGGGACCTGGAGCAGAGAGACTGAGGTGGCCTTTGGGGCCTCTGTCTTCTTTGAACTAAATAAAGATTAGTGGACTATTACTATAAGATTATCATGAAGGGGGGGTCGGGCGGTAGCACAGTGGGCTAAGAGCACATGGCTCAAAGCGCAAAGACCAGCTTAAGGATCCTGGTTCAAGCCCTGCGCTCCCCACCTGTAGGGGAGTCGCTTCACAGGTGGTGAAGCAGGTCTGCGGGTGTCTATCTTTCCCTGTCTCTGTCTTCCCTTCCTCTCTCTGTTTCTCTCAGTCCTATCCAACAACAAATTACATCAACAACAACAATAATAACCACGACAAGGCTACAACAACAAGAGCAACAAAAGGGGGAAAAATGGCCTCCAGGAGCAGTGGATTCATGGTGCAGGCACTGAGCCCCAGCAATAACTCTGGAGGCAAAAAAAAAAAAAAGATTATTATGAAGCATACATGAGTTAATATGTGTGCAACTGAGAACCTAACCAGACTGTGCACAATGAGCAGATATAATACTGGCTGCTGTTGTCACATCCATGGTCTCACTCTCTCTTTTTCTTCTTTCTCTCTCTCTCTTTCTGATCACACCTTTTACCTAACATCTACTAATAAGACTACGTAGAATTCTTTATTGCAGCAGCCTGGGAGGTGGTACAGTGGCTGAAGTACTGGACTTACAAGCATGAGGCCTCAAGATCAATCTCCAGTTATCACACGTGCCAGAGTGATGTCCTGTTTTCTCCTTCTCCTTCTCCTTCTCCTTCTCCTTCTCCTACTTCCTCTTCTTCTTCTTCTTCCTCTTCTTCTTCTTCTCCTTCTTCTCCTTCTCCTCCTCCTCCTCCTTCTTCTCCTTCCTCTTCTCCTTCTCCTTCCTCTTCCTTCTCCTTCTTCTTCTTCCTCCTCCTTCCTCTTCCTCCTTCTTTTCCTCTCTCTCTCTCTTCTTCTTTTTGTTGCCACCAGGATTATTGCTGGGGGCCTGGGGAGATAGAAAGAGAGAAAGAAAAACACCTGCAGTGCTGCTTAACCACTCATGCCCCCACCCCCGCCCTGCACGTTTACACCTTGATCCTTGAGAGTGGTAACATGTGTGATCAACCGGGTGTGACACCATCTGGCCCCCAAGAAAAGAATATTCTCTAAAGATTTATTTATTTATTTATGAGAGAGATTGACTTCAAGTCCTCACTACCCACATGCAGGGGGCAAGCTTCACTAGCAGTGAAAGAGTGCTACAGTCCCTATCTATCTATCTATCTATCTATCTATCTATCTATCTGTCTATCTATCTATCTCCTCTTCTCTCCTCTCATTTTCTCTCTGTCCTAATAAATATAAAAGAAAAGGGTAGAGAGGTAGTGCATCTAATTGAATGCACATGTTATGATGCGTAAGGACCAATGTTCAGACCCTCGGTCCCCACCTGCAAGGGGAAAGTTTCACAAGTGGTGAAGCAGTACTGCAGGTGTCTCCCTTTCTATCTCCCATCTCTCCACCTTTCTATAAATTTCTCTCCATCTCTATACAATAAATACATAAATTACAGAAATAAACATCATTTAAAAAAGAAAAGAAAAAAATATTCTCTTCTGCAACTAAGGAGGTGGCACAGTGGTAATACTAGAGTTGCAAGCATGAGATCCAAGTTTGATTCCTGGCACCACATGTGCCAGAGTGATGCTTTCTCTCTTTAAAATTTACTTACTCATTTATTAGATAAAGAGAGAGAAATTGAGAAGGAAGGGGGACATACAGAAGAGTAGAAGGAGAGACACCTGCAGCACTGCTTCATTGCTCATGAAGCATCCCCCCCCACGCGCAGGTGGGGACTGGGGGCTTGAACTTTGGTCTTTGTGCATGGTAACGTGTGCTGACCAAGTGCGCCACCGCCTGTCCCCACCCCTCTATATATCTTATCTCTTTCTTTCTTTCTTTCTTTCTTTCTTTCTTTCTTTCCTTCTTTCTTTCTTTCTCTCTTCCTTCCTTCCTTCTTCTCCTTTTTTTTCTCCTCCTTCTTCTTCCTCTTCTTCTTCTTCCCCTTCTTCTCCTTCTCCTTCTCCTTCTTCTAATAAAATGGAAACACTGACTAAACCATAGAGTAAGAGGGGTACAATTCCACACAATTCCCACCCCCAGAACGCCACATCCCATCTACTCCCCTGATAGCTTTCTTATTCTTTAACCCTCTGGATGTAGGATCCAAGGTCATTATGGGGTACAGAAGGTGGAAGGTCTGGCTTTTGTAATTGCTTCTTCCCTGCTGAACATGGATGTTGGCAGGTTGATCCATACTCCCAGCCTGTTTCTCTCTTTCCTTAGTGGGACAGAGCTCTGGGGAAGCGGGGCTCCAGGACACATTGATGGGGTCATCTGCCTAGGGAAGTCTGGTTGGCATCATGGTAGCATCTAGAACTTGGTGGCTGAAAAAAAGAGTTAACATATAAAGCCAAACAAATTGTTGACTAATCATGAACCTAAAGGCTGGAATGAGTATTGCAGATGAAGATTAGGGGTCCCCATTTTGAAGATAGCTAGTAGGCTTATTTTAGTTATATTCCAAAGGACCCATAACTATACTAGTTTTTTCCTGAGCCTGACATCTGATATGTAGTTGGACCCAGGTTATTGTCTGGGGAGATGATGGCTGGAAAAGGGGCTAGAAAGCTGGATCAGGGAAGAGAGTAGCTCCCAAATGTGGGAAAGGTGTGTAAATATTGTTGACTATAAACCCCATCAATTTGATCTGATCTGGGGCCTATATTCAGCACAGGAGCCTATATAACCTCTGCATCCTTATAAGTCTGAACCTACATTCTGTGGTCATGAGTAGGGACATTCCAAGCTGCCCCAATTTCAGGACCTATCTTCCTTGGGTGATAGATAGAGTATGTTATCCAGCCTTCCTTTGGAGGATGGGATATTCTCTACCATTGTTGATCCACATTGAGGGCAGGGTCCTATGGGGACCTTCACAGGAGTCCATTATGTTGTTCCTGATGGAGATGACCAGTGACAATGGAGAGAGGGATCACCCCCCCCCCCATATTTCTATCTCTCTCTCTCTCTACTACAAATGAAAAAGTTTGAAAATGAAATTCTAGGGAGTTGGGTGGTAAGCGCACGTGGTGTGAAGTGCAAGGACTGGAGTAAGGATCCCTGTTGGAGCCCCTGGCTCCCCACCTGCAGGGGGGAGTTGCTTCACAGGCGGTGAAGCAGGTCTGCAGGTGTCTATCTTTCTCTCCCCTCTCTGTCTTCCCCTCCGCTCTCCATTTCTCTCTGTGCTAAAAATGATGACATAAATAACAATAATAACTACAACAACAATAAAAAACCAAGGGCAACAAGAGGGAAAATAAATTAAAAAAAAAAAGAAATTCTGTACAGGTTGCCATTCTGTTCAGCATAACTGCAACTGCAGGATTGACTTTGTGCCAACTCATATGAAGTTGTAAAGTCACTGTGACTGCTTTCTGAATTTTGTGTTGCTTCCAGGTAATTAATTGGGTTCCAAGTCAATCTGTACTTTAATACTAGTTCAATCGTGTTAAATGCAAGGGTTCAAAAGCCCAGCCCAAACTGGCTTAAACATCTGGGTTATGTACATGGTGCTATGTAACACATGAACAAAACCCTGATGTATAAACATTCTCTCTCTCCACAGTGATGAGATCCAGTATGGATGGTCAACATGTGAACCAGTAGGACTGAAGGAGATATTTTTGCAACTTAAGTAAACATTCTTGCCCTTTCCCCCAGGGTTTCTGGAATTGAGCTCTTTGCCAGTTCTCTCCAAGGATATAAAGTGAGCATTCTATGTAAGGACACGAATTAGAGTCCCCACTCCCCACCTGCAGGAGGGAAACCTCAGGAGCAGTAAAGCAAATGCCTCAGGTGTCTCTTTGTCTCTTTCCCCCTG
Organism: Erinaceus europaeus; assembly: GCF_950295315.1. Taxonomy (NCBI): domain Eukaryota; kingdom Metazoa; phylum Chordata; class Mammalia; order Eulipotyphla; family Erinaceidae; genus Erinaceus; species Erinaceus europaeus. The sequence continues at coordinate 18,509,334 of NC_080163.1, forward strand.
CTGGACTTAGCCTGAGGGTGTTTCTTCCTGGGCACGTGCTCGCTGGGTTGGAGAGAATTCGACTGACACAGGAGAGGAACCAGGAACTCTTGTGGCTGAGCGGGAACGAAATGCCATGCTGGCTTTATTCATCTGCATTTATATCTTCCAAGGCGGAAGTGGTAGGTCGGAAAAGGATATATGTAGGTGAGTGGGTGGACAGAAGGAAAGCTTCCATCTAACCAGTGGGGATTAAATCAATGCTCTGCAGGCAAGGTGGGTAAGACAGAAGGCTGGACAGTTTTGCTTCACCAAGTCACAAGTGGAGGAAGTAGTTCACCCCGACGATAGACGCCTGTGTGCACCTCTCATAGCCCTGATTTTTCTTCACCTATTCCAGCCTATGTAAAGAAAAAATAATTCCATCTTCAACTCAGCAAGAGTATGTTTTATTTTTTTTATTTATTATCTTTATTCACTGGATAGAGACAGCCAGAAATCAAGTGAGTGATAGAGAGGGAGAGAGGCAGAGAGACACCTGCAGCACTACTTCACCACTCGGTGGGGACGGGGGGCTCGAACCCCGGTCCTTGCGCATTGTAATACATGCGCTCAACCAGGTGCGCCACCACTCAGCTTCTGTTTTATTGTATATTTTAATTGTTACTAGCGTTTTCACTGGGGCACAGTGCTTATATGACAAATCCACTGCTGCTGGAGCTTCCTTTTTCCTTTTTTTTTTTTTTTTCTGCTTCCATTTTATTTTATAGGACAGAAAGAAGTTGAGAGAGGAGGGGGAGGTAGAGAGTGAGTGATGAGAGATAGATACCTGAAGACCTGCTTCAGAAGTTTCTCCCATCTCCACCCGCAGGGGAGCGGGACTCAAACCTAGGTCCTTGAACATCGTTAACATGTGCACTCAACTGCCTGACCCCTAAGAGTCCAGTTTTTGAATTTCTTAAAATATTTATTTCCTTTTTGTTGCCCTTGTTTTTATTGTTGTTGTAGTTATTATTGTTGTTGATGTCGTCGTCGTTGTTGGATAGAACAGAAAGAAACGTAGAGAGGAGGGGAAAACAGAGGGGGAGAGAAAGATAGATACCTGCAGACCTGCTTCACCGCCTGTGAAGTGACTCCCTTGCAGGTGGGGAGCCGGGGGGGGGGGGGGGCTCTAACCGGGATCCTCACGCCTGTCCTAGGCGCTTTGTACCACTTGTGCTTAACCCGCCGCACTACCGCCCGATTCCCAAGAGTTCAGTTTTTATAATTATGAATTAATCTGTGCTCTCATTCACACAGAGGAAATTTCTTCCACAATTTTTGTTTTCATTTTTATTTGAAAGGACAGACAAATTGAAAGGCAAGGGGGATAGAGAGATGAGATAGAGAGACAAAGACAAAGAGAATCACATACCTTTAGCACAGCTTCACTAGCTGCAAAGCTTCCTCACTTCAAGTGGGGAGCAGGTGCTTGAGCCCAGATACTTACACATGGTCACATGTATGCTTAAACAGGTGTACTACCACCTGGCCCCAATATATTATGATGTCTTTGCAATTTTACTTATTTGCTATTTTATCTTATCAGAGCACTACTCAGCTCTAGTTTATGGTGGTGCTGGGAATCGAACCTGAGAGCTGACAGTCTCGGGTTTAAAAGTCATTTATATAACCACCATACTGTCTACCCAACCCATAAAGTTTTTTTTTCTTTTTCTATTATTCAGGTGAGAGCTAGGTTATGCAGCAGTAAGACATAATTTCGGGTAGCTTCACACAACATTTTGATTCTCTTTCAATGTCAGCTTAGAAAGGAAGGGCTCTCTGGTAAATGTGGTCATCCAGGGCCCCCCACTGACTGATAACCACCTTGACACAGTCAAGCCAACATCACTGACCACACACTTGTTCTGAATGATGGAGAAAGGAAGTGGTGAAATTGACCTTAGTGTCAGTCATTACCAAAACTCTGTAAGGAGAACAAAACTTCTGTGACTTCTGTGCAAGCATCCAAAGATCTTTCTTTCTAGGGGCTGGGTGGTAGTGCAGCAGGCTAAGTGCACATGGCACAAAGTGCAAGGACCGGCATAAGGTTCCCCGTTGGAGCCCCTGGCTCCCCACCTGCAGGGGGTCACTTCACAAGCGGTGAAGCCAGTCTGCAGGTGTCTGTCTTTCTCTTCCCCTCCTTTCCCAATTTCTCTCTGTCCTATCCAACAACAATGACAGCAACAACAACAATAAAAATAACAACAACAAGGGCAACAAGAGGGAAAAAAATAACCTCCAGGAGCAGTGGATTCATAGTGCAGGCACCTAGCCCCAGCAATAACTCTGGAGGTAAAAAAATAAATACATAAACAAAATTATTTTTTAAATCTTTATTTTTTTATCATGGTAAAATATACATGGCATAAACTTTATCACTTTAATCATTTTAAGTGTGCAGCCCAGAGACATTAAGTAGATTCCTGTTTGTTTTACAACCAGTGCCACCATCCATCTCTAGCACTTTTTCATTATTTGCAACTGAAAGAAATATGTTTTTATTATCCAGACACCTGGCCCTGTTTACTTCTTGCCTTGTAAACAAGTCCAGAAAACAATACTCGATAGTTATCAAGGCAGGGCTCAGATTACACCTTATTTATGTGTAAGGTTCATGTGTGCTCTGATAGGCTCCCCTGTTTTTGCCAAGTAAAAGTTCTTTGAGAATAGCCATTTGCTTTATCTGTTTGTATAAACTGTTTTTGTTTGTTTGTTTTCTTGTTGTTGTTCTGTTTTTTCTTTGTTTGCCTCTCGGTTGATCTCTCTGCACTCAGAAACCACTGCTCCTGGATGCTGTCTTTTTATTCACTGTTGTTGCTGTTATTGCTGTTGAATAGGGCAGACAGAAATTGAGAGAGGAAGGAAAGACAGAGAGGGAGAGAGAAAGATAGACACCGGCAGACTGGCTTCACCACTTGTGAAGTGACCCCTCCCCTGCATGTGGGGAACTGGGGGCTCGAACTGGAATTCTTGTTTGTGCCAGTCCTTGCGCTTTGCACTTAACCCAATACACTACCACCTGGCCCCCTACACCAGTTTTTTTTTTTTTTTTAGCAACCCTTTAAACGCTTCCTCCCTCAAACTTTATGCTCCATTGTAAGAACTGATTTTTGATTCTCACAACCTACACAGACCATTTGGCCCTTGGTGTAGACCAGAGACAGTTTATCAGCACCTGTCACTTGCAGCGGTGGGATGCAGAAAAAGCAGGTTTGGAGCAGAAAGGAAACTTGATCCTTTATTTGACCTGGTACCTCAGAGTTGGGTGAGAGAGCAGCAGTTTGGGCCACGAGGAGGTAGCAAAAATGGCCGCCTCGTGTAGCAACCTTCCCTGCGTCTAATCACCAAAGTGAAAGGTGGGCAGGAGAGAAAGGGGCGGAAGAAGGAGGGCTTTTATGGGAATAGCTCTAGCAAGAATGGGAAGGGGGAGGAGTAACCAAAGCACTCCAGGGTAGGATAATAACTCTCCTGAGAATGGGAAGGGGGAGGAGCAACCAAAACACTCCAACTATCAGGGGAATCAACAGTGCCCTGAGGGCACAACATGGCAGATGTGACTGCATCTGTACAATTTCCCAGCAAGCACCTATATTTTCTATGACATGTATTATGCTGTTAATTTTCCTCTCACTTTAAGCTGATTTTCTTTTTCACACAGAAAAAAAGAGACAGAGACAGAGAAGGAGAAAGAGAAAGACACAGCAGTGCCAATACCTTCTCCAGTGCCATGGGGACTGGGCTCAGACTTGATACACTATGCATGTGAGCTATTTTGTTGACCCTGTGTACTGGATTCTTGCATGCAAACTAAAGAAAAGAAAATGTTCTTTTTTGTTTTATTTATTTGTTTATTTATTTATTTTTGCCTACAGGGTTATTGCTGGGGCTCGATGCCTGCACTATGAATCCACTGCTCCTGGAGGCTATTTTTTTCCCTTTTTGTTGCCCTTGTTGTTTATCATCATTGTTATTATTATTGTTGTTATTGATGTCATTGTTGTTGGATAGGACAGAGAGAAATCGAGAGAGGAGGGGAAGGCAGAGACATGGAGAGAAAGACAGACAACTGCAGATCTGCTTTATCGCTTGTGAAGCGACCCCCACCCCCTGCAGGTGGGGAGCCATGGACTTGAACTGGCATCTTTTGTGCTATGTGCACTTAAACCCATTGTACTACTGTCCGCCCCCCAAGAAAATGTTCTTAACAAAATCACAAGAAGGGCTGGGCAGTGGCACACATAATAGAGTTTACATGATAACACAGGCAGGGACCTGGGTTCAATCCTAGACTTCACCTGCAGGACTGAAGCTTCATGAGCAGTGAAGCAATACTGCAGATGTCTCTCTCTTTCCCTCTCAACTTCAGTCTATATTAAGAAGAAAAAGGAAATAATAAATAAATGTTTTTAAAAAATTGTCTAAACATCACAGGAAAGGAAATCTATTTACAGCATTGGACTGCTTTTTATCAAAACTTTAAGTTTACATCATCTATTTTCAGGAAAACTCATCCTCTGTACCTATCTCTCCCTTGAGAAATGACCTCCCTGCCTCACTCTCACTTACATCTTTGTCTCTTCTTCACTGAAAATGACTCAGAGAGCAAGCTTTCCCTTGCTCACTCATAGTTCAGTCCCCAGCACGTCACTAGACTGGCATCCAGTCTCATTGAACATTTCCCAGCTGAGTGTACACGAGGGAACAGGCCACCTCACTCCCAGAGAGCAAGGTACCTTCCCCAAAAGCTTTGGTTAGTGGTTTTGTGATGGGTGGGGGCAGTGAAGAGATGGGTTCAAACTCCCAGCCCCCACCTAAAGGGAAGAAGCTTCACTAGTGGGGAGGCAATGCTGCAGGTCTCTCTCTCTTTCTCCTCTTTGCTGCCCTCTCCAACTCTCAAACTACCCTGTGTCTATCCTGAAAAAAAAATATTTAAAAAAGAAAGAATGAGGAGGACATTTTCAAAGTCTTGTCCTCAGGAGGGACTAACAGGTTGAATAAAACAGAGGCATCTAGGACCCTGTGGACATCAACTTCTTTCCCCCTTTTTAAATTTTAAAATATTTATTTATTTTCCCTTTTGTTGCCCTTGTCTTTTTTCATTGTTGTTGCAGTTATTATTGGTTTTTTTCCTTTTTTTTGTAGTTATTATTGGTTTTGTTATTGATGTCGCTGTTGTTAGATAGGATAGAGAGAAATGGAGAGAAGAGGGGAAGGCAGAGAGTGGGAGAGAAAGATAGACACCTGCAGACCTGCTTCACCGCCTGTGAAGGGACTCCTCTGCAGGTGGGGAGCCAGGAGATCGAACCAGGGGGCTCAAACTAAAATCCTTCTGCAGGTCCTTGTGCTTTCCACCACCTTGCGCTTAACCTGCTGTGCTACCACCTGACTTCCTTCTTTCCCTTTTTATGAATTATGCTGGCTGTGGTACAGTAGAAATCTCCCAATCCTTAGCCCACTTGTTTCATGAAGACTAATGAGGTTGAATGTAGAGGGTAAGTAGGAATTAGCCCTCCAGTTGTGGGGAGAATACCATCTGGACCCTGACCCCCTGCTCATTTTGTATACAGGGTTTTAAAAATATTTATTGATTTATTTAATAGGACAGAGAGAAATTGAGAGATGAAGGGAAAATAGCCTCACTAGAAGCAGAGACACCTGCAGCACTGCTTCACTACTCCTGAAGCTTCCCTCTTGCAGGTGGGAAGCTGAGGGCTTGAACTTAAGTCTTTGTTCAAGGTGATTTGTACACTCAACTGGGTGCAGCACCATCCAGCCTCTGCATACAGTTACTACTTAATTAATTAACCAGAACACTGATTAGTTCTGGCTTATGGTGGTGGGTGGGTGAGGGGAGGATTGAACTTGGGACTTCAGAGCCTCAGACATGAGAGTCACTTTGCATAAACATTATGCTATCTACCTTCACCCTGCATACAGGTTTATTTATTTATTTAAAAAAGGAGACATTAACAAAACCATAGGATAGGAGGGGTACAAATCCACACAATTCCCACCACCAGATCTCTATATCCCATCCCCTCCCCTCTGGAAGTATGGACTCAAGGTCATTGTGGGTTGCAGAAGGTGGGAGGTCTGGCTTCTGTAATTGCTTCCCTGCTGAACATGGGCGTTGACTGGTCCATCCATACTCCCAGTCTGCCTCTTTCTTTCTCTAGTAGGGTGGGGCTCTAGGGAAGCTGATTGACATCCTAATTAAGTAGCTGAGTGCAATAAATAAAGAGCAAGTTGGTACAAAAGGCTGTGAGTGACTTCCTGTGTCCCTCCCCACCCCTGACCACCTTGTAGGCAGGGTGCAGAGGTAAGCCCCCTTCTCCCTCTTTCCTTCACATGCTTCTACTCTTGTCAAATTCTCAAAAAAAAAAAAAAAAAAAAAACCCACAAAAAACAACAATCACTGGGCTGGCAAAATAGCTCACTTAGTGCAAGGTTTGAGCCTAGTCCCCACTGCACTGAGGGAAGTTTTGGTGATATGGGTTTTCACTCTCTTTCTCTGCCTTTCTGCCTTCATCAAAAAGAAAAAGAAAAATTCAGAGAATGTTTTGTGTTCCTGGTAACTCTAGAAAGATGAATTGTAAATCCATTCTCTCTCTCTTTCTCTCTTCTCCTTCCCTCTCAATTTTTCTCTGTCTCTATCACAAAAAGAAACAAGCCATTGAGAGTGGTGGATTTACTGTAGAGGCACCAAGTCTCAGCAATAACACTAGGAGGAAAAGAAGAAAAAAAGAAAGAAAAAGAGAAGGAAAGAGAGAAAGAAAGAAAGAAAGAAAAGGAGAAAGGAATAAAGAAAGAAAAGAAGCCCTACCTTGACACAGAGAATGACAACACTAGGCAGCAGAAAGTGATTGTGGGCCTAGCTGGACCCATAGTTGACCTGGAAACTTGTGTGTCAGAGGTGCCTCAGGGAGAGGCATTTCCCAGTCACAGGAAACCCAGGCTGGCAACTGCAGGCTTCATCAGTCACCAGGGTAGGGCCCACTCATGACAGTTCTCACCCGGACAGTCTCACTGGCCTTCAGAAGTCAACAGAGCTCTTTCACTCCCAGAATCCTTCTGCGTGAACCCATGAAGTTGAGTTGAGTCTGCTGCCAGTCTCTCCCTTGTCCCTCGCACTGTGGTGAGGAAGAAGAATGAAGTATGCTATTAATAGTGTGGAAGAGAGATGAGGAAACAGATCCTAGGGTGAAATTTCCTATTTTTCTTGTGACCATATTTCCTTGCTTGTTATAGCTCCTTTGCACCCAGGAACTCCTGATAGCAACCGATTTTTGTGAATGGAGACCTATCTGCTTTGAAGTCATAACTTATCCTTCAAGAGTTGCTAAAAGAAGCACCTTTTAACTCAGATCCGAGTATAGGAGTGTAGACTGTAAGCCAGCTCCAAGCACTGGGGTAAATTGCAAAGAGTAGTCAATTTTAACTTATTGCTTATTTTATTTTATTTTACTTCCTCTGAAGATAGTGTTTCTCAGTTTTCTACCCCCTTGCTTTCATTCCAGATGTATATGTAGGGTGAACAAATAAGCCATCTGTGATTTAGCTCTGACACTTGGTCTGCTGGAAGTTGACTTGTGGCTGCCTTATTAGGAGTCCAGTTAACAAGTGTTTTAAAAATTAGCCGAATGGAGAGAAAGCCTAAGGAAACACTATATTTTCACAATCTATGAGAAGGCAATGATAATTACTGCTATCAGACATCTCTTCCTAGCCTATGAGAGGGGACATGGCAGAAAGAATAAGACTGCTGACACTCCCATGCCTGGATTCAAGTCATGGCGTCACCACTTACCAACTCTGTGGCTTAGGGAGGCTCTGTGGCTCAGTTTCCTCAGCTGTGAACAGAAGTAGAGTCTATGCCTTCCTTGTAGGGTTGTTACAAGTCATAAGTGAGGTGGGATACACACAAATACTAGAAGAGGGCTGGGAGGTGTCATACTCAGCTGAGTGAACAAATCACCATAGACAAGGACCCAGGTTGGAACCCCCAGTCCCAACCAGCAGGAGGAAGCGTCGTGAGTGGTGAAGCAGTAGATGTCTCTCTCTTTCCCCCTTCCATCTCAGTTTCTCTGTCTCTATTCAACAAATGTACACATAAAATATAAAAAGCAAAGACATTAGAAAGACCCTTTCATCTTTTTTTTTTTTTTTTTAAGATTTCATTTATTGATGGATGAGAAAGATAGGAGGAGAGAGAGAGAAAGAACCAGACATTACTCTGGGACATATGCTGCCGGGGCTTGAACTCAGGACCTCACGCTTGAGAAGCAAGCGCTTTATCCACTGTGCCACTTCCTGGACCACAGTGACCCTTTCATCTTATTAAATGGGTAGTACTTGAATCCTTGGAGGAGATATACAGATGGCTCAGGAAAACATAGATTCTGTTTTTAAACCAAAAACAAAACTGGTATCTCTTATTTTTATGGCTTAATTCCTTATTAAGATGGCTATTACAAAGAGATCAGGTTTAATTCCAAGGTATTCACAGGTCTATAAACACTGAACATGTTTTGTTACCTACAGTCGTAGGGATATTTCTTCTAGTTAAATTTTCTGGGTCTTAGGACAATGCTATTTCAAATCTCATGTTTTAAAGATTAGAGAGAAACATCTTTAATGACTGACTTGGACCTGTATATATAAAGTGGTCAATTTACTGCTGGTGACCCCACCTCCCTACCTGGCCACACTCTCTCAAGAGAGACATGTAGCATGACTTTCTGAATGAGCAAAATAATGAAAACACATCTCTGTCTCCATATGTTATTACTTTTTTTTTTCTATCTGCTGCATTTTCAGGATAACTATCCTGATAGGTTTGCTTACTGCTGACAAAGCTATTCAGGGATAAGCAATCCCCTCACCATTTGATAGACAGCTAAATTTCCCTCAGCGGATTCTTCCAGAAGCTCCTAAAATGTCCCATTGTTGCCTGTCGCTGAAAGTCACGTGAGAGCAGTTGAACTGTGGAGTGGGGTTTCATTTATCACATGTCCTTTTCCTCTTTTTCCTTCTCTTTCTCACACACAAACACTTCTCACCCCTCATTCCTTCATGCCCCCCCCCCAGGCCCTGGCTTGATTAACTGAGAAATCTAGGATTGAGTCTTTGCTGAATTGGATTTCAGGAGTTTAATGACCTTCATCCATGCTCACAATGGGAGTCTAACAGGGCTCCATGATCATTCACATTCTGTGGTCAGAAAGTCCAAGGAGAATTCCAGAGATTTGGCCAAACATGGAATAAAAAGCTTGATTAAGATTTGGGGAAGGGGTCGGGGTGGGGAGGAGTCAGAACTCAGCCTCATAGACACAAGCAGATCTTTATCAGTTTGCTGGCCCCCCAAAGGGAAAGTCACTTGACTTGGATTGCTGGGTGGAGGTGGGGGGTTTGAACAGCCTTAACTTGGAGACTTTGAGTTGTTTTCCCTTCCTTCTGATCCCACAGTGAAGTCAAGCCTTCCTGCAGCTTACTTTTCTGTTATTTTAAAATATTTTAATTTATTCATTATTGGATAGAGACAGAAAAATTGAGAGGAGACAGGGAGGGAGATAGAGAAGGAAAGAGACAGAGAGATGCCTGCAGCCCCGCTTCACCACTCCTGATGCTTTCTTCCTGCAGGTGGGGGCCAGGGGTTTGAACCCAGGTCCTTGCACATTGTAATGTGTGCATTTAACCATATACGCCACCACCTGGCTCTGTAGCTTACTTTTAGAGCCCACAAACACTGTTTCCATCCTAGAGTCCTCATGGTTTTCTCTTTTATTAGCATAATTTGTGTGTATCTTAAAAATTTCTTACACCTGCACCCAGGGGACTAGGTCAGCTCACAGATACAGGATTTTGATGCCTGAGGCCTCTGGTTCAATCTTTGTCATTTAAGTACTGGGGTGGTACTCTGACATCTCTCTCTCAAATATGTATTTTTTCTTTTTCTATGTGAAATAAAGTTAGGTATGTAGTTTCAACAAGCTCCCATTGATGAACCAGTGTAAGCTTTCTCAAAGGCAGTAGTTTCCAAACTTGGGATCCCTCAGGGGTCTTATTTTATATACTGGTACTTGGGGCCTGTCACTTATTTCATACCTCAGTTCTGACTCAGAGGACTAGGACTGGGGCCTTACAGAAACTGTAATTTTACCAAGACCCAAGATGCAGTATGGTCCACACTTGGTCAGTGGTGCCCTAGGAAGGTGACCCAAGGAACAGTGAGAAACTCAGAAGGTAGGTGGACGGCCAGAGCAAAAGGTAGAAGCAAACTGTGCCACCAACCACTGTGAGGCTGTTCTGGGATGAAATCAAAACACTAGAGGGCCAGGCAGTGGTGCACCTAGTTAAATGCACGCATTACAGTGCACAAGGTCCCAGGTTCAAGCCCTTGGTCCCCACCTGTGTGTGTGTGTGGGATATTCAGAACTAGTGCTGCAGGTGCTCCTTTTCCATTGTAATTAGGAGCAAATTACAGTCAGCCGGGCTGACTGCAAAGAGCTGGCTACATTCTGTGAGGAAACAATTTAAAGCCTCAGATCAGTGAGACTACACTACCACCGGACTCCCCATATTTCATTTCTTTCTATTTTTGTAATTACTCAATTTTTTTTTGCCTCCAGGGTTATTGCTGGGGCTCGGTGCCTGAACCATGAGTCCACTGCTCCTAGAGGCCTCCCCCCCTTTTGTTGCCCTTGTTGTTGTAGCCTTGTTGTGATTATTAATGTTGCTGTTGATGTTGTTTGTTCTTGGATAGGACAGAGAGAAATGGAGAGAGGAGAGGGAAAGACAGAAAGGGGGAGAGAAAGACAGACACCTGCAGACCTACTTCACCACTTGTGAAGTGATTCCCCTGCAGGTGGGGAGCTGAGGGCTCGAACCAGATCTTTACGCTGGTCTTTGCACTCTGTGCCACCTGTGCTTAACCCACTGTGCTACCTCCTGACCCCCCATATTTCATTTCTTATACCACATCTACTAGGAGGATGGGGAGGTGGAGGATAATGTCATTTTCCCAGAAAGCCTTGTATTTTTCACTCCCCTGCAGGCTTATTTTTATTTTTTTTTATTTTTAGAGAGACACAGAGAAAGAGTGAAAGAGACCACAGCACCTTCCTTCATTATGGTGGGGGCTGGACTCGAACCTGGATCCTACATGCAGCAAAGCAGTACAGTATCCAAGTGAGCTATTTCACCAGCTGTTCTCCTTTTATGCTAATGGCAAAGCCATTTCACCCGAGATAAAGGCAGAAACAGGAACACCAATAGTGAAGGAGACACACTTGAGGGTGAACTTCACTCTTCTTCTTCCATTATTATTATTATCATTATTTTAAAGCTTCCAGAGAAAAATGTTTGGCTTCATTGAATGTACTACTGGTTGGCTGGGAAGTCAAACATTCCTTAGCAGGGGCCCCGAACTGGCTGTTTGAAGGTTCCATCAGCACAGCGTCCATGGCTCTTTGGTATTCAAGCACAAACACACATAGAGTCTGGAGTTAGGAGAATATCCCCCTCCCTCCATTTCTTTGAATCCCCAACTAAAGGCAGCCTCAGTTCACTCAAGCTTTTGCCTCCCTCCCGCCACCCCCCCCCCCCCCCAGGACAGTGTGAAACACGTGGAAGAATGTTGTTGGAACTAAACTGAATTGGAAGCACAAGCCAACACCCTTTTCAAAAATGTGAATCATTCTCCTTGCTTAGAATGATGTACTAGGCACCAAAGGGGGTGTGGTCACTGGCGGGGCCCCTGGACCACCCAGCTTTGAAAACTCCTACCTAGGTATCTTCCAGTCTCCAGCTCAAGATAAAGGTGAGAAGCTTATACTAGAAGGTGTCTTGAATCTTCGTGCTATCTTGGTCCATGGGCCTGCTACAGATGAATAGGGAGAGATATTGGGTGTGTCCAGGTGCTGTGTGACACTCTGGAGAGGAAAGTGACAGAAATCTGGGACCATGGGGCTCCCAGACACCTCAGAGGTAGAGGAGAGAAGTCTTTGCTTCAACCTTCTAACATGGGTCTCTGGAAACTTAAGAAGAACAAGGTGACCAGGGGGCTGGGCAGTGGTGCATCTCACCAGACTCACACATTACTAAGTACGAGGACCTGGGCTGGAGCCCCCACTCAGCACCTGCAGGGGGAAGCTTTACAAGTGGTGAAGCAGGTCTGCAGGTGACTCTCTGTCTCTCTCCTTATTCTTTTCCCTTTCCCTTCTTAATCATTTTTTGTCCTATCAAACAAAAGAGAAAGTGAAAAAAAAAAATGACTACCAGGAGTGGTGGATTCCTCCTGTAAGCACCAAGCCCCAGCGATTACCCTGGAGGAAAGAAAAACAAAAACACAGGATGATAACAGGCCAGGTGGTGGCACACCTGGTTGAGAACTCATGGTACAATGCTCAGGGATCTAGGTTCAAGATCCTGGGCCCCACCTGCAGGGGGAAGGCTTTACGGGTAGTGAAGCAGTGTTGAAGGTGTCTTTCTTTCTCTCTCCTTCTCTATCTCCCCCCCTCTCAATTTCTCTCTATCCTTTCAAAATAAATACATTAATGAATATTTTAAAAGAACGAAACAGAACAGGATGAATGAGTTTACCATTGTTTTCTTATCTTTTTCCCTATTTAAGAATATATATATATATATATTTTTTTTTTTTTCCCCAGATAAAGAAAGGGGAGGGGAGGATGGGAAACAAAACAACACAGCACTGCTCTACCATTCATGGAGCTTCCCCGGGGTGCTGTGTTGTTCCCATGTGGTGCAGGGGACCTTGTACAAGTATGAGGTCTGTCAGGGGAGCTATCTGTTCACCCCTGGGGATGTCCATGCTGACTGTGGCTTGACATTTTCCCTACTCCCTCTAACCTTCACAGTGAAATCTCAAATCCAGTGATTTCCTTGGTTCACCCGTGTCTTTTATAGGAGATAGGGGGCATGCTTAAGATCAAAAGGGATAAGAAGACCAGCTGCCCAGCTGGAGAGAGGAGGCAGGACTCCACCTGTGTGCTCACTATCGTCTCTGGAATCTCGGCTCCCTAGGGTATTCTAATACTTTCATATGCTTCCCAGAAATCCCAATCTTGTGTCTTCTCCAAAGGCATCTGAGCTCAGAATTAAGCCTGGGGGAAGGGACTGATGAGGGTCTGCTAGAACCTTCCTCCCTGCCCATCTTTTTAGCTACCTCTCTCCCTCTCCCTTTTTGTGTGACTTAATAACAAACATGACAGGGCCTGGATGTGGTGTACCTGGTTAATCTCATATTACAATGTGTGAGGACCTTGGTTTGAAAGCTTCTCACTACCTGTAGTGGGGAAGCTTTATGAGTGGTGAAGCAGGTCTACAAGTCTCTCTCTCTCTCTCTTTCTCTCTCTCTCTCTCAATGTCTAGCTGTCCTATCAAAAAAAAATTGGCCAGAGGGTACAGTGGATTTGTTGTGCTGGCACCAGTACCGAGTCCCAGCAATAACCCTAGTGGCAATAAAAAAAAACAACAAAAAACTAGCCTGACAAGGGGCCAAAGGGGAGGAAGTGTTGCCACCAACCCTCAGGAGATATTTCCAGTACAGGCTGCTACCGCCATGTACTATGTTTCTGCTGCTACCGCCATGCCATGTACTATGTTCCTGCTGGCTGCATTTGCTTCTTCCTGCCTCCCCATGTGGTCTGGAAAGTCACCTAAAAGAAGCTCTATGACCCCTTCCAGGGCCACCTTCTCAGATTTCTGGGACTCCTAGAGACTTTAAGCCAATTGCCATTTCACTTTGAGCTTTAGCTCCTTGGTTCACTGACTTCTTTTCTTGCCTCAGTTACAAATCAGTCCAGTGTTGTAATGGAGTCTTTGAAATCATGCAGTCTATGATCTGTGATTGTATATGTGAGGATATAGTGACCCAGGAATCTGGGGTGATTTGTATACACCCCACCTGTTCCTATATTCACTCTCCTGAGTGTGCAAGCATTTGAGTGTTTGTATGGAGAGGGAGAAAAAAAAAGACTGAGATTTATTGAATGACTACTATATGTGACAGATTAGAAGCTTTTTGGATATATGTTATCTTGTTGGAATCTTACATCCTCTCTGTGACCTACTCACATATCCTTCAGGAAGGGAGCTCCCAAGAATAACTACGGCCCTTGATTATCAGAGAAATACACATCAAGACATCCATGAGAATATCATACTTTAAAAAGGACAGAAATAACAAGGGTTGCTGAGGATATGGGGAAGAAGAAATACTTCTACACTGTTGGTGGGAATGTAAATTGGTTCATCCTCTGTGGAAAATAATCTGGAGATTCCTTAGAAAACCAGAGATGTAGGGCACCAAAGTAAAAACCCTGTGGTGAGGGGTAGACATGCAGCTTCCTGGGCCAGTGGGGGGTGGGAGTGGGTGGGAGGGATGGGTCACAGTCTTTTGGTGGTGGGAATGGTGTTTATGTACACTCCTAGTAAAATGTAGTCATATAAATCACTAGTTAATTAATATGAGAGGGGGAAAATTAATTGTATGTCTCAAAGTTTTTTAAAACACAGACTGAGTCTTTTTAATATATAGGCTGTGTATTTGATATGAGGACTCTCTCAAAAGCCTAGACCAAGTAGATCAGAAGCAACCAATAGCACAGCTATATACAAGACACTGGGTATTGTACAGCAAACCCTAACAAAAGGACTTTTCAAAGTTAAACAATTACCAAATAATGTGATGATAACATTAACTATCGATTGTCTTTTTGAACCCTAAGACAGAAGGAACCTCACATCTCCACTATAGAGCCCCTACTTCCCCCAGTCCTGGAACCCTTGGATAGGGCCCACTTTCCCACATGCCTCTCCCAATCCAATCAAATAATATTGCATCTGCCAATAGCAACCTAATCAACACAACGATTGCCACCTCAACATGCTTCAGCTCAGACTGTGTCCAGAGACTTCACGTGTGGAATGACAACCCTTCAGCTTCATTACTCGGGTGAGACCTTTCCTTTCATAGTATTCACTAATTCCATCCCAGGTGGTTCACTTTCTAACAAAGTCCCCAAACCTAGATATATACCAGTTTCTGTGAGAGAGAGCATATGTTCACACGTATCCATAAACTACTGTAAAATATATACATGAAAGCAGAAGTACACTAGATTTTGCAGTGAGTATCCCCCTAACACTTCCTCTCCACTATTCCAAGCTTTGGGTCCATGATTGCTCAACAATTTGTTTGGCTTTGTATGTTAACTCTCTTTTCAGTCACCAGGTTCCAGATGTCATCAGGATGCCGGCCAGGTTTCCCTGGATTGAAGACCCCACCAATGTGTCCTGGAGCTCCGCTTCCCCAGAGACCCACCCTAATAGGGAAAGAGAGAGGCAGACTGGGAGTATGGAACAGCCAGTCAACGCCCATGTTCAGCGGGGAAGCAATTACAGAAGCCAGACCTCCCACCTTCTGCAACCCACAACAACCCTGGGTCCATGCTCCCAGAGGGATAGAGAATGGGAAAGCTATCAGGGGAGGGGATGAGATATGGAGATGGGGTGGTGGGAACTGTGTGGAGTTGTACCCCTCCTACTCTATGGTTTTGTTAATTTAGCTGTTCTTAAATAAAAAAAAAAAAAGAAGAAAGCCACAGATGAACCTACCATCTCGTATGATGCGGCAACTGTTCCCCTAGGGATTTATGTAAAAGAAAGGAAAGAACACATCGGAGGAGAAGTATATACATGTACACTGATAGCAGCACAATTTGTAATCAGCCAAACCTGGAAGCCAGCCAGGCACCCAACTACAGGTCAGTGGTTAAGAAAGTGAATACTCGGTGTATTACACCAAAGTAAAATACTCTGGGGTGGGGTGTGGGGAGGGTTTAGGTCCTGGAATATGATGGCAGAGGAGGACTTAGAGGGCGTTGAATTATTATGTACACACTTGAGAAATGTTACATATGTACAAACTACTATATTTTTACTGTTGGCAGACAATAAAGGGGAAAAAAGATAAAGAAATAAAAAAGAAAATTGAATACTACTCAGCTGAAGGAAATAGTGAAACTGTCTCTTTTGCCAGGTCTTGGATGGAACTTGAGAGAATCATGTTGTTGTTGTTCATTTGTTTATTTTGTTTTTAATGTCTGACAAATGTCCTGAAGGGAATATATAGGGAAAGATCTCCCATTAAAGAGCAAGAAGTTAGAGAAAAAAGTTCCTGGGATGCATGAGTGTGAGCAGGGTTATGAGGGCAGTGAGGGTTGAGTAAGGTGGACACCTGGGAAAATGGTTTGGTGATGGAGGGAAGAAGTTGATGTGGGTTGTTGTAATTGTGGTTGTGCAAAGTACTAGAACTTGTAGATCACCTAAACAACACACTCATATCTACCCAGCCCTATACAGATGAAGACTATGCAGCAAGTGGTGCGCCTTTTTAATTTTTACTAAGTCAATGCTATATGTTTCCATTCATACGTAAAATCAGATATTGAGCTATGTCCTTGTCTCACTCCTAGTGTCACTCTTAACTATCTGAATGCTGTCCACTACTGGCAAAATCAGTGTTGATTCTTGCCCCAATCCTGCTGAAGGCATGAATGTTCTTCTGCATGTTCACAACCTGACTAGGGGTGTTTCTGTCCATTTTTGGTACTAAGGGGACAGCTCCCTTTCAAGGAGGGAGCAACTAATTGTGTCATACATACAACAAAAAAGAAGAAAGCAACTTATCCAGGGCCTGCATACTCTCTTCATGAGACAGTATATCACAGTGTCTCTCTGCTGTTCTGGAATGTTACCTCGGAGAACACAAGAGCCTACTCTTTTCATAATATAAAGATATTTTCTCAAATGGATAAAATATCAAACTACAAAGCTCTGACTCTCCTGTGAGTCATCTCTCTCTGACATCTGTGTCTTGGGGCTGTATCTGCACATGCAGGATTGACCACAAAGTATCCTGCTACCATCCTCCCCAACATTCCATCCCTAAAATGGACCTCTCTCCATTTCTCTCTGACCTGTCCAACAACAAACAACATCAACAATGGTAATAATAATGACCACAGTGAGGCTACAACAATAAGGGCAACAAAAGGGGAGGGAAATGGCCTCCAGGAGTGGTGGATTCATGGTGCAGGCACAGAGCCCAGCAATAACCCTGGAGAAAAAAAAAAAAAAAGAAAGTGAAGGAGACCACAGCACCAAAGCTTCCTTCAATACAGTGGAGACGAGGCTCAGTTCTGGGTTGTGCACATGGCAAAGCAGTGTATTATCCCAGTGAGCTATTTCACCAACCCTCAGTCCCGTTTTTCTGACCCAAAGTGACAAACGTAAGACTGACCATCCTTTGAGGTCTAACTGGCAAACCAGAAGAGTGGGGCAAAGAGGACCAAGATGGTGTTGAAAATGGTGGCAGTATGACCATGAACCTCACTCTATGGTCATTATAATAAATTGTATCCCTTCCCACCTTCAATTAGATGGGTAGGAGTATGGGGTGGGGGAGTAAACCAACACTGAAATATAAGCCCAGAAAAAATTAGTACTGTAGGGGGTTCAGTGGTGGTATACTCCTGGTTGTGTGCATACTATACAATGCTCAAGGACCCAAGTTCAAGCCCTCAGGCCACACCTGCAGGGGTGAAAGCATGGAAGCTGTGGTACAGGTATCTCTCTTTCTTCCTCTCTATCTCCTCTTTCTCTCTCAATCTCTCTTTGTCTCTAGCCAATACATAAATAAATAATTAAAATAATAATGATAAACTTATTTATTTATCTATTTCCCCTTTTGTTGCCCTTGTTTTTTATTGTCGTTGTAGTTATTATTGTTGTTACTGATGTCGTTGTTGTTAGAAAGGACAGAGAGAAATGGAGAAAGGAGGGGAAGACAGAGAGGGGAAGAGAAAGACACCTGTAGACCTGCTTTGAAGCGACTCCCCTGCAGGTGGGGAGCCGGGGGCTCCAACCCGGATCCTTATGCTAGTCCTTGCATTTCTTGCCAAGTGAGCTCAACCCGATGCGCTACCACCCAACCCCCAATAAACTTATTTTTAAAGGTAAGCATTATTTCCCCAGGAAAGCCCTCTCTGCCAAGGTGCCAAAGGCATGGGAACCATTGTTTTCTGTTCAGTATTTGCCAGTAGGCAGGTAATCTCAAAACTGTGTCCCCCCCACAGAGAGATGCTTTTCCCTGTCCCTCCCCAGCCTACCCAGCTTCCTGTAGCCTTTATTGCAATCAGACAGCGTTGGAGCACCCTAACACCACTCAGTCTTCATAACACCTCTGCAAGAGCCCTTTTCCTTTCCAATCTCACTTTAAGGGGGTGGGGAATGTGCTCAAAGCAGAAAGCAGAAAAGTAGGGCAGGTGGTTGAGGAGCTGTGCCCTGCTGAGCAGCAGAAGGTTCACTGTCCCCTGAGGGAGAGCTGTATCCTATAGGAACAGCACCACTTGCAGCCCTTCCCTCAGCATCAAGTATCAGAAACCAGGGGTCAGCCCTCTTGGACCCTCATCCCCACATCCCATCACTTCCTTTCTCTTGAAGCCCCGGAGTTATTGTGCAGTGAGATAATTCTAGGCTACATCAGCCTTGGACCCTGATCTCAGTTCCTCTCAGATGTGCAATTCTGAGCTAACTTCTTTTTGAATGGCTTTATTAGGGGGAAATCATGATTCATAGACAGTTGCCATATGTGTACAGTTTCTTATCTCCTTTTAGAGAAGTGTCTGCTCACCACACTCATCACCGACTGAGTCACCCATCACCAGAGGCAGCACACTGGGTCCCTAACACCTTTTCAACCGCCTCCCAGATCCCATCCTCCCCCCCTAAAAGTTATCAGCCCTCTTGCAATAGATCACAGCAAGTCTAAGTTTCACCCTGTATTCTCCTTTTGTTTCTTAGATCTAAGGGAGTGAGGTCATCTGGTCTATAGTCATCTTTCTTTTTCTTGCTCATCTTACTAGACATGATTCTCTCTCAAACATCTATAAAGAACTCATACAGCTCAACAAGAAGGAAAAAAACCAATTAAAAAGTGGGCAGAAGATATGAATAGACTGTTCTCTAAAGAATAGATACAGATAGCCCATAGCCATGTGTGGAAATGCTCGAATTCCCTCATCATCACAGAAGTGCAAATCAAAACCACATTGAGATTCCACCTAACACCTATGAAAATAAGCTTCATCAATAAAACAAAGGAAAATAAGTGTTGGAGAGGATGTGGAGAGAGAGAGAGGAACTCCATGACATTCCTGGCGGGAGAGCAAACTGGTACAACCACTACAGAGAACAGTATGGAGAATCCTTAAACAAATGCAAATGGAAATGCCATATGACAAGGCAATTGTACTACTAGGTGTATATGCTAACTATAACACTGATTTGAAGGGACATAGGCACCCCCTATGTGACTAGTAGTTTTATTCACAATAACAAAAAAACCTGGAAACAACCAAAATGCCCTTGGACAGATGACTGGACATATACTCAGAATATTATGCAGCAATAAAGAAAGAAGAGATTGTGTCCTTTGGGATAAAGTGGATGGAATTGGAGTTGATGCTTAGTGAAACAAGTAAGGAGGTGAAGGACAACTGCAGTATGGTTTCACTCATGTGTGGAATATAGAGTTGAGTATACAAATGTGAGAAAATCAATGTCAACTCATTTCTAAGACTGTGGGAGAACTATAGTATTTATCTGTGGGAATGGAGATAGAGACACAGACTTTTGGTGACAGGAGTGGTAAACAAACAAACAAACAAACAAACAAACAAACAAACAGATGTAGGTTCCTGGCTCTACCCCATGTATGCTTAATGAATAATATTCCCGCTGGAACGTCTACATGCTAACAACTCCTCTTGGCTCACTTACCCCACTAAACCCTGAGGTGATTCAGAAGTCTAACTAAGCTTGAGAGTTACCACTCAGGAGTTTATGAAGAGCCTGGGCTTGGTGGGGACAACTGTCAGGCAGGGCCTGATGCACTTTGAGGAAAAGAACTGATCTTTCACTGCCAGACCAAGTCATCCCCCTGAGTGGTGAAACAGATAATTCCAATTATATTTTATTTTTAAAAAATATTTATCAGGAGTCAGGAGGGAGGTGGCACAGCACCTTGTTGTGTAACAACAATGTTACACAACAAGGGCAACAAAAGGGAAAATAAATAAACATTAAAAAATTTTATTTATTTATTCCCTTTTGTTGTCCTTGTTATTTTTTATTGTTGTGGTTATTATTGTTGTTCTTATTGATGTCGTTGTTGTTGGATAGGACAGAGAGAAATGGAGAGAGAAGGGGAAGACAGAGAGGGGGAGAGAAAGACACCTGCAGACCTGCTTCACCGCCTGTGAAGTGACTCCCCTGCTGGTGGGGAGCCAGGGGCTGGAACCAGGATCCTTATGCGGGTCCTTGCGCTGGTCCTTGTGCTTTGCACCATGTGCACTTAACCCACTGCGCCACCCCCCGACCCCCGATCTCGTTCACTTTTTTTCTCTACTTCAAAAGAAAAACAAGACAGACAGCTCTGGGAGTTTCTGAACCTACTCAAACCCACTGCGTCAGTGGGTTCTTTTGGGAAGAGGGGGAGCAAACACTGTGTAAAATTCTCTGGTTCTGAAAATAATGCAGGTGAAATGAGAAGCCTTACACCTGCCATGTGGGCATCTCGTAAATAAATATAAAAAACTCCCTTCTTATGTCTCCTTTTCCACCTTAAGGGACTCATCTTGCTGCTGATGCCATGACAGTTCTAAAAAGGACACACATGGTCAAAAATGGCTTGTGTGTGTGGGGGGAGTGGGACAGATGACCCAGATTCCAGGGAAAACTCTCCCTTCCCTAAGGACACCCCATCTATGCCAGACATGTTGGTCATTACGCCAGGTCCCCTGCATTGCTTGATGCTGTGGTCTATTTACATAATCATTGTTTTGCCTGAGACCCACCCTGCCTGCAGGGTATTGGTTAATCCCACTGGTTAGAACCTTCACAACAGCTGCTATGGAAGCTTTTTACCTTTGAGTTTTTTTTTTTTTTTCTCTACCCCCTCTCCTAGCCATTACCTTTTCTGACCTGCCACTTCGTTTTCAAAAGATATAAAGGCGTTGTTTCTGACCAATAAAGGCATTGCATTGCGTTCCCGCTCAGCCACGAGTTCTTGATCCCTTCTCTCCCCCGAGACACCTGACAAGACAGACCTCACAGAAATTGAACTCAGAGAGTTCAGAACAGTTCATGCTGGACCATCCTGCTCTTTGCTCCGAGTGTGCCCTTTCTACCTCCACCTCGTCACACTTCAGAACTAACTGCCATTTGGGGTTTGGTTGCCTTTGTCCTTGAATTCTGTCTGGACACTGACACGAACCTGAAGCTGGATCTGACTCACTCCTTTTTCTTACCCCCTCCCATCCCATCTGCTATCACCTTGCTATTGGCCCCCTCCGACTCTCCCTGTGAGATAGATATTTTCTAGCCAGGGGGCTTCTCTTGGAGAAGAAAACCTGAAAGAGGAAAATCTATCATTTAATTAGGACACAATTTCTCCTTTTCTTGAGGTTTTCTCTGGGCCTTCAGTCATTTATCCCATTTTTCTTTTAAGACATTGGGACTGTGATTAATCCCACTTCCCCCCCCTTTTTTTTTCTCTCTGGATTTCACTTTAGTTCATTAAAGATGGCAAATGGCCAATAACTAATTCAAACATAGATTCCCTCCTGCCCACGGTATAAAGAAACATTTAGGGGTTAGCATGAAGCTATGGATCAGGTTACTAATGAAAAGACATTTTACTATTTTTCCAAAGAAAAGGAAAACCCCTAAGAGAGAATAGAAGACGGTGTCCGTGCAATAGCTCACTTAGATAGTTTGCTGCTTTGCTATGTGAGAGGCCCAGCCCCCACCATACTGAAGGAAACTTCAGTGCTATGATCTCTCTCTCTCTTTATCCAAAATTAAAAAAATAAATAGAAAGTGCAAAAAGCAGTATAAAAAGAACAGACAGGATGCACAAGGATGTGGGTTAAACCCCCTGGTCCCCACCTGCAGGTGGGAATCTTCAGAAGTGATGAATCAAGTATTGCAGCTCTCTCTCTCTCTCCCCCACCCCTCTAAATTTCTCTCTGACTCTAACCAATAATAAGTAAATAAGGGGAGCCAGGTGGTAGCGCAGTGGGTTAAGTGCACATGGTGCCAAGTGCAAGAACCTGCGTAAGGATCCCTGTTCGAGCTTCTGGCTCCCCACCTGCAGGGGAGTCACTTCACAGGCGGTGAAGCAGGTCTGCAGGTGTCTGTCTTTCTCTCCCCCTCTCTGTCTTTCTCTCCTCTCTCCACTTCTCTCTGTCCTATCCAACAACAACGACATTAATAATAACTACAACAATCAAACAACACAGGCAACAAAAGGGAATAAATAAATAAATATTTAAAAAAATAAATAAAATATTTTTTAAAAAGAAGGAGAAGAAGAGAGAAGGAGAAGAGAAAGAAGAAAGGGAAGGAGAAGAAGGAGAAGGAGAAGAAGAGACTGAGGATAGAAGTCTTGACAACTACCACCAACATTTAAACCTCTTCCCACACCCACATTTTAGAGGGGCTGACCATGGGGAAAACCGAGTACATAGTTCTGAGTTTGGCCTGCAGGATTATCACTGAAAGGAAGCTGAGAAAAAGAGTGCTTTCTCAGCACCCTAATTTCTCTGATAATTTCCTTCACTGTTTGCTTTTTTTGATGTCAGTGGGCCCAATGTACTCCTGCCCCTTCTTCTTCTTCTCCTCCTCCTCCTCCTCCTGTTTTTATTTATTTTCCCATTTGTTGCCCTTGTTTTTTTTATTGTTGTTGTAGTTATTATTGCTGTTATTATCAATGTCTTTGTTGTTCGATAGGACAGAGAGAAATGGAGAGCGGAGGGGAAGACAGAGAGGGGGAGAGAAAGATAGATACCTGCAGACCTGCTTCACTGCCTGTGAAGTGACACCCCCTGCAGGTGGGGAGCCGAGGGCTCGAACCAGTCCTTATGCCAGTCCTTGTGCTTCATGCCACCTGCACTTAACCCACTGTGTTACTGCCCGAGTCCCTTCTTCTTTTTTATAATTGTATTATTTAACTTGATAGGACAGAGGAAAAAAATTAGCGGGAAGGGGAGGTAGAGAAGGAGCGAGAAATACGAAAGCACCTGTAGCCCTGCTTCTGCACTTTTGAAGTTTCCCCCCTGTGGGTGGGGACCAGGGCCTTGAACCAGGGTCTTTGTGCATGATAACACATGCACTTAACCAGGTGCTTGGTCCTCTCCCTCACTTATTTATGGGGGTTTTGTACAGGTTAAAAAAAAGAACCCCAACAAGGCTTCTCGGCTCCCAACCCTGGACCAGATCTAAGAATTTTCTTTCTGTTTGTATTTATTTACATGATGTCTGGCCATGCCATGTGGATACAAAATAAATAAATAAAAACTTCAAAGCAGATTCATGCCCCCGAAGGCCCATTAAGTGGAGCTTGATTAAAATAGGCACCTCTGAATTAGGCAACCTCTCCTGCCATGCCGGTAACAAGATGATTACTGAGCTGCACAGATAAAGGAGCCTCTGGCTGCTTCCTAGCACAGCCACCAAGGCAGACCTGAGAACACACCAGTTCACATAGGCCTCCCCACCTCCCCAACCAAAACACAAGTGAAATGGCCAAACAGCAGAGCAACAGAAACAAGCCTCCAGTGGGGCCCTGGTGAGTTGCCAAATTTGGCTTCTGGTGGTTTGCCTTGTGGGGATTACGTAATCCCCAGCCAGGGACCCTCCCCTGGGAGTTCAGCCTCTTAGCTTCCACTCCTAAAAACAGGCAGCAAAAAAAAAAAAAAAAAGTAGAGGAGACTCTCATCACTGCTGCATCTTCCTAGGGGAGCTGTGGCATCTTCACAGGTGACATTGCTGTGAGTGCAGTTGGCAGCCTGTGGAAGCAAATACTGTGTCTGAAGATAATAGGAAAAAGTCTCCGCCCCACCTCCCCTAAAGTAGCTAAATTGTCTTCTATCTTATTTATTTATTTAAAAATATTTATTTATTTACTTATTCTCTTTTGTTGCCCTTGTTGTTTTTTAATTGTTATTATTACGGTTGTCATCGTTTCTGGATAGGACAGAGAGAAATGGAGAGAGGAGGGGAAGACAGAGGGGGAGAGAAAGATAGACACCTGCAGACCTGCTTCACTGCTTGGGAAGCAACTCCCCTGCAGGTGGAGAGCCAGGGGCTCAAACAGGGATCCTTACACTGGTCCTTCTGCTTTACACCATGTGCGCTTAACCCCCTGCGCTACTGCCTGACTCCCCTATCTTATTTATTTATTTATGAATGAGACCACAGCACCAAAGCTTCCCTTAATGCCTTGGGGGTTAGGGGGAGGTGGTCCAGGCTGGAAACTGGGTGTCACATACATAGAAAAGCACACTAGCCAAGTGAGCTATTTCCCTAGCCTGGATACAAGTCTTAAAACACAACAAAATGTTAGCCTTCAGTCAGTCTGTCATCATTGCTGCCACCTTTGTAATCACCAACAACTCCCTCGCATCTAATCTGTCACATAGAAACAACCACTGTGTAAAAAAGCCTCCTGAGATGTGCTAGAATTCCTAATTAGCATTAGGTCTGCCATTAGCACAGGCCATATGTGATGTGAAATAGTCTAGATCTTATTATTATTTTTTTTGATAGACAGAGGGAAAGTGAGCACAGCATCAGAGCTTCCTTCAGTGTGGTGGGGTTGGGGGTGGGGGTTGAACCTGGCTCACACACATGGCACAGCAGTGCACAGAGTGAGCTATTTCACTGGCCCACCTTCCACTTTATTTATTTTTATTTTTTAAAATTCCTTCACTGGGGGATGTATGGTTTACAGTCCACAGTAAAATACAATAGTCTGTCCATGCGTAACTTTTCTCAGTAACAGCTCAACCCCCAATAGGTCCTCCTCTGCCATCATATTCCAGGACTTGAGCCCTCTCCCTACCCCATCCCAGAGTCTTTTACTTTGGTGCCATACATCAACTCCAGTCCAAGTTTTGCTTAGTGATTTCCCTTCTATTCTTTTCAGTTTCTGTCTGAGTGAGATCAACCCATATTTATCCACCTCTTCCTGACTTATCTCAGTATGATTCCTTCATATTATTTATATTGTTTAGTTACTCATTTCCTTGCCTCTAGGGTTATCGTGGGGGCTTGGTGCCTGCACTAGAAATCCACCACTCCTGTGGCTGTTTTTCATTTTTTTTTTTGATAGGACAGAGAGAAATTGATAGGGCAGAGAGAAATTGAGAGGGGAGGGAAAAATAGAGAGGTAGAGAGAAAGATATAGACCTCCAGGTCTACTTCACCACTTGTGAAGCTACCCCACCCCTGTAGGTAGGGAGCTGGGGGCTTGAACCAAGATCCTTGTACAGGTTCTTATGCTTCATACTATGTGTGCTTAACCCAGTGCACCAACACCTGGCCCCCAGCCTTCCACTTTATCAAAGTGAATGTGTTTTGAATGTGCATACCTACACCAGGAAGCCTTGCTATCTCACCATGGAACAGCAAGGACAGACTTCTGACTGCCCTAAAAAAAAGTGGGAGAATTAGGTAGGAAGTGAGTCCAGAAAGTATTTGTCAGGAGGTTCATTTACAAACAACAGCCACATCAAGAAAGCCTGATTCTCTTTTTTTCCCCCCAGACGATTCTCATGGGGGTTCAGAGAGGAAGGTGTTAGGGACAGCACAGGGACAGGAAGCTTGGAACCCCAAACAGCTGAGATACGGTCACTTCGTTTCATTGTTATCCCTCATAGCCATAGAGAAGAACTTCAAAATAGCACCAGGAAGTGGTGGGGGGAGTCTTTGGAGAACATGAAAAGAAGCACCTTGGTCATTGTGGGAGGAGTTTTAGTAAGGTGACCACACCAGTTGATCTCAGTGGACCACTGGAAAGCTGGCCCAAATGTGGTATAGACTTAGGAGATTTAGGTAAACATAAAATGCATTATTAGGGGAGTCAGGTGGTAGCGCAGTGGGTTAAGCGCACATGGCGCAAAGTCCAAGGACCGGAGTGAGGATCCTGGTTGGAGCCCCTGGCTCTCCACCTGCAGAGAAGTTGCTTCACAGGCGGAAAAATAGGTCTGTAGGTGTCTATCTTTCTCTCTCCCTCTTTGTCTTCCCCTCCTCTCTCCATTTCTCTCTGTCCTATCCAACAAGGACGGCATCAATAAAAACAATAATAACTACAACAATAAAAGCAACAAGGGCAACAAAAAGGAAATAAGTAAATATTTAAAAAATCTTTTTTGAAATGCATGATTAGGCTATTATTCTCTTTTCATCCTTGTGGGGATGCTTTCTCCATGAGCTGCCTTTGAACCTTAAAAACCACCTTTGTACCATTTCTACGTCACATCTTTGTAATAAAGTTTAAACTTTGCACAGGGAGTCCCAGGTGATTGTTTTCAAGAAGATGCCTTGACCGAATCCTCTCAGAAATTGAACTCATGGTCCTGAGGCTTTTCAAGGACCTAACCAACGTCTGATGCAACAGAAATCACACACATTAGGTGACCTTAATGTTCCAGACTCCCCAGGTCATCATCACTGCTCAAGGGAAGGGGACCTTACTTGCAAAAGCACCCAGTATAGTGTTACATATTCCCTGACCCTGTGCGGGCTGGTGGGTATCTTTTTGGACAACATGGCCTTCTAGAACATTTTTATCTTCACAGAAGGTTTCTGTTGGTCAGCACTGTAGATGGGACATTCTGCTTGTTAATGTGATACTCCCCTCTCCCCCACTACTGGACCTGACTCCTGTTTTTTAGACTGCATTTAGTTCTGGTCCTGGAGTTCTTTTTGTTGGGTATGGGAAGAGGTAGTAGGAATTCATGGTCCCATTCTGGGCTCCTGCTGGGAGGAATTTCCCCCCAGGAACCTATCTGACCTTTCTCTACACCCTTTCTTCATTCTAGTCCTGGGAGGTAGGGCTTCTTCCCTGATTCATTAATTCAGGAAGGATAATTGGAGAGTAGTTACCTATTGGGAATGCAAGTTCTGTTCCCTACCTCCTGGGGCTCTGCTTAGATGTGGGACTATCCTGCATAAAACAGAAAGAAAAAAAATGGGTGGGGGTGGTGGTTTACCTGGTTGAATGCACAAGGACCTGGGCTCTAGCCCCCATCCCCAATCCCTATTTGCAGGGGGGAAAGCTTTGTGAGTGATGAAGCAGGGAAGGCTGCAGGTGTCTCTCTTTCTCTCTTCTCCTCTATCTCCCCTACCCTCTCGATTTCTGGTTGTCTCTACCCAATAAATAATTTTTTTAAAGTGAAAACATGGCCACTGGGAGAGATGTATTTGTAGTGCTGGCACTGATAATCTTAATGGCAATTAAGAAAAGGAGGAGAAGGAGAGGAAGACGTAATAGTAATTATGGGACATAGACACAATGGAATACTATTCAGCAATTAAAAAGACTATATTTTGTCCTTTGGGACACAATGGATACAACTGGAGATCACCCTGCTTAGTGAAATAAGTAAGAAAGTGCCCCACTAGGGAAAGAGAGAGACAGGCTGGGAGTATGTATCCACCTGCCAATTCCCATGTTCATCAGGGAAGCAGTTTCAGAAGCCAGACCTTCCACCTTCTGCATCCCACAATGACCCTGGGTCCATACTCCCAGAGGGATAAAGAAAAGGAAAGCTGTCAGGGGAGGGGATGGGATATGGAGTTCTGGTGGTGGGAACTGTGTGGAGTTGTACCCCTCTTATCCTATGGTTTTTGTCAGTGTTTCCTTTTTATAAATAAAAATTAAAAAAAAAAGTGCAGGACATGCTCCTATGTGAAACACAAAACTGAAACATATTTCCTCCCATAAGACTGTTGTCTCAGGAGTACAATTTCCTAGCCCTTGGACATATATATGCTACCCCACCTTACCCACCACCAAATTGGCCTTTCCTTCCAGTGAAGGGGCATTGGGGCCCCTAGCCCCAGTAGCCCCCTCCTCCTCCCTCCTTAGTAATCCCAAATCAGATCATTTTATAGGTCAGGGTGACCTCACTGGCTAAACCATTTAGACCCACAGAGATGGTGCTTGCATAGGTAAGCCATCTCAAAATGCATAGTGGAGTGGAAAAACTGTGTGTGTCAATTCCCTTGAAGCCAGATTTGGCAAAAGGAGCTCTAACTTATTGTCACCCAGAAAAACAAAACAAAACAAAACAAAACAAAACAAAACAAAACAAACAGACAAAAAAACTAGCCACCTGGGGTTTCACTACTGGAGTGCACAGATGCAGGTAGCCTCAGGGTTGAATCCTACTGAGGGCTGTGGGACTCTGCTCTGACCCCACTGTGGGAAAGAGCTCATTCTCCCAGTGACTGAGGGAGTGACTTGGTGACCTGGCTTCTCCAGGCACTCACTTCCTCTAAGGAGAACTATGGGGTCACAGGTCACACTCCCCAGCAGCCACCTTGCCATTGCCATTGGATGTGAGGTTACAACAGAGGTCTAAAGACACACACACATTTTTTTTTAATTGCACCAACCAACCAGGAAGTAAGTCTAGGAAGGTTCACCCCAGTTCTGGGATCAGCTGGGGCCTTTGTTGCAGCTTTTTCGTGATTCCATACCTCCCTCCCCTCAGTTCCACTGCTTTCACTCCTCTATAGGTGTCATTTGAGGGTGCCCAGCTCCCACCAAGCAGCTCCTGAAACTCTTCCATCTCTGCAGCAGCTCTGTGTTGTGGTTTTAAGAATGACCCACTGACTGGGGCGGGGGGGGGGGGGCAGAGGCGGGGGAGACAGCTTAATGGTTATTCAAGCAGAATCCCCTGCACCACCATAAACCAGAGCTGAGCTGTGCTCTGTTGTTTCTCTCTGTGTGTTTCTCTCTCTCTGCATCTCTCTTGAAAATAAAATAAATAAAATAAAAAAAAGAATGACCCAATTGGGCTGGCAAAATAATCCACCTGGATAGTGTGCCTGCTACATGTGGCTGTGACCTAGGTTCAAGCCCATCCCCTACTGCATTGAAAGAAGTTTAGGTGCTGAGATCTCCCCCTCTCTCTCTGGAAATTATTAGCAAGGAATGGTGAAGTTCCAGTGTAGGTTATGGATGTATGGGAGTATTGACTTAATGCTGGAGGGTCTGGGGATAAAAATCATATGAAAGCAGTTAAAAGAGGACAGGGTGAGTCAGCATAATTGTTATGCAAAACAATTTTCATGCCTGAGGCTCTGAGATCCCAGGTTCAGTCCCTAGCACCACCATAAGCCAGAACTGAGTAATGTTCTGGTTTCATTATTTTGTTCCTTCTTTTTCTCTGTATATCTCATTAAAATAAAACAAATAAAAATTGTAAAAAAAGAAGGAGGAATTACAAGAACCATATATTTTTACTGAGAGAGAAAATTTACGAGTAGGGCTGTCAGGTAGAAAGAGAAAGTCCTACTAAATCTGAATTTAAATTAGTGCTGAATTCTATCTATCATCTATCTATCTGTCTGTCTGTCTATCTATCCATCTACCAGAGCACTTCTCGCGGCGCCTGCCTCTGCGATTTATACCTTCTCCCCTGGATTTTCAAGGGCTAGCGAGAGCTCACCTGACGCCACCCGGAACCCCGACGCTTTCCAAGGCACCAGCCCCTCTCTCAGGGCGAACCCATTCCAGGGCTCTCTGCCCTTCACAAAGAAAAGAGAACTCTCCCCCGGGCTCCTGCTGGCTTCTTTAATTTTTTGTTTGTTCGTTTGTTTGTCATCTCTGGACTTCATTACTACAGGATGACTTCATTCAGGTAGATAGATGATAGATAGATAGATAGATAGATAGATAGATAGATAGATAAGGAGGGACTATAACACAGAAGCTTCCTTCAATGCAGTAGGGCCCTGACTCAAACTGGGTAGCAAACATGGCCAAGCAACACACTCCAGATGAGTTCTTTTTCCAGCCAGTGGTGAATTATTTCTCTGTGTGTTTGCCCCTTGCATCATCTAGGCTACTGCTTTTTGTTTGCTTGTTTTGTTTTGTTTTTAATTTATGTTTATTTTAATAAGAGAAAGACACAGAGAAACACAGAGGAAAATACCAGAGCACTGCCCAGCTCTGGTTTATGGTAGCGCTGGGGCTTGAACCAGAGACTATGGAGCCTCAGGCATAAAAGTCTTTCACATAACCATTGTACTATCTCCCCAGGCCCCATCTAGGGCACTGTTATACTTAAGGGCAGGGGGAGATAGCATAATGGTTATGCAAAAAGACTTTCCTGCCTGAGGCACTATAGGTCCCAGGTTCAATTTCAGCACCAGGATAAACTAGAACTGAGAAGTGCTCTGGGCATCCAGTGCGGTAAACATGGTGGCCACAGTAGACATTTGACCTTTCAGGAGTTCTGTCTGACCCTCACAGGGCAGGCTGGGAGCTGTTCTAAAAGGAGGTCATCTTTTCAGTTGAAAGATTCCATGACTGTGAACATTCTTTCTTTCTTTATTTATGTATTTTATTTATTGGATAGAGATAGCTAGAAATTGAGAGGATGGGGGAGCAAGAGAAGGAGAGAGACAGAGACACCTACAGCCCGGCTTTACCACTTGCAAAGGTTTCCCCTTGCAGATGGGGAATGGGGACTTGAACCCAGGTCCTTGCTCACTGTAACCAGGTATGCTACCACTGGCCCCTGAACATGAGAATATTTAGAAAAGACCCTTTCATAAGGGGCTGGATAGTGGTGTACCTGACTAAGTACATATTACTGTGCTCACGGACCAGGATTCAACTCTCCAGTCCCCACCTGCAAATGATGAAGTAGGGCTGCAAGTGTCTCTCTTTCTCTTCCATTCTCTCTCTCTTTAATCAAAACAACAACAGCAACAATAATAATACAAACAACAGCAACAATAATAAAAAGGCCCCTCATAGAAGGAAGAAATAGAGATGGATAGATGTTGGGTTGCAGAGTGGAGCGGGAACACAAATCTTTATTCACGCGGGCACCCCAGAAATGGGCAATAGAAGAGTGGTTCAGGCCACATGGAGCTAGCAAAATGGCCGCCTCCCACTACACCTCGAAGCTCTTCTCTGGGTCTTGGTGTGGAAGAGAGGAGAGGAGCAAAAAGGAGGGAGCCTGCAGCAGCAGCGGGCTTTAAAGGATAAAAACAGGAAGAGGCAAGTTGGGACCAGATTGGCTAGGAAACAAGGCACTCCAGGAATAGGGTTTCAGCTCTCCCTGGAATGAGTGATACCCTGAGGGTATCTGCACAATTACCCAACAGATAGGTAGATAGTTAGATAGATAGATAGATAGATAGATAGATAGATAGATAGATAGACAGACAGACCTGAAGACATGCTTCACCACTTGTGAGATATCCCTTCTGCAGTTGAAGAGTGAGAACTCTAACCCTGGTCCTTGTGCATGATAATAATGTGTGCTTAACCGGATTCACTACCACCTGGCCCTATGAAATTCCCTTTTTAATAATAGCTGGAACGACTTGTTATCGGCAATATGTAAGTCCAAACAGCAGGCCTAACATCAGCACTTTTCCTTGATTCAAGCAATATGATATCCATTTGAATATGTCTTTGTGCTTTTTCCTCTTTCCCTCAATTAGAAAAAGAAATCAAAACAACCCCAGTCTATGTTTCAGATCTTCAGATTTGCCTGGCTATGGATTATTTATGATTCTTTTATTGTTACCAGCGAAAGCCTAGCCTGTATTGTGTATCCTTACAAGTGTTTTAAGTCTGTGTCTGTGGGAAGGGCGGTGGTGCACCTGCTTGAGCACACATTACAATGCACAAGGACCCGGGTTTGAGCCCCTGGTCCCCACCTGCAGGGAGAAAGCTTCACGAGTGGTGAAGCAATGCTGCAGGTGACTCTTTGTCTCTCCTTTTCTATCTCCCCCTTTCCTCTTGATTTCTGGCTGTCTCTATCCAATAAATAAATAAAGGTAATAAAAGTTAAAAAAAAATCTGCATCCTCACTGAAGCTTTATCATAAACCAATGAGGTATTGATGCTTTTCCTATCTTTCTAGCCCCAGAAACATGGAGTTTGAGTGTCTGTCTGGAAGACTAGTACATCCGGGAGTGTTGGAAAAGGGACTCCAGTCTGGGCAAGTCTACTTGGTAACCCTGACTTCACTTCTTCTCTGCCCAGTGCCTGTGACCCTGCTGTCATCAACCTGGCCATAACCTCTCAGAACCTGACCCACCAATTCTTTCCACAGAAGGTGGTCTTTCTGGACCCCACAGGTGTACCAGGGCAGACCCTACTGAGGTGCTCTGGGGGTGTGGGCCTGCTGGGAAATTGTGCAGATGCAGTCACATCTGCCATGTTGTCCCCTCAGGCTATTGCTAGTTCCCGCAAGAGTTGGGACATTCTTGGAGCGCCTGTTCTGCCATGTTGTGCCCTCAGGGCATTGTCAATTCCCAGCAGATAGTTGGAGTACTTTGGTTACTCCTCCCCCTTCCCATTCTTGTGAGAGCTATTCCCATGAAAGCCCTTCTTCTGCCCCTCGCTCTCTTGTCCACCTTTCACTTTGGTGATTAGAGGCAGGGAAGGTTGCTGCATGAGGCGGCCATTTTTGCTACCTCCACATGGCCCAAACTGCTGCTCTCTCACCCAACTCTGAGGCGCCAGTGCAAATAAAGGATTGTGTTCCCTTTCTGCTCCAAACCTCCTTTTTCTGTGTCCTGCCACCTCCGCAAGCGACATGGACCAGCGTGTCCTTACACCCAAGTGTTTGCAAAATGAGTTGAGCCTTGTTCACTTTCTGTGTCAGCCAGTCTCACTGTTGGAGGATGGGACTTGCTGAGAATCCTTAGGGTTTGCTCCAAATGGTGCTCTTGAGGGCTTATTGTGGATTCCAAAATGGCCTTGCCAGGCAGGAAGATAGCTCATTGGATAGGGTACATGTCTTGCTATGTGTGTGACACCACCCAGGAGGTTCTATGGCTACTACCTAGTACCAATTGGTACTTGTACTTAGCTTGTCTGCAAATGGGCTACTTTGCCTTTAAGAATGGGGACACAAGGGGCTGGACAGTGGCACACTTGGTTGAGAGTACACGTTACAGTGGACAAGGACTTAGGTTCAAGTCTCCGGTCTACACTTGCAGGGAGGAAGCTTCTTGAGTTGTGATGGATGCAGGATTGCAAGTATCTCTCTGTCTTTCTCCTTCTCTATCCCCTTTCCTCTCTCAACATCTGGCTGTCTCTGACAAATAAATAAAACAAAATGGAGACAATTAAAAAGAGATAAGAAAAAGAATAGCAAAACACACACACACACCATACCACTCTGTCTATCTGTCTGTCTGTCTGTCTATCTATCTTCTGTCTATCTACCTATCTGTCTCTGTCTTTATCTAAAAACCAAACTAAACAAAAAACCCTATTGAGACAACTGTGTGTCTTCAGTGGTTCATGGTTTGACATCTTCGAGGAAACACTCACGAAAGACATGTCTCTGATATCTGACTACTGTAAAAAATGGCGACTAATCCCTAGCACTGCAAAAACGGTATTATCTGTTTTCCATCTACACCATGCCTCGGCCTTGAGTGAGCTTAATGTGCAGCTTGACAATACAAGAATCCGGCATGAAGCCCAGCCAGTCTATCTTGGCATTACTCTCGATAGCACCCTGTCATTTCACGATCATCTCATAAAAACTGCAGCAAAGGTGGGCGTGAGGAATCACATCATTGCAAGACTGGCCAGCTCCTCATGGGGCGCGAGTGCTTCCACACTACTATCATCATCTCTGGCATTATGCTATTCCACTGCAGAATACTGTGCCCCAGTATGGTTCCGTAGCCCCCTTGTCCACTTGGTCAATTCCAAATTATATTCCTCCATGAGGATAATTTCTGGAACCATCCTTTCCACCCCGGTTCCATGGCTGCCAGTTCTTAGCAACATCGCCCCACCAGATATTCGTCGGGATGCGGCATCATCTAAGTTCATTTCCCATGTCTACGCTAGACCAGACCTGCCAATATACGCGGATATCTTCACCCACCCTGTCCAACGCTTGACGTCTCGTCATCCAATCTGGTCCCCTACGCCTACACTGAACTTCTCTGTTCCAGACTCTTGGAAACAGAGTTGGCAGTCAGCTGAGGTAAAGAACAAACACCTCATCACAGACCCCTGAAAGTGTCAACCTGGCTTTGACCTAGCACATTATGATTGGGCCCTCCTCAGTCGCTATCGAACAGGCCATGGCTGGTGCGCTGCTATGTTCCATCGCTGGGGAGCCAGAGACGACCCAAACTGCCACTACAGCTACAGACAGACTGTGACCCACATAGTCAACAACTGCTACCTCTCCAGATTCAAAGGAGGTCTCGAAACTTTACATTAGGCTCAACCTGATGCTGTTGACTGGCTACGGAAGAAGGGCAAACGCTAGAAGAAGAAGTGGTTCATGGATGTGATGCCCAGTATTACACAAGACATGGATGTTGGGGCTGGACCCCTCTCCCCCACCGTGTGAGACAGGTTTCACAGCATTTCTTTTCTTCTTCTTTTTTTTTTTAAAAGAATTTGTTTATTTATTCATGAGAAAGATAGGCAGAGAGCGAAAGAACCAGACACCTCTCTGGCATATGTGCTGCCGTGGACTGAACTCAGGACCTCATGGTTGAGAATCCACTGCGCCACCTCCTGGACCACACAGCATTTCCTGTATGCCCGAGGCCCAAGAGTTGTTCCCTGGCACCCAATATGACATTGCTATGCTCTAGTCTCTCTTTCTCATAAATTAAATAAGTCTTTAAAAAAGATCAGAGTGCTCTTGTACTTTGGTGGTGAGTTAGCATGTTATGACTGGGCCCTCCTCAATCGCTATCGAACAGGCCATGGCCAGTGCGCCACTATGTTCCATCGCTGGGGAGCCAGAGACGACCCGAACTGCCCCTGCGGCTACAGACAGACTATGACCCACATAGTCAACGACTGCCACCTCTCCAGATTCAAAGGAGGTCTCGAAACTTTACATCAGGCTCAACCTGATGCTGTTGACTGGCTACGGAAGAAGGGCAAATGCTAGAAGAAGAAGAAGGTGGTGAGTGTGGTATTAGAGAACTATACCCTGTAAGTTTAGAATCTTGTAAACTGTAAATCACAAATAAAAAACTGGCTTGATGCACCCCTGTTAGCCCCTCCAAAAAAAGTTATCTTACAGCCAAGGAGGTGGACCAGTGGGTAGAACACTAAAGTTTTGTGCAAGAGGTCCTTGGTTTGATGCCCAGTACAGCATATGCCAGAGTGATGATCTGCCTCTTCTCTCTCTCTCTCTCTCTCTCTCTCTCTCTCTCTCCCCTCTCTGCCTTTCTCATATAAATAAATAACTAAACCACTGGAAAATGTAGTGTGTTCTCTGAGGAATAAGCACCTCACTAAAATGCATCTTTTGAAGTTAGCATTTCAGCTTTGGTAATTGTAAGTGTAGAAACCTAGCCACAACCCCTTCTGTTTACTTCTGTTAGGATAAGATTGTCCTGGTTTTGACATCTTGCCACTTACTCATTCAGCTCTCTGGGGAAGAAAGCAGGGTGTGAAATGACCGATTTGGGGAGTTTCTCCTTGTCCCTCTCTCTTTTTTTAATGTTTGTTTTTATAATCTCTTTTTTTGTGCCTCCAGGGTTATTGCTGGGCTCAGTACCTGAAGCATGAATCCACTGCTCCTCGAGGCCATTTTTTCCCTCTTTTGTTGCCCTTGTTGTTGCAGTCTTGTTGTGTTTATTATTGTTATTGTTGATGTCCTTCGTTGTTGGATAGGACAGAGAGAAATGGTGAGAGGAGGGGAAGACAGAGAGGGGGAGAGAAAGATAGACACCTGCAGACCTGCTTCACCACTTGTGAAGAGACTCCCCTACAGGTAGGGAGCCAGGGACTCAAACTGGGATCCTTATGCCGGTCCTTGCGCTTTGTGCCACATGTGCTAAACCCGCTGTGCTACCACCTGACCCCCCTATTTAAAATTTTTAAATATGTATTTATTGGGTGGAGACAGCCAGAAATCAAGAGGGAAGGGGGTGATAGAGAAGGAGAGAGACAGAGAGACACTTGCAGCACTGCTTCACCACTCGCAAAGCTTTTCCTCTGCAGGTGGAGACTGGGGCTCGAACTCAGGTCCTTGTACATTATAATATGTGCACTCAACCAGGTGTGCCACCACTGGCCCCTCTCTTTTGCCTCTCCACTTCCTCTTGGGACTTCTCACCTGCACTGAGCACAGGGCTTCCTCCCAAGATGGGCTCTGTCCTTTAGACTTACTGGCAGCTCTGGGTTACACCCCCTCCTTCCCAATTAGGGTTATCTCCCTGGTGGCCTGGATCACACTTTAAGTTGAAGAATCACAACACTTTTATTTACTTATGAGCAATATCTCCCTGATGATCTATTAGAAACCAGTTTCTCCTTTGCTCTCAGACCTTGAGTTGACGTTGCCAAAATTTTCCAAAGTGCTAATGAAATGAATGAGCTGCATATACTCAGACTTCAGTGGGCGATAGCTACAGTATTAATGTGAACATTTAAAGCAGGCTGTGAGAGACATTTGATTAGTCTGAGGCTAGGATATTATAGGCATTTTTGATGACTTATTCTAACTCTGCAATGGCATAAGAAGGTATATATATTTTTCCCATTTATTTTCCATGATGATTCTTTTCCCTTTTTTGAACCTTGCTACACTCTCAGTTTTGGAATGGAATGAAACACGATACTCTTTTTAATGTGACTGAACTTTTTTTTGGCTTACTGATGGAATGGAGAAATCTGTTGCCTTCAGAGCACCTCAAGGTTTGTTTGCTAAGTGATACAAAGCTAATATACAGACCAGCACATCCAAAGTGTAACCAGAATCCAGATGGAAAGAGAACATTGCCAGCCTGCCAGACCTCCATAGCAGGTGCTCCCAGTCACTGCTCCCATCACGTTAGCCGAGACCTTGACGTCTCACATCATTAGTTTTGTTGGCTTTTGAACTCTACACCCTTGCAACCACCAGCATACACTTGGTGGCATCTGGCTTCTTTTAAGGAGTACTGCCATCCTTTCTTGAGTCTGCCAATAAGGGTTGTGATGGTTTCTTTCTTTCTTTCTTTCTTTCTTTCTTTCTTTCTTTCTTCTTTCTTTCTTTCTTTCTTTCTTTCTTTCTTTCTTTCTTTCTTCCTTCTTTCCCTCCCTCACTCCTTCCCTCCTTCCTTCCTTCCTTCCTTCCTTTCTTCTTTTTAATCTTTATTTATTAACTGGATAGAGACAGTCAGAAATCAAGTGGGAGGGGGTGATATATAAAAAGAGAGAGAGACACCTGCAACACTGCTTTACCACTCACAAAGCTTTCCCCCTGCAGGTGGGGGCCGGGGGCTTGAACCCAGGTCCTTGTGCATTGTAACATGGGTGCTCAACCAGGTGTGCCACCACCTGGCTCCATGTTTGATGGTTTCTTTCTTCTTCTTTTTTAATGTAACAACTTTAAAAAATTATTTATTTATTCCCTTTTGTTGTCCTTGTTGTTTTATTGTTGTTGTTATTGATGTTGTTGTTGTTGGATAGGACAGAGAGAAATAGAGAGAGGAGGGGAAGACAGAGCAGGGGAGAGAAAGATAGACACCTGTAGACCCGCTTCACCTCCTGGACTGTGAAGTGACTCCCCTGTAGGTGGGGAGCCGGGGGCTCAAACTGGTATCCTCACGCTGGTACTTATGCTTTGCGCTGTGCCATCGCATGACTCCCAATAGTTTCTTTTTAAAAATATTTTATTTATTTTATTTTTGAGAGAAATGCAGAGTGGGGGGGCACACAGAGAGAAATACCAGATCACTGCTTAGCTCTGGCATATGGTAGTGTGGGAGAATGAACCTGGGACTTTGGAGCCTCAGTCATGAGAGTCTGTTTGCATAACCATTACCCTATCTCTCCCTTCCACCACTCCATTGTGGTAGTTTCTAAACCACTTTTTAGTGGGGAAAAGAAGGAGACAGGTGGGGTAAAGAAGGGAGGATGCCGAAGACAGAAGAGGGAGAATGTGTTTGTGGGTACCATCTTTTTAAAAAAATTTTATTTCTGAAGCTAGCCTGAAAGTCATGCAAGTTAAGGGGGTGGGGAGCCCTTGGAAGATGATGAACAAGTCATATGAAGGGCTGCTTTGTCATGCACAAGACTCAAGTTTGAGTCTGACTTTCACCACACTGGAAGAAACTTTGTGCCTTGGTACCTTTCCCTCTCTCCCTTGCTCTGGTTTTCTGCCTCTTTAAAAATTAAACAACAGCAGGGACTGGGTGGTAGCGCACCTGGTTGAGTGCACATGTTACAGTGCACAAGGACTCAGGTTTGAGCCCCTAGTACCCACCTGCAGGAGGAATGCTTTGCAAGTGGTGAAGTAATGTTGCAGGTATCTGTCTCTCCCTCTCTATCACCCCCTTCCCTCTTGATTTCTGGTTGTCTCTATCCAGTAAATAAAATAAAGATAGTAAAAAAAAAATTCAAAAAAGAAAAAAAAATTAAACAACAGAAAACAAACAAAAACAGCAGTCAAGTCCTTATAATGACAAAAAAGGAAGAAAAAAAGTCAAGCCACACCAGCCAGTTCACGAGTACCTTAGACCTTATTTATGTGAGATAATGTACATACAAACAAACTCTTTCTTTTTTTTTTTGTCATTACAGAGTCCACGCTGGGCCACCTTTCCCACTTTTTCAGATAAAGGAAGAGAGGGAGCAACACCTCAGTATCAATACTTCTCTCTTTGCCTAGAACTGTAGCACTCCCTTGAGGTAGGTATACCAGAAGAACGTGAGTTTGTTGAAGAAACTTTCTCATCCCAAACTTCCTGATACTTGTTAGTGGAAAGCCAGCTGACTGTTACCTTTGCACCTATGTTTGCAAAATATATGTTGTTTGTCTGCCATGTACATTCCTTTGAATAATAATACCATAAGGCCTACTTTTTTCAGACTCTGCCCCTTGTTACAAGAATCCTGTTCTAAGGTAAAGTCTGGCTATCTCATAGATTCTGCACATAGGCAGTAGAGGGGTATTGCCACATTCAAAATAACCATAACTTTGGTGTCTGGCTGCTACCCTGAGGGTCTGGAGATGGTGTGTGAGATAACTGGAATATACTCAATATCTTATGGCATTAAAAGAATGTATCTGGCTGCCGGGTAGCGTGGCGGTGCCTTTTCCCAGGAGTGTACTCTCTGGGTTGGAGAGAACTCAACTGGAGCCAGCCTGGGCTGCTACTCACTCAGCAACGCAGGAGAGAGAGTCTTGAACTCATAGTGGAGTAGTCTTTATTGATCAGAGAGACAACATTTTTATAGGATAGAACTGGAAGTGGCAAGTTGAAAACAGAAATGGCTAGGAAAGGGGGTGAAAAATGGCAAAAGCGGGCTGGGAAGGTAAAAACTTCCTTAGCAACTGTTGTGAGGGTTTTAACTGGTGGGATTAATGTTACCCTGCAGGCAGGGAGGGTCTCGAGGTAGAAAGAAGATAGATCAAAGGAATGGAATGGGTGGGGATCTTTCAGGCAAAACAATGATTATGTAGATAGGCCATAGTATCAGGAATGCAGGGTGGAGCAGGGGGAGCTGGCTTAATTTCCAACATCTCCCCTTTTCTTTTTATCTAATGGCCATAGTATCAGGAATGTGGGGTGCTTTGTGAGGCAGGGAGTCTGATAGGATGAGGTATACCTTTGGGGTTACTACTGCCCCTCCTTGCTCAACCTTTTGGTAGAGAGAGACTAACAGGAAAGACGCACTCCTCAGGTCAAGGCCTGCCAAGCTCAACCACATCCTCACAATTTTCTGACATCTGGCATAATAATATTTGGACCATGACTATTTTAAGTGCCTTTGCCCTGAGTGTTTCCCCCTTAGAAGTGTATTCTGATTTTTCTTTTATTTATTTTTATTTTTATTACTGGATAGGGATAGAGGAAATTGAGGATGGGGAGATAGAGAGACAGGAAGAGACAGACATTTACAGACCTGCTTCACCACTTGTGAAGCTTTATTCCTGTAGGTGGGGACCAGGGGCTTGAAGCTGGGTCCTTGTGCAGTGTAATGTGTGGGCTCAACCAGGTGTGCCACTGCCTGGCCCTTATTCTGATCTTTATCTGTGTACTCTATAATCACTTGTTAATTGTACCTTAACAAATACTCTTTAAAAGCTTCAGATGGACAGGCACACACCTGACAACTGTCCCATCTAGGGGTGTCCCATGTGTATATTCCACTTGATCTCTTCAGATCAATTGTATGAACAATGGCTGTGTGTTTATTCTTTCTCCACCCTGGAATGTGCCTAGTCTCTGGGTCTTGGCAACTGGTTAAGGTTCTTTCAACCTGTGTATTCCCCACATTGAGACCCATGTATAATGAAGTGCAAGCCCTCTCAGGTGAGTTATCAAATCAGTCCAACAAAACTCTAATCAAGGTGCTTAGGCTGCTCAGTGGAGATGAGCACCCTATGAGATGTGCCCAATGAGATCCTACAGTCCTGCCTCTCAATCTCCTTTGTCTTAAAGTTGCAGTTGTGTACCTAAACCATCTTCCCAGTGTCTCAAATAATTTCCTTCCAGGTTATCATCACAGTCAACATTCAATGATTGACAGAAGGAGGAAGTCTTAAGTTTGCCATGACTATGCTCATATCACAGGCTTAGTTTTGGGGCTAGGCACACTGATTCTTTGGTGCCTCCTTAAATTCCCCAACTTCTCTTTCCAAGAACACACCCTGATATTTGTCTTTCAGAGTCTGGGGAACTTCATGTTGCTCCCCACTCAGGATGAAGTCAGGTACTTTTCCCAAGCTACTGAGTGTGAAAACTAGCATTTGAGTTTAGCTATCTGATTCTTAGTTCTAGGGTTGAAAGACAGTGATACTAACCCACTGCTTAAGCTCTTTTTTAGATGAGGGCACAGAGATTAGGTAACTTTCTCCAGGTCCAATATCCTTTCTACTCCTTCTCTGTCTCTCTCTCTTTTTTTAACACTTTTTTTGTATCTTCTTTTCTAAAAAATATTTATTCATTCCCTTTTGTTGCCCTTGCTGTTTTATTGTTGTAGCTATTATTGTTGTTGTTGATGTCATCATTGTTGGATAGGACAGACAGAAATGGAGAGAGGAGGGAAAGACAGAGGGAGCAGAGAAAGATAGACACCTGCAGACCTGCTTCACTGCTTGTGAAGCGATCCCCCTGTAGGTGGGGAGCCAGGGGCTCGAACCTGGATCCTTAGGCTGGCCCTTGCCCTTTGCACCACCTATGTTTAACCTGCTGCACTACCACCCATCTCCCCTTCTCTGTGTCTCTTGCCTCCTTTGTTTCTTCAACACCAAAAGTTGCCAAACCAACTTTTTGCTAAACCCTTTTCCTATCTCAGAATAAGTGTGTGTTTCTGCTATTTGGCTCTACTAATATGGAGTGCTAACAGTCAACTCTAAAGGTGGGCCTTGTAAGCTAGAGAAAAGAAGGAAGTGCTGCCTGGGTATTATGGAAATCTACTTGGGAAGAGAGAACCATCTCTTATGTCCTTAAAGTGTTTAACAAAATACATTTTTATATTGGATAGAAACAGAGAGAAACTGAGAGGAAAGGGGGGAAAAAGAGAGGGAGAGAGAGAGACACCTGAGGACCTGCTTCCCCCTCATAGACACACAGACACACAGGTGAGTACTGGGGTCTCAAACTCAGGTCCTTGTGCACAGTAACATTTATACTCCATCAAGTGTGCCATCACCAGGTCCCCTTGTCTTTAAAGTCTTAGCATGTAAATTCTCCTTTACTCTACTTCAACACAGATCTTATCTTCAGGCTCTGTATTGTTTAGAAATATATTCAGTGAGTGACTACCTCATTTCAGAAAATATTCTAGAGGGCTTCAGATACATCCAGGAATGAAACAGAATAAAGTCCCTGACCTTGTAAGACTTCCATTCTAGCAGCGAATGGTAGATAATAGGCACTAAATATTAGAAATCAGGTTGGGGGGATAGCATAATGTTCTACAAAGGACTTTCATGCCTGAGGCTCTGAGGTCCCTGGTTCAATTCCCAACCCCACCATGGGCCAGAACTGAGCAGTGCTCTGGTGTCTCTATTTTCTCTCTGTATTGTTTCTCATTAAAATAAAAAAAGGAAGGAAGAAATAAAGAAAATATAGATACTATACAAAAATAAAGAAAAAAGAAAGAAATCAGGCTGGGGAGATAGCATAATGATTTTTTAATTTTTATTTTATTTATAAAAAGGAAATACTGACAAAACCATAGGATAAGAGGGGTACAACTCCACACAATCCCCACCACCAGATCTCCATATCCCATTACCTCCCCTGATAGCTTTCCCATTCTCTATCCCTCTGGGAGTATGGACCCAAGGTCATTGTGGGATGCAGAAGGTGGAAGGTCTTGCTTCTGTAATTGTTTCCCCACTGACATGGGCATTGACAGGTCGATCCATACTCCCAGCCTGCCTCTCTCTTTCCCTGATAGGGAGGGGCTCTGGGGAAGCTGAATTTCAGGACACACTAATGGGGCCGTCTGTCCAGGGAAATGTGGTCGGCATCATGGTAGCATCTGGAGCCTGTTGGCTGAAAAGAGAGTTAGCATACAAAGCCAAACAAATTGTTGACCAATAATGAACCTAAAGGCTGGGATAGTGCAGATGAAGAGTTGGGGGGTCCTCCATTTTGTAGATAGCTAGTAGGCATATTTTAGTTATATTCCAAAGGGCCTGTGTCTATACTAGTTTTCTTTTTCTTTTTTTTTTTCCCCTGAACCTGAAATCTGATATGTAGGTGGATCCAAGTTATTGTCTGGGGCAATGATGTCATGGCTGGAAAAGGAACAGAAAGCTGGATCAGGGAAGAGAGCAGCTCCCTAATATGGGAAAGGGGTATAAATATTGTTAACTGTAAACCCCATTGCTTTGATTTGGTCTGGGACCCATATTCAGCTTAGGAGCTTATGTGACCTCTGCATCCCTATAGATCTGAGCTCACATTCTGTGGTCATGAGTAGGAACATTCCAAGCTGCCCCAATATCAACCCATCTCCCTCAGGTGTAGCATAGAGTATGTTGTCCATCCTTCCTCCGGAGTATGGAACATTCTCCACCATTGTTGATCCAAGTTGAGGGCAAGGTCCCATGGGGGGCCCCACAAAGGTGTCTACTCAGTTGTTCCTGATAGAGATGATCTGTAACAATGGAGAGAGGGATTTGTTTGAGGTCTAGGCCCATCATGTCCATTTGGGAATCTCAGGACTCCCCGACTAGGGCCCCAACTGATGGGGTGGCCCGATAGTGACTAAAGAGTCTTCATTAAAGTACAACATAGGGAGTCGGGCTGTAGGGCAGTGGGTTAAGTGCAGGTGGTGAAAAGCACAAGGAACAGCATAAGCATCCCAGTTCCAGCCCCCCGGCTCCCCACCTGCAGGGAAGTCGCTTCACAAGTGGTAAGCAGGTCTTCAGGTGTCTATTTTTCTCTCCCCCTCTCTGTCTTCTCCTCCTCTCCCCATTTCTGTTCTATCCAACAACAATGACATCAATAAAAAACTACAACAATAAAACAACAAGGGCAACAAAGGGAATAAATAAATAAATGAATATTTTAAAAAAGAAGTACAACATAATGATTATGCAAAAGACCCCCAAGCCTGAGACCCCAAGGTTCTAGGTTCAATCCCTAGCACCACCATAAACCAGATGTGAGCAGTGCTCTGGTCTCTCTCTCAATATATATGTCATTGAAATAA
This sequence comes from Erinaceus europaeus, assembly GCF_950295315.1. Taxonomy (NCBI): domain Eukaryota; kingdom Metazoa; phylum Chordata; class Mammalia; order Eulipotyphla; family Erinaceidae; genus Erinaceus; species Erinaceus europaeus. Next base: position 18,553,144 of record NC_080163.1, read on the forward strand.
AATTTAAAAAATTTAAGGAAGTCATGATAGATGAGTGAAACTGACTGTTAGAAGACAATAAATGAGGTGGACAACACCAGAAAAGGGTCAGAATGATGAAGAATGCTGGGGTGGGAACAGGACACCGCACACACCTAGGACAGAGAGTTTAGGGTAGAGTCTGAGAAGGTGGCATTTGAATAAGGACTTGTAAACAGTAAGAGAATAACTCATTGAGATATTTGGAAGAAGATCAGTCCACAAAGAAGGACAAGCCAAGACAAAGGTCTTTGTGTGGGGGCAGGCCTGGAATGTTTGGAGCAAAGTCCAAGGGCAGTGAAGGAGGAGGAGAACAAAGAAGAGTGAAGTCAAGGAAATAAGCCAGAGTAAAGCCATGTAGTGACTTGTTGGTCACTTTAGAACTCTTGCCTTTCCTCTGATTGAAGTGAGGGGATACTACTGAGCTTTTCCTGAGGAGAGAGGTGATGTAACTGATATTTTAACTAAGCACTATGATTGCACCACTGAGAACAGATAGTAGGAGAAAGAGGGAGAGGATCAGGTAGGAGACAATTTCAATAGCCAAGGTAAGAGAGGATGGTTATATGAAACCTTGGAGAGAAGCCATCATTATTTTCAATGAAGAACTTCCTGATGTGATGGATATGGGATATAAAAGAGAGAAGTCAAGAGTGATCTTAAGGGCCAAGTGGTGGCACATCTAGTTAAGCACACACATTTCAGTATGCAAGGACCCAGGTTCAAACTCCTGGTCCCCACTTGCAGGGGGAAAGCTTAATGAGTGATGAGGTGGGAAAGATTGTAGGAGCAATAGACTGGGAAGTGAAAGTGCTTGATTTAGGCTTTCGAAGCATAAAGTACCCACTGAATATCTAGAGACACCAGAATCGGAAGGAGAGAGAGGGAGAGAGAGAGAGAGAGATAGAGAGAGATATTTAGACGAAGGTAGATTATTGTAGTTGTTCCACACATATTGGTGATACTTCAAGTTCTGAAGCTAAAAAGCTATGGATAATATTGTTAGTAGAGAAGAATGAGGCAGCTATCATAACGGGTAAAGAAGAGGCAGGGGTGGAACCAAGACAAGAAACATGGTGGAAGATGCCAGGAAGTAGGGAGGGAGGATGAGGGTACTTCAGAAATTGAGTGAAGCAAGAAGATGGATGAGACAGGAACACCCACTGAGTCAAATTCTGCTGATGAGTCTGACAACTTGAAGACTGAGGATTACGCATCAGTATAGAAGTCTGCCCCAGGTGACCTTCGCAAATTCTGGGGATATGGCTAGAGTGACACACTTAATGAGTTGAGTTTGAGAGCAAGTGCTTAGTAGATGGAGCTAAAGCAGTGAATGAGTGTAAGTCATGCTTTGAAACCTTTTCTTGAATCAAAGGATGGTAAGAGTGGTATGGTCAAGAGATTATTTATTTTTATTATCCCAGAGAAGAGTGACATCAACTGAAAATGAAGATGTTGGAGGTTGAAATGTTGGAAAAGTGTGAAACAGATAACAGGGAGAGTAGGGACATGAACGAATGACCTGATGTACCACCCAGTTGTCAGAAGCTTAAAGGGTCTAGTTGAGGCGTTTGGCTAGAGAATTAAAAGGAAACCTGTCATCAAAATTGTGTGTGCATGTGTTTTCTGAAGATCTTCATGTACATAAATCATGGAGAACTGGACCTTTGCTTCCTTAGAAACTTGATATCTCAACAATTTCTGTGTTTTGAGAATTGAAGAGCCACTTCAAACAGTCATGCCTACCTGGTTACCTTCCCCTTTGCTTCCCTCCCTCCCTCCCTCCCTCCTTCCTTTTGTCTATTTTCTATAGCTACTTGTTTGTATTTCTGAGCTGTATACTAATCCTATCAAGCTTATTTAAAATAATCCATTTGTCTTCTAGAAATTTTCAGAAGCAAGAAGAACCTAGAAGCTCATGAAGGAGTTATAAGAAAGCACTCTCATGATTATATAATAAGACAGAAACCAGTAAACATTAATTTGAAAATATTGATCATTTAGAGAAGAAAACATTTGTTCTAGTTGGATATGAGATTAAAAAAAAATTTAAACATATTTTTATTTTTACTTTTTATGTTATTTTGAAATTTCTTTATTGGGGAATTAATGTTTTACATTCGACAGTAAATACAATAGTTTGTACATTCACAACATTTTCCAGTTTTCCATATAACAATATAATCCCCACTAGGTCCTCTGTCATCCTTTTTGGATCTGTATCCCATCCCCCCACCCCCCACTCCACTCCGCCCAGAGTCTTTTACTTTGGTAAAACACCAATTCCAGTTCAAATTCTGCTTGTGTTTTCTCTTCTGATATTATTTTTCAACTTCTACCTGAGAGTGAGATAATCCCATATTCATCCTTCTGTTTCTGACTTATTTCTCTTAACATGATTTTTTTAAGCTCCATCCAAGATCAGCTGAAAATGGTGAATTCACCATTTTTTTCTATTTCTTTATTGGGGAATTAATGTTTTACATTTGACAGTAAATACAATAATTTGTACATGCATAAAATTTATCAGTTTTCCATATAACCATAAAACCCCCACTAGGATTTCTGTCATCCTTTTTGGACCTGTATTCTCTCCCCCACCCACCCCAGAGTCTTTTACTTTGGTGCAATACACCAATTCCAGTTCAGATTCTACTTGTGTTTTCTCTTCTGATCTTGTTTTTCAACTTCTGCCTGAGAGTGAGATCATCCCATATTCATCCTTCTGTTTCTGACTTACTTCACTTAACATGATTCTTTCAAGGTCCATCCAAGATAGGCTGAAAATGGTGAAGTCAACTTTTTTAATAGCTGAGTAGTATTCCATTGTGTATATATTCCACAACTTGCTCAGCCACTCATCTCTTGTTGGACATCTGGGTTGCTTCCAGGTTTTTGGCTATTACAAATTGTGCTGCTAAGAACATATGTGTACACAGATCTTTTTGGATGGGTGTGATGGGTTCCTTAGGATATATCCCCAGGAGAAGAATTGCAGGATCAGAGAGTAGGTCCATTTCTAGCCTTCTGAGAGTTCTCTAGACTGTTCTCCACAGAAGTTGGACCAATTGACATTCCCACCAGTAGTGCAGGAAGGTTCCTTTGACCCCACAACCTCTCCAGCATTTGCTGCTATTACCTTTTCTGATGTATGACATTCTCACAGGAGTGAAGTGGTATCTCACTGTTGTCTTTATTTGCATTTCTCCAACAATCAAAGACTTGGAGCATTTTTTCATGTGTTTCTCGGCCTTTTGGGTCTGTTCTGTGGTGAATATTCTGTCCATGTCCTCTCCCCATTTTTGATGGGGTTATTTGTTTTCTTGTTGTTGAGTTTGGCAAGCTCTTTATATATTTTGGTTATTAGTCTCTTGTCTGATATATGGCATGTAAAGATCTTCTCCCGTTCTGTGAGGGGTCTCTTGGTTTGGGTAGTGGTTTATTTTGTTGTGCAGAAGCTTTTTAATTTTCTGTAGTCCCATAGGTTTATGCTTGACAAGATATTTTCTTTGTGTTATTTTAAAAAATCATTTAATGGGTTACAGTATGATTACTGACACATGCTTACAATTTTTCATGCCCCCATAACAGATATCTGCAAAATGTGGTATAAGACATCTTTGAAAGTGTGACAAACCATATTTTCCAAGGTTGGCCACACCTCACTTGCCATCCCACATGCTCTTTCATGAAGAGACATCGTCATTCAGAGTGAGAGCAGATGTTTCCTCTTGAATGAGCTTGTGAACTGACACTACATAACCACAGAAGGTATGTTGCAAACATAGATTCAGTCCCCACTCTACTTAAAAAAAATTGTCTTTATTCACTAAATAAAGACGACCAGAAATCGAGAGGGTAAGGAGAGATGGAGAGGGAGAGATAAAGAGAGACACTTGCAGACTTGCTTCACCACTTGTGAAGTTTTCCCCCTGCAGGTGGAGACTGGGGGGCTTGAACCCCGGTCTTTGCACACTATAACATCTGAAGTCAACCAGGTACACCATCATGTGGCCCCTGCCCCCACTCTACTTGTTGGGACATCATGTTTAAAGGCCTGAGCTTCCTTGTGAGAAGTTTGATTCTGCTTTGCCTAGTATATGTGAAGAAACTCAAGAATGTGAAGAAGCTATTTGTAGACTCTCTGCTTGGCAGTCTCATCAGTGAACATCCTACCTTATTCTCAGCATCACAGTGGCCAAATAAAGGTCACATGACTCTAGTCCCCAGGTAAATGAACTTTCTTCTAGATACTAATTCTCCCAACTCTAGCCCCAGACATCATGGAGTAGAATCAAGACACCCTTGCTACTCTCTTTGATCTGTCCCACAGACTGCTAGCAGAGTACAATGGTTCTTTCATCCCACCTTAGAGGGACTTGCCAGGTAGCAGAACTTATGAGATCAGAGGATTTCCTGGAAGTGGGAACATTAGAACCAAGCCAATATTTAAATGTGAAGAAAATGTGATACGATATGAATTTGGCTATTTTATCCTTTGTTGTGTGGGAGGAGACTCTTTGAATTTCCCTTCTATGTTTGATGTTTAGGTTGTTAAAAAAAAAACAACTTTTGTGTAACTATTGCTAGACATTTAAAATTGTTTTAAAATTATCTTTATTTATTTATTGGACACAGTCAGAAATCAAGAGAGAAGGGGAAATAAAGAGGAAAAGAGAAAGCGAGACATCTACAGCACTGCTTCACCCCTTGCAAAGCTTTGCCCTTACAGTTCGGGACTGGGGGCTCAAACCCAGGTTCTTACACTTTGTAACATGTGTGCTCAATGAGGTCCACTACCACCCAGCCTCTAACTATTACTAGACATTTAGTTTTAGAACATTTGTGAAGATTCTGGTTGCAGTTCTTTCTTATGACTAAGTTTTGGGTTGACACTTCCCATCTTGACTAGTCACTGTTCTTTCATTTTCTACTTTAATTTTTTATCTGTTTATTAATTATGGGTCACAAGATTATAAGATTACAGGGGTATATTTCTACACCACAACATATCAACAACTTCCAGAGTCACCAATGGATTTCTTATAAAACTGATCATATTGAATAGTGCTTTATTTATTTATTTATTTATTTATTTATTTATTTATTTATTTTCAGGGCTATCTCTGAGTCTCTGAGGCTCCGTGCCTATACTATGAATCGATTGCTCCTGGTAGCCATTTTTTTCTTCCTTCCTTCCTTCCTTCCTTTCTTTCTTTCTTTCTTTCTCTCTTTCTTTCTTTCTTTCTTTTTTGTTGTTGTTGGATAGAACAGAGAGAAATTGAAAGAGGAGGGGACGTTAGAGGAGAGAGAAAGAGAAACACCTGTTTCTCTGCTTGTGAAGCATCCCCACTGCAGGTAGGGAGTGGGGGCTCAAACCCAGATCCTAGTATGGGTCCTTGTGCTTAGCACTATATGTGCTTAACTGGGTGTACTACTGCCTAGTCCCCTTAAATGGTGCTATTTACATATAGCCATAAATAATTTCATAGAAAAAAAGACTTTGTAGGATATATATATATGTGTGTGTGTGTGTGTGTGTGTGTTTCTTCCTCTTCCTCCTCCTCCTTCTCCACTTCCTCTCCTCTCAGTAATAAGTAAATAAATCTTTAAAAAAAATCTTGTATTAACTACTCAAAAGAAGAAAGGAGACCTTATTTTAAGTATTATTTTTATTGGCTCACCTACCTGGCTAGTCATCCTAGCCTTTTCTTGTGCAGTAGATTAACAGGCCCTCAGATGATTTAATTTCCTTGAATTTCATCCTTCTCTTGTTCATCCTCCTCTGGCTGGAAAGATCCTCCCCTTGCTACTACATCCAGTTAGGGTGTTTTGTGTGCAAGTTGTTGGGACCAATTAGTCAACCAAAGGAAATAACAATAGCAGAAAGTTCTCAGTGAACCTTACTGCATGGATTGGGAAATTTCTAGAACTAAAGGAAAGACTGAAGAATCAAGCAGGCCTGTCAAGTAGGGAGAAAGGTTCCTGGGACTCATGATTTCCACCCACAACTCAATTGACTTGTGAGTCGACCCAGGAAGTGCAGGCTCCTGGAGAAAGAGCCCTAGTTGGTCTACATCCTGTGGGGATGATTCCCCAGAGTGGATTTCCAACTTTATCACCAGAATGGAGATAGAATTTCGTCAGTGCTAGGCAGATGTCCATTCCATTGCTGGATCCTGGGATCATCCAAAATTCCAGTAGCAAATGAGACCTCACAGATTTAATATATTTCTCTACCCAAATGTCACACTCAATTCCCAATATACTTATTTAAACAAACAAACAAAAATCTATTACTCTCAGAAGACTAGAAATGGACCTACCCTACAACAAGCAATACCTTTTGTGGGGATATAGCCTAAGGACCAAATATACCCATTCAAAAATATCTGTGTATACCTATGCTTATATGACAGCACAATTTGTAATAGCCAAAACCTGGAAACAACTCAGGTGTCAGTGGCTGCATAAATCGTGGTCTATATACACAATGGAATCCTACTAAGTTCTTACGAATGATGAATTCACCACCCTCTTCACCTCATCTAGGATGGAGTTTGGAGGAATCATGTTACGTGAGATAAGCCAGAAAGAGAAGAAAGAATATGTGATGACCTCACTCATAGACAGAAGTTGAGAAATAAGACAGAAAGGTGGAACATAAAGTAAAAGTTGGGCTGGGTTTTGTGTATTGCACCAAAGTAAAGGACTTTGAGGGGACAGGAGGCTTTCAGGTCATGGAGCACAGTGGTGGACGAGGACAGTGTTTTGCAGCAAACTGAGAATTTTGCACATATACTGACAGCTATGCTTACTGTAAATCTTTAATCCTCCCCAATTAAAAAAGGAAACTATCTTCATACCCATATTTTGAAAAGGGCTCATCTTTTTAAGATAGCAGTACTTTCTTTTTTAAAAAAAATATTTATTTATTCCCTTTTTGTTGCCCTTGTTGTAGTTATTATTGTTGTCGTTGTTGGATAGGACAGAGAGAAATGGAGAGAGGAGTCGAAGACAGAGAGGGGGAGAGAAAGATAGACACCTGCAGACTTGCTTCACCATCTGTGAAGCGACTCCTCTGTAGATGGGGAGCCAGAGGCTTGAACCCGGATGCTAATGTTGGTCCTTGCGCCTTGCGCCATGTGTGCTTAACCCGCCGCACTTCTGCCCAGCTCCCAAGATAGCAGTACTTTCACCTCCAATCACAATCATCTCAATTAAGTCTCTCTCTCCCTTTCTTTCTCTCTTTCTTTCTTCCTTTCTTTCTTTCTGTCTCCCCCCTTTTTTTTTTGCTGTACCTTAATGGGATGCATTGCATCGACCTTCCCGTGGTGCATCCCGTGAGTACCCATTCATTGGGGAAACTGACGATCCTTCCTAGTGGACTGAATCCACATGGATCCCAGTCACTTTCAAAGCCATTAACTGGCTACGGAAGAAGGGCAAACGCTAGAAGAAGAAGAAGAAAAAGAAGAAGAAGAAGAAGAAGAAGAAGAAGAAGAAGAAGAAGAAGAAGAAGAAGAAGAATGGTTTACAACTATTGACACATGACTCACAATCTCATCTCTCCCATGATATATGTCTGCAAAATACTCTTATCATTGTGGTCTGGGAGGTGGTGCAGTGTCTAAGGAACTAGACTCTCAAGCATGAGGTCCTGAGTTTGATCACTGGCAGCACATGTGCCAGAGTGATTTCAGGCTCTTTCTCTCTCCTCCTGTCTTTCTCATTAATAAAATAAAATCTTAAAAAAAAACTCTTATCATTAATTTAAGGTAGCATTTTTTTGTCTTTCTTTCTTTATCTTTTTTTTTTGGCCTCCAGTTGCTAGGGCTCAGTGCCAGCACTATGAGTCCACTGCTCCTGGTGGCCATTTTTTTTTCCTTTTCATCATTTTTTTTTTTTTTTGGTAGGACAGAGAGAAATTAAGAGAAGAAGAGGAGAAAGAAAGATAGACTTCTGCAGACCTGCTTCACTGCTTGTGAAATTTCCACCCTGCAGATGGAGAGTACATGTTCAAACCCATATCCTTATGAGGGTCCTTACACATATAAGGCGAACATTTTTTTTTTTTTTTACCGGAGCATTACTCAGCTCTGGCTTATGGTGGTATAGGGGATTGAACCTGGGACTTTGGAGCCTCAGGTATGGGATTCTCTTTGCATAATCATCATGCTATCTACCCTGAAGGCCAACATTTTTGAGGAAGTTGCAACAGAATGAAAGACTGAAAGCCCTGGAACAATTCCTCACACCACTACCATAAGCCAGTTCTGAGCAGTGCTCTGGTTAAAAAAAAACAAAACAAAAGGAGAAAGGGGGAAGAGAAGGAAGTAGAGGAGAAGGATAAGATGAAGCAGAAGAAAAGGAAGGAAGGAAGGAAAGAAGGAAGGAAGGAAGAAACTATGGAAAGTGGACTCAAGTCTTGCCTTTGCCACCCATAGCCATCACTGTCTTATGAGAATTCCTATTGGCCAGTTTCCTTTCAGTGCTAAGAGAAGACTCAGAAGGAATGATAGGTGTGTGTGTGTGTGTGTGTGTGTGTGTGCGCGTGTGTGTGCGCGTGTGTGTATGTGTGTGTGTGCGTGCGCGTGTGTGTATGCGTGTGTGTGTCATAAAGTCACGCAGTTGAAAAGTGTTATCATTTTACTTATTTATGCCCTGGATTCTCCATACACGTGTAGGCATGCAGTGACTTGTTCACT